>NC_088368.1:8717100-8889600 GCF_034508935.2 Berghia stephanieae | reverse complement strand
CAAATTGAGCTAGGGCGAGGTGACTTGCTCAAGGCCACACAGCGCAGCGGCGAGTGATCGAACTCGGTTCTTTTCGGCAAAGACCGTACCTTAAAAACAGCGGTGAAAGATAAATATCTGAGTCAGCCATAGCAGGCAGGGAGGTACTTGCTGTATCTTCTATCCCCTTGTATCTGTTTTTCAATTGCATTCTGTCTTTGTCTTGAAATGAGATTACTTGGTTTTGTCCTGACCCTGGCAAGAGTCCTTGGCCGGGAGGGAAACAGTTGAATGCATAGTTAGCGGGTGGTTGGATGGGAGCATCACCCTTGAATCATATACCTGTGATGTTCGCATGGGTGTACGATCCGATAGTGATGTCGTTTCTTCTTCTCTTTACTAGCCTATCCTGCTTCTTTGGTTTGTGATTGTATTTTTGACAGGGGATATTTTTTTTCTGTAAATCTTCTGCCTGTTTGTTCTTGGTTATTTACAATTTAGCTTATGATATCTTTAGGTTATGATTTTGATTTACATTTGTACTATTTTTGTTAGATTGCTTGTTTTTTTTTATTTATTTATTTTTTTTTTTGTTTCAGCGGTCTCTCATATAACCTCAATTGTGTTGGAAGAGACCTAAAGCAACAAACAAACAAACAAAAAAAAAATGCATAGTTATAGTTTTGGGAGACGATATTTTTCCTTGTAAGTCATCTCTCTGTTATGTATTGTTATTTTTTTTAATTTTAACAAATGATTTGTAACCATTTGAGTGTATTCCTCTTAGTGGGATATTATACGGGTGTCTGGGTGAAACTTATTGTGATCTCAAACTAATTAGGTACTTTGATAGTGGGCTCTTGGAATCTACATCTGTTTGCTATTTGACCCAGTTCCCCTATGTCTTACCTTTTCTTGTGTGCTTTACTTGTAATTCTAGAACTTTTTACTATCCCATTTTCTTCCTTTTTACTGGCGCTGATATGACCTTAATGTGTTACAAGCGCCATAAAACCCTTTAAAAAACAACAACAAAAAACAAAGAATAAAATGTGTTTTGTCTTTTAAATTTAACCAAAATTAAAATAAGAAATTAACGCAAACAAATAAAAGAGTTGCCCGAACGATGACAATCATGAATACCTAAAATCTTTTTTTATAGATAGTCACGACAGGGATTCGAACCACCGACACTGAAATAACGAGCGATTGAGCAAACCATTGAGCCAATGGAGCCCTTGAATTTTGCGCGCTATATTATAATATTTATTATACAAATATCTTACCGATCAAGAGTTCTTGTTTCTACATTTGATCTGGCTTTAGGCCCATCCTCAACTTACACACTCACGCAACACTTCAACCACCATAGAGTACAGACTCCACCATTCACACTCCATTATTTTATTTGTTTTCAACTGTCACTTGTTTATTGTTCTGTTGACGAAGGGTTTGCACCTGAAACGTCCTTTGTCTTTATTGTTCCCATTCAAAGTCTGATTGATGCAATTTAGTGAGAACTACTCATAAAAGAGGCTGGCTAAAAACAATAATACATATGAGTGACGTCAACTTCGTTCTATCTATATTGTACCATTCAGGACCGTTATGCTAAAAGTCACATGACGCCATCTGTGGACAAACAACAGGACTGGCACCTGTTGGCTTTCAAGAAAGAAGACATTAATTCCCGAACCATGAGCGTCATACGGAGAATAAACACGTGTGATGATGAGGACATCCCCATCACGGTAATAAAGACATCATCATTGTTGTTATCATCATCATCATCATCATCATCATCATCATCATCATCATCATCATCATCATCATCGTTATCATCATCGTTATCATCATCATCATCATCCTCGTTATCATCATTGTTATCATCACGTTTATGATCAGCCTCATCATAATCAATTTCGTCATCGCCACAACCACCACCATCACCACCCCAACACTTATACCATCCCCACCCAAACAATACCACCACCCCCACTACCACCACTAACACCACCAACACCACCACCAACACCACCAACACCAACACCACCACTCCAACCCAACCATCACCACCATCAACACCACCAACACCACCACCAACAACACCAACACCACCACCACTACCACCAACACCAACACCACCAACACCAACACCACCACTCCAACCCAACCATCACCACCATCAACACCACCAACACCACCACCACCAACACCAACACCAACACCACCACCAACACCACCAACACCAACACCACCAACACCACCACTCCAACCCAACCATCACCACCATCAACACCACCAACACCACCACCACCAACACCAACACCAACACCAACACCAACACCACCACCAACACCACCAACACCAACACCACCAACACCACCACTCCAACCCAACCATCACCACCATCAACACTATCCTACACAACCACGGAAGTTGAGCCATCTATACTCTATACTACATTCACGTTATCTTTTTCTCTCCTTCTCTCGTTTTAATATTGTGAACTTTGAGTACTCTATCTGTGGATCCTACTTATGCTACGGATCGCATTTGTTTCTTCTGTCTTTTGAAAATGCGGTAATCTTGAACCCTCTATAAAACAACCCGTAACAACCACCAACAACAACATCATCACCACCACCACCACGAGCAACACAACTTTCACCATCACCAACCTTCAACAAAACTACAACACTATCACCAATACGATAATCAAGATCACCACCTCCTCCTCCTCCTTCTCCTCCTCCTCCTCCTTCTTCTTCTTCTTCTTCTTCTTCTTCTTCTTCTTCTTCTTCTTCTTCTTCTTCTTCTTCTTCTTCTTCTTTTTCGTCTTCTTCTCCTCCTCCAACTACCACCAGTCTGCTGCTACTACTACTACTACTACTACTACTACTACTACTACTACTACTACTACTACTACTACTACTACTACTACCACACACACTACTACACTACTACTACTACTACTACTACTACTACTACTACTACTACTACTACACTCCACTACTACTACTACTACTACTACTACTACTACTACTACTACTACTACTATTACTACTACTACTTCTTCTTCTTCTTCTTCTTCTTCTTCTTCTTCTTCTTCTTCCTCTTCCTGACACTTTCTGTATTTTATCATCAGAGAGGGACTGCCAGAATAATCTACACGTACAATGATAATGTCCCGGTCTCCGATGACAACATACCTCCACACAGCGCCTACTCACGAGGGGCCAGATCAGCTCTATTACTTGACGCGCCAGCAGACGAAACGGACAACAAACTGCCTGATGGCCTCACGACGATTGACATGGTCCGAACAAATGTAAGATTATGACAGTCATGTATAGTGTAAAGGAGGGGGTCCCGATAGCTCAGCTGGTAGACACTCACTTCACACGCAAAGGAACCGAGATCGATTCCTGGGGAAGTCTAGAATTTTTTTTATTAGGTCTATAAGATCTGGTGGAAGGTTTCTTCTTCTAGGTTCCATGCCTGGTCCAGGCTTCGGATACTGCATGAATTATCTCTCTCCATTCCTCCCTGTCTCTTGCTTTTTCAAACAGCTCTTGGATTGTTAGGTTGGTGAAGCCCTTCAGTTGGTCTATGAGTGTTTTTCTTTGTCTCCCCCGGGCGCGTTTACCAGGTATTTTTCCACAACTTGCCAGGTGGAAGGTACTCAGGTGTAAAATGAGAGCAAGGCCGTTAACAGTGTTGCCTCTGTCGGAAAAAAAATGTAATATCGCAAAACAGGCGTCATGTTTTGTTCCATAATATGTAACGTGTTACTGTTGGTCAGGGACTCTTTGTAAAGCGCTCTGAGCACTTTTTGTGGATATTGCGCTTTATAAAAAAGCACAGCTGAAGCTCTACTACTATTACTACTATTGCTGCTTCTACTACTACTGCCATTACTACTACTTTTGTGTTGAAAATAATCTTATGTGATCAGTTGTGATGATGATGATGATGATGATGATGATGATGATGATGATGATGATGATGATGATGATGATGATGATGATGATGATGACGACGACGACACGACGACGAGGACGATGATGATGACGAATTCAAAATAAGTTCAAGACCGTTTTGTTTTTCCACAGTATTCTGTCCCAAGCCAAGAAACCACATACGCTTGTACACTTCTAAAACTTCCACCTCTAAATGAGAAACATCATATCATTCGGGTAAGCTATAATACGATTATTAATTACACTCTTGCGTTTGGAATTCCGGATGTATCCCCAACCGCTGCACGAGCTTGCGAGTGCGCGTTTGGGAACAAAGTTCGAATTACAAAACGCAAGAGTGTAAGAAATCTTTTATTCTACCCCTCAATCGGATCCAATGTCGTCATCTCTGAGTAAAAGACAATTTTCAAAAATATTTAAATGATACTTCTTTGTTTAAAAATCAAATTTTGTTGAAATCTAACGTTTGACAATCTGACGTCATACATTACGAGTATTATTGTAAACTTGATATTATTACGCGTTACCATTTAGGGAGAGGGGTAGAATCAAGTCCGTCCCACAACCCGTGCGCATGCGTTGACACAACCGTCTGGTGGATTTTAATGATAATTGGCTCGAACACTAGAATTGTTAGTGACGTTAAGCAGAATTTTTTTTTTAGCACTGGTTATAGTACCATACTTTGGGATTTTTCTTCTTTACGGTATATAAAAAAAAACGAAGGGTCTAGTATGAGTGAACTTTTAGCTGTTTTACAATAACTATATACGCACATTGAATTCTGTTGTGATTACGATCACTGAACTCGACAACAAGCGTGGCCAAGGGATTACTATTCATGAGATTCATGTACTCTACGCTGGGTTTAAAAGGACACAGCAAATTGTTTTGACATCAACAATTGTTACAATTAATAGTTGAAAGCCAGAAGCGAACTTGCTCCTGTGATTTCTGCATTCATAAAAACTTATTACAATGTGGATTAATCATGCACATTTGTCAGTATAGCACTGAAAAATTACAAGTATGTCTCCAAAGAGGCGAAATCTTTTTCATGGCATGCGGCGAATAGCAATACTTTTAACAGATGGAACATAATCAGAAACTCCGAGGGAAACGGTCATAATATTAATAATTATTGCATCTCTTGTATTTGCAAACGGCGGTTCATTTGAAAGGTTATACTGTACAAAACTTACAAGGAACCTGTTTGATATTAAAGAAGTGTAAATTCAGTGATACTTCATATTATTACTTTCAATATGTCCCCCACCCTCCAACTACACATAATTCAAGAATGGCGAACATGCGATATACGAATGTGGCCTGGATGGCTACAAAATTACGCCCTTTTATAACGGCATCGTTAGGCCCCGTCACCTAGGACGCCATGAATGAATATAGATAATCCATCAAACAGGATATCTGATGTCTACAGGAATCGCCCTCGTTGTCCAAAATGAGCAATTTGGGGGTTAAAAATCTTGCCTTAGGAAAAAAACGAAAGTGCCGGATGCGGGACTCGAACCCGGAACATTCCAGAGTACAGTGCAATGCCTTAACCACTCGGCCACTTCGCCCCCTCGGTGGTTCAATAATAATAATTCAGAAAAGCGAGTGTAGCTGGCACTTATGTTGATAATAACAAGAAATGAATTGCGTAGACAAGTACCAGAAAACAATAAAGATTTAAAACTTTTCCTGCGATGGGAAGTTGAACCAAGTTCGTACCCGGCTGTCAGAGCACCTCCGACACATTGGCCTGCTCACCAGAAGGAAGCTCTACAAACTACAATCGACGCTATCCACCATTAAAAAAAAAACAAAATCAACCAATGTTGAGTGTAGTTTGTGATTGGAGGAGTGAAAATGATAGCAAAACTCTGGTCCCCTGCATTGTCTCATAAGTTGAGATCTTTTACACATCACAAAGGAACCTCGGTATAACAGGGATAGTGGGACCAGCCTAAAATCCCTGTTATAACCGAGTCCTGTTAAAATCGAATTTCAAAGGAGATGACCTAAATGGACTAAATCTCTCTCTCTCTCTCTCTCTCTCTCTCTCTCTCTCTCTCTCTCTCTCTCTCTCTTTCTCTCTCTCTCTCTCTCTCTCTCTCTCACTCACTTACTCACACACACACACAGAGACACTAACACACATACACACATACGTTTACAAAGAGTGAGCGAAAGAGAGAGAGAGGGGGGGGGGGAGAGGGCGGGAGTATTCAAGAACTATATTTGGTTTAGCTCTCTGTTGCCTTTAGCTGTAGACTCATCTGAGCATAATGTGGGTAATGCATTGTTTTTTGGAGATATTGTGTGAGTTTCCGCTCCCCTGTTATAACCGATTAGGCTCTTAAAGATCACGGCTATAGTCGATAAATTTTACTTGAGGCAAACAGGGAGAAAAATCGGGGATTTAAAAACCCCTGTCATAACCGGGGCCCTGTATATCCGAACATGTTATACATGGGTTCCACTGTAAATCTATTGACTCGGGTGTAAAAAGTCAGTGTTTATCATGTTGCCAAATATTTGTCTGATCCTTGTAACCAGTTAACTGCCGTACTCTGGCGGAAAAAAAATTTGGCCGGAAAAAATGTCCTTCAAATATCGATCGATTTAAATGACCCCCACCTTGGCAAAAACTGTCTGTTGAGACCTCGGGAGGTTTTTGCCAAGATGAGGGTTATTTAAATCGATCGATATTTGAAGGACGAGGCCAAATTTGTAGATAGTTGTTATTCCAAAGTACGACATTTAATTGGTTAAAATCATTAATATTTTCTCCTCAGTATGAGCCGGCGATACAAAAAGGCCACGAGAATATTGTCCATCACATGGTGTTATATTACTGCCCGATGCCATATCCTGACTCTCGACTGAACACCTCCTTTGAATGTTATGTTGGGGCTCCCACAGACTTTTGTTTTTTCACCTTTTTAGCCTGGGCCATTGGAGGCACGGTAAGTTATTTCATTGTTTCAGGTTGTTTCAATCTTCGTCATCATCGTCGTTATAGTTGTAATCGTCATCACCATCATCACTATCTTATTCATTGCCTAATTCATCATCACCATGACAAATATATGTACAAAAAAATTAATGGAATAGTTATAAAAGAGAAAAATAAATGCTAATCATGAAACGTTTTGGGTTCAAAACCCTTCTTCAGCCAATAACAATTAAAATGTAAACGTTTGTCCCGTCAAGCTGGATTCCACAGGATGTATTCCCGTTATGGTTATTGACTGAAAAAAAAAGGTTTTTGAGTCCTAAACTTTCAGGGTTTACTATTTTGATCATTTTTGAAACTGTTTATATTCATTTTTGGACATTACTTTTAAGTCCACATATTTTTGCTGCATTTACATCACGAATACAGGGGAAGTTGTTTTGGGGTGGGGTTTTTTTTTTTAGGTGAATGATTTTAAAATTGAAATAATAATCGGACTATTTGAGTTAGAAACATTTCAATTTTTGTATGAGATTAGAAGATTGAAATAGCGAACTACACAGGCTTTACTATCAATGGCATAACATGCCTGAGTAAAATACCCACTGTCCTACTGCTTGATCAATAGAACCAATTTTTTTAAAACTATGTGTAAACTTAAACAGTTATAATCTGATCGTTTGGTGGTTTATAAACAATAACAATGATCGGCGAGAGGTCGATTTCGTTCACGTTATCATTTATAAACAACCAACTATGGTTGTCCGAGCACGTGTAAGGTGTCACGAATTCCATGTTTTGGTTGGTCAAAAATCCACTGGTTAATTAAACAAAAACAAAAGGTAAAAGATTAGAACAAAACTGCCAAAGTATGATTTTTCATGGTACGAAAGAAAAAATAAAACTTTACGTTGAGTCACATTTACATATTACCATCACACTCGTAATAATATAACAAAATCGATCTATGGTTACGATCCGACACGCACTTATTTGCAGGTCTGATAACCCGATTCCTTATGGGCTCATTGTTGTAATAGAAATCTCAAGAAAATGTTGCAAAATATTGTCCATTACAACAGTGTTGAAAAACTAGGCCCATAAGTGGGTTCGGACGTCAGACCTATTAGATGGACACGTCGGGATGATCTACATAACTTTCCATGTGTTCTGGGTCATTAGTTATTATTGCAAAAAGTGCTCAAAGTGAGCCACATAGTGAAAAGTGTTCACAGTTTGAGAAATATCCAAAGTCACAATTGTTCATTTTGCTCAGCATGACGCATGGGTATGTTTACAACTCTCACAAACACAGCAAAATGTTTACATTTATTGAAAATTGTCCAATCGTTGTACAGAAAAAAATCATGTGATCGATAGCCAGGTTGGACGAAAGATTATCAAAATTAACAAATAAATCATGAATGCCAGTAATTATCCTTTTTTCTGTATGGTCACCACAATAGGATTCAACAGTCATGACGTCACGTCCCTCGAAATGACGCATAGTAACTTAGTAACTGGTTCTAAACAATCGGGACAATGGCGGACGCCCTTATGAAATACTTCTTCGACAAGCATAAAAGCGTATCCAGAGGAGAAAAACATTATAAATTTGATCATGTTTTGAATTTTATACATTCTTATCACATTACATATGAAAAGTTCTAGCCAGCACGAAGAAAAAAAAGTACCAATTTTCTTTGTTTAGAACCAAACTGCTCATTGCTAGGCGGATGTGATATCAGACTATTGAATCGTAATTCTCTGAAATAAATCGAGTCCTGCGAGTACTTATTTTCAAATATGCACACATTGATTCATTTGTTTGTCAAAACTTGTGTGAGCCGATGTGTACCTATTTGCAGGTCTCATAACCCAAAATGTTATGGTCTCATTGTTGTAAAGGAAATACTCTCAAGCCAAGGCAATATATTGGCCATTACAACAATGAGTTAAACGAGCCCTTAATGGGTCCGGTTATCAGACCTGCTAATATGTGCATCGAGGTCTCAGCCCAACTGTATCGACTTTGAAATAACCAAGAGGTTGACTCTTTAAATGTGTCTGTGCTTTAAAAAATACCAAATGAATTTTACGACGAGACGCATTGGCTACATTCTTCACACAACGCCAGTCATTAATATGAAGACCATAACACAATATTCCATAATATAAGGCCTCATTTTGTGCGGCCATGTGATCTAGTGGTGTGACTCGCTTTCGGATCGGAAGGTCCTAGGTTCGAGCCTCGCTCGGCTCATAATTGAGTCCTTGGAAAAGGTTCTTTACTCACATTTTCTCACCATGTGAAAATGAGTACCAGCGTTGTCTCTGTCCGAAAAAAAAAAGTAAAATTGCCTAACAGACCGTCATGTCCCGCCCTAAATGTTAAATGTTGCTGTTGGTCAGGGACCCCTTGTAAAGAGCTTTGAGCACGTTAAGTGGATATTGCGCTATATAAAAGCTGATTTTTTAAAAAAATTGCAGTAAAATATAAAGCAGAGGTTTGTTCGGATACGGCGCGAACTTTACGTACAAATCAATTGGTACCAATTAAAATTCGATTAATTTTCTGAAGTAAATCAAAAATGGATGATAACAATATGTTTATATATGTTAGTCTTATTCTAAGATCATAACCGCTAACTTAACAGACCCCTTGTATATGGTATTCTTTATTCTCCAGGGCTTCAATTTCCCCTCTAAAACCGGTTACTCTTTGGGCGCTCCTAATGACCCCGGTTACTTCAAGCTCGAGACTCATTACACCAATGTGGACAAGCGAAGTGGTCAGATTTAAATCATATTTATTTATTTTTCATTAGTGTATTATAATGATCTCGATAGTCAAAAAGCATAATTAGACTCACAGCAAACGGACCGGTTTGGAATACTGACCAGGTCATTTGTGTTCATGTATTCTCTGTCTGACCAGTAGGAAATGAGTGTCTTGGTTTGTTTATTTGGCGGAAAGTACTTTGCGATAAGCTAGTGATCACATTTAGTGGATATTGCGCTATATTAAGCTCAATTTTATTTTTTAAATTATTATCTACTTGTGCGGTTATGTGGTCTTGTGATATGACACTCGCTTTCGGATCGGAAGGTCCTGAGTTCGAGCCTCGCTCGGCGCATAGTTGAGTCCTTGGAAAAGGCTCTTTACTCACATTCTCTCACCGTACTCAGGTGCAAAATGAGTATCTGGCCGTCAACAGCGTTGTCTCTGCCGAAAAACATTTGCAATATCGCCTAACAGGAGTCACGTCTCGTTCTACATGTTACATGTTGATGTTGGCCAGGGACCCATTGTAAAGCGATTTGAGCACGTTTAGTGGATATTGCGCTATATAAAAGCTCAAGGTTTTTTGTTTTTTTGTTTTTTTTATTCTTCACTGTCCGTTTAGGACGATCGAGCCATCTATAACTCCTGCCCTGCGGACCTTCTGGCTCGGAGGGATACTACATAAGGCGGTCCCCATTTTAAAATCTAATAAACGTTTCTGACGAATAACTTTGGAAGTGTGTATGTAACCAGTCCTTCGGAGGACTGATTAATAATGGTGATATATTGAATCATAAGGCTTGTAAAGCGCTTTGAGCACATTTAGTGGATATTGCGCTATATAAAGCTCAATATATAAATATATAAATATATAGTATATCTATTTTAGTAGCAGAATGTATGGGCAGATTCTAAGGATTACGGTACGTAAAAGAGCGATATTGGATTATCTTTATGGACGACCAGCATTTATTTAGACTAGAAAATTAGATGCCATCACTCTGAAACTAGAGGATCATTACATAAGGCATGTATTCACTCCTCCGAAAGTGTGATTTTACACTTCCAATGAGATAGGAACCAGTTTTGTTTGGGTTTTTTTTTTTTTTTTGTTTTTTGTTTTTTTTACATCACACGTTTCTTCCCTATTCAAATTATAAAACCTGAATTTCGGGTAAGGAGTTCGAAGCTTGAATTACATTTCATCCTGGTTTCTATAGCGTGAAACGGACAATGGCAATTGCTTGCTATCCTTTGGATAGGACCATGGTCTATCGAAAAGTTTTTTCCACCAAATCTAACAGACCCAGCTACCCAATCACTGCTGGGTGGATAAGGGGGGGGGGGGGGGGAGAAAAAGAAATATGAACTTCACCCGGGATCTATCTTGATCCCTTTCCGTGTGAAGCAAGTGCTCTGCCAACTAATTAAAAAGAGTGTTTGATCTATCATAAACATAGCATATACATGAGAGAGAAAAAACCCCGTTCGTTGACAATCTTCTATTCATGTAAAAATAAAATTTCCTTTTTATTCAGGTTACGTGGACAGTTCGGGTATTCGACTTTTTTTAACAAAGAAGCTGAGGCAGTATGATGCGGGAATGCTGAGGATTGGTGCTCCGACAGACAAACTCCTATTGATTCCTCCAAACATTGACAACTTTCACGTGACTGCTCACTGCCCATCCAAATGTCTTGATGAGGTAATTACTTAACGGGCCACACCGAGGTGCATTTATTTGCATGTCTGATAACCTGAACAACAATGAGATGCCTTGTAAAAACGATGAAATTAGGATTATACAATCCGAATGTTACTACTGTGCCTACATTCTCACGTTGAATTCAACAACTACTGTGATAAGGTTATTGTTACCAAAATACAAAGGTGTTAAATAGAACCAATCTGACAGCATTTACCTCGGCAGAGACAAGCGACTGACTGGTATGGCTTATAGATGATGTGAGCTTGGCTAGGAATCTCACAACATTACCATCCGGAAATATAACGGACCAACTATGTGTAAACTTGAAGATTAATAGTCTGGTTAATACGGTTTAGTGAGAATTACTCATAAACATGGATGGCAAAAAGCAATAACAAAGACCTGAGTGACGTCAACTTCGTTTTATCTATATGCATTCTCCACAATATAACATATGCATTAAATCCAAGTGGTCTTAAGTTGACAACGAAGCTTTAATTGTCAGTATCTGCTGCTTCATCTGATATAGGAAATATTTCAAGCGATCATCCATTCATACGAAAGATATAATAAGACCCAAACCAACAATGTACTAGAATACATGCCTTCTTCTTCTTCTTCTCCTTCTTCCTTCTTGTTCTTCTTGTTCTTCTTGTTCTTGTTGTTGTTGTTGGTGTTCTTGTTCTTGTTCTTGTTGGTGTTGTTGTTCTTGTTCTTCTTGTTCTTGTTCTTGTTCTTCTTCTTCTTGTTCGTGTTCTTCTTGTTCTTCTTGTTCTTCTTGTTCTTCTTGGTCTTCTTGTTCTTGTTCTTCTTGTTCTTGTTCTTCTTGTTCTTCTTGTTCCTGTTCTTCTTGTTCTTGTTCTTCTTCTTCTTTCTTCTTCTTCTTCTTCTTTCCTCTTCTTCTTTCCTCTTCTTCTTTCCTCTTCTTTCTTCTTCTTTCTTCATTCTTCTTCTTTCTTCTTCTTTCTTCTTCTTTCTTCTTCTTTCTTCTTCTTTCTTTCTCTTCTATCATACATTGCTGTTTTCTTCTTAAACCACTGTGAAATAATTACTACTTAATTTGCAGGCTACTAAAGCAACCGGGGGCCAAATAACAATCTTCGCCGATTTTCTTCATGCGCATCTCCTTGCAAGAAGAATGGTCCAAAGGCATGTCAGGGACGGCGTTGAGCTCCCACCAATAGTAATGGACGACAACTATGACTTTGACTACCAGGAGACAAGAGCTCTAACAGAGGAGAGGGTGGTCAAAACGGTAAAAAAAATTCCCTTTATTCATCCTCAATGAGAAGTATGTCTTTATATGGATTCTAAGGAGAGATTGGAATAACCATGGAGTCAGCCTCAGCGCAGCGCCTCAATAAGAGGTAGAATGAGATAACTTTCAGAAAATCAAACACCGCCCGAGAAAATAAAGGTAGCTTCTGGATATGGAGCAATAACTGAACACCTATGGGGAGATGAGGGGGTCCCGATACCTCAGTGAGTAGAGCACCCGCTCCACACGCAAAGGGACCGAGATCGATCCTGAGTGCAGTCGATATTTTTTTTTCTGATCCCCCTGTCTACCCAGTAGTGAATGGGTCTGTTCGATCCGGCGGAAAATACTTTGCGATAGACTAGCGTCATATGAAAAGGATAGCAAGTAATTGCTATTGTCCGTTTCACGCTATAGAAACCGAATTAAACTCCAGTCCCATGGGCCTAATTGCTCTGAAAGACTACTTTCCTGAGGGGAGATGCCTCGAAATGTTTATTGCTGTGAACTAGGTGGAATCTTGGACATTATATCTGCTTTGGATTGCCTTGGGATCGCTTTGAGATGAGATCTGATCTCAATGAAGTATGTGCGGCTATGTGGTCTAGTAGTATGACACTCGCCTTCGGATCGGAAAGATTAATGGGTTTAAGGAATGGAGAAGCTTTTGAAGAAGTCTTCTTGTTTGGTTACCTTGGCAGTGTGGTAGATGTGAACGGCACCAAATAAAAGGTGAGCTTTTAACCCTCTCCTTATCAACTATAGGAAAATCATAACATGCGTTACGATACAACCAACTTTTTTTTCTTATTCACATTTATCTTGTACATCATAAAATTTAATGAACATGAACAGTGTGTTGTCGAGCATGTATTACTAAATAAATTATTTATCGCAAGAACGTGTTGCTATCGTGTATGAGTGATAAAAAATCTATTTTTGTGTTAGTTGGGTGTGAAGTTTTGCAGAAAATCCTGAAAATATCTGGTGAGGAGAGAGTTAAACAGCGGAATAAACACTATTAAATCTTTTGTGTTCAAATCGCTTTACAAACTGTCTCAGAACTATATAATATAAGACGAGACATGACGTATGTAAGACGTTTTACATGGTGAAAAAACTTCAGTGAAGATCCTTTTATAAAGACTCAACTTTGAGGCGCCCATAGCGGGACTCGAATCAGAAACCTAGATCAGATGCAGTGTGACAATCCACAAAACCACAAAGCCGAAACATCAACTCAAGGAGCCTTGACATTGTTTTTAAAAGGTGAAATTGGAAAATTTTAAGACTAAAACAATGCATCAAAACATAATTATAATACAGGTTTTTAAAAATGCGTAAATTACGTAAACAATATAGATACAAGGGAACAGATGAATTTTTTTTTTAAAACGAGAGTAAGCAATTGCAATATACAATCCCTATTCTATAAAGCAGTTACATTCTTTTACAATACTTAACACACTTTATAGTGTTTCCTTTATGCACCCAGTGGATCTTATTGAAACAAATTTCCCTGAAGTAGTCAGCAGATAGACGTCTTTCTTGTAGTGGTGCTCTTACAATATTCGTCACAACCTAAAGCTCAAAACTCACACTGTCTTATATACAGTAGGTAATGTGGAAATTACATTTGACATTATATTTATATTAAGAAGAAATACATTATTGCTCGGCTATTGACGTCACAAATTAATTGTTTCGGAGCCTTAGAATACAAGTTAATGTCCTCAACCCAAGTTCAAGTATTTCAACGTTTAAAACTCATTAAATCATGGTATGTCCTCAGGGTGACATACTAATCACTGACTGTTACTACGACTCAAGAAAAAGATCCGCAGTTACATATGTAAGTTGATATTTCAATTTCATCATCATCATCATCATCATCATCATCATCATCATCATCATCATCATCATCACCATCATCATCATCATCATCATCAACATCATCATCATCATCACCACCACCACCACACAATCATTAACCATTCATTAACTGTAAAAACACGAAGTTATAAATTTGACCCCAAAAATCTCGTCCTTTAAAAATCAATTGGGGTCTCAGGTTTGAAAGTTTTGCCAAGATGAAGGTCATTTAAATCGATCAATATTTGAAGGACGAGTTTTCTAGCCAAACTTATATGTGTGTATTTCCATAGTTCGGCAGTTTACATGTTAATATCGTTTTAATTGTCCCAATCCAAACAAGGGCTGAACAGCTGAGACATGTTGTACCTGGTTGGATCACTCATACTTGACAGTTCAATGAGATTTGATTAAATGTGGTCCAGTGGGAGTATAAGATGGTTGGAATAGGTCTGAACGTCTTACATAATAGAGCAGGCATTGCTCGAAAGGGGGTGGTGGGGAATTAAACCCCCTCGCAGCGGCACCATAAGATCCCGTCGCCTAGGCATTCAATAAAGGAATATAGATAATCATTAAACAGGATGTCTGATGTCAACAGGAATCACCCATGTTGTCCAAGTGAGCAAATTGGGGGTTAATAATCTTGCCCATGGAAAAAAACGAAACTGCCTGAAGCGGAGATCGAACTCGGGACCTTCTGGATCACAGTGCAATGACTTCACCACTCGGCCACAAATCATGTTATTCTTAGACGAAGATGGGTCTTCTATATAAGACGTATAACGCCTTGATGAGAAATCTCCATTTTACCTTCATGTTGACGCCTCCCCCTCCAAATCTCTTGTTTATTTGGAAGAGAGATACACATCAAATGCTATAAACAACCTACAAAGGAATGGTTTGAATCCAATAAAGGAAGCACTCGAGGAAAAGAAAGGCTTGTAGGAAGATAGATACAAGACATACAATACTTGATTGGGATAGAAGCAATTCAAACGAACAGATTGGTGGTGGTTTGAGTGATGTTCTCCAAGAAAGTTCAAGAGGCAACGTCCTAACTTTTGATCAGCTAAAATAGAAAATAATAATACGATAACAATTAGTGGAAGACAGGGAGGGGGGGGGGGGGTAAGGAAGCAGAGTTGCGAAACATCATCGATGCTTGTTTTTTCTCCGACTTGAATTAAAGGCTTAAATCTTTTATACTTTAGTCCTTGGTCTCCTCGAAGAGCATTAGTCATCAACAACTTTTCTCCATCCAACTCTCTCCTGGTCCATCTTTTCTTTCTAGTTCTCCATTATTTCTGGATTTTTCCATAGCTGAACATCTTCATTTGATTCTTAGTTGTCTTATTCTTCTCTTTCCTTGGAGATTCTGCGCCAATGCCTGTCTGTTTACATAATTTGTTGGCGTCTGAGGGTTTACTAATCTATCACAACTTTCATCAAGGACAGAACAGGTTCTTGATTAGCCCAGAGGATTAAGTCAAGTTACAAGAAAAGATAAAAAGCAGATAAAAATATCTAAGTCATCAATCATGCTTTAACCCGTCATTAACAAGCTCCTCTGGGCGACTTTACAAAATATGTTATTGTCCATCGTACAAATTAACGTTAACAATGCGAATGGCAATCATGCCGTAAAGCCAAGCGACTTGCGCATCAGCAGTGGTTGGAATTTGAGTTGATCACACCTCTAACTTGGACAACAGCATCGACAAAGAAGTTAGCACAAATGCAAATGTAAATTCATGTGTAAGAAAGACTTGAGCGACAGACCTCAAGTTAAATAACATCCGAGGCTCTAAAATAGTGTCAAGCCGGTCAAAGATCAGGTCGTGGGGTAGTGTTAGAGCTCCGTGGAGTAGTGTTAGAGCTCCGTGGAGTAGTGTTAGAGCTCTGTGGAGTAGTGTTAGAGCTCTGTGGAGTAGTGTTAGAGCTCTGTGGAGTAGTGTTAGAGCTCTGTGGAGTAGTGTTAGAGCTCCGTGGAGTAGTGTTAGAGCTCCGTGGAGTAGTGTTAGAGCTCTGTGGAGTAGTGTTAGAGCTCTGTGGAGTAGTGTTAGAGCTCTGTGGATAAGTGTTAGAGCTGCAGCTCTGTGGGGTAGTGTTAGAGCTCTGTGGAGTAGTGTTAGAGCTCTGTGGAGTAGTGTTAGAACTCCACGGAGTAGTGTTAGAGCTGTGGAGTAGTGTTAATCTGCTACTTCAAGTCATACTTATTGTACTGGGCAGATATCTGCAGAACCATAAATACAATAACCAAATCATTACAGACTTTTACCAACAACTGTCTCAGAAAAAGCTTAAAGATCCATTAGCTTGACACTATAAGTAACATAGACCTATGAAAAAACAGTAGTCAGCTACCAGTTGAAGAAGAAATCCGCGCAAAAGATGGCTCGTAGATTGGGCACATCCTGATGAATCAATCCATAACTCGATATGCAAGCATTAAAATGGAGTCCCGAAGGGAAACGTAAAAGAAAAAGATCAAAAACACACAGAGACTATGACCTCAATGCAGATACAACGAAGATAGGAACCGTCTAGAATAAACTAAAACTATCCCTCGTACAAAATTGAAGTCCCATGGAGACAGAACCTTCTCCAACTCTTGGCCCTTTTGCCTCGAATTTTATCCTTTAACATTTGACTTTCTGATAGCTTTGACATAGAATTTAAGAAACGTCTCAGAACTTTTCTATTTTATAAAAAAATTTGTGAACAACAATCGGTTGTTGTAATTATCCCTTATTTATCTTAAACTGCCATATTTTTTTGTGCATGTTTGTGTGCGGGGAGGGTGTGGAGAGTGTGTCTGAATGTGTGTTATGTAAGTAATGTACGAGAGCTGATGTGTGTGAGGAAATTTACCTAAACTGTGTAAGCTTTACGTGATTGATATAAACCGCTTTAATGCCTTGGCATAAAACCATAGAGATGTTCTTATCATTATTAAAAGACATTTACAGGACACATATCGCTGGATTGTTGTTGTGATGGGCATAATTAAGTACGTAAGTATAAGTGTAATCAATGACCTGAGTGTCGGGACAAGGAGAACACTAAACAAACGACTTGTTATGCCTTTAGAGAGCTGGTTCTATATGGCCAGTTGGACTGTCACAGTAAAGATTGTTCACAATTATCTTATTAAATTTTATTTTATTAAGAACTGAATTCATCTCACTCCAGTTATATTTCGGTAGGCTTAGATAAACTTTACCTTCTAATATTAGATCGTCTTTCCTTTTATAGCCTTCCCTCGAATTAATTTCTAATTAGTGAATACTTTTCGTTCTACATTCTGTCACGTAGCCACTTATTATAAAAGCTGATAGGTCTAACATTCGACACTCACTTTCTCTCCACAATCTATGCCGGACGGCCAGTCGCTCTATTCCTATATATATACTGGAAGATTTTTATCTTTTGGGACTTTGTAGATATTATATCTACACCATTAAGACGCCGGAGCTTTTAACTTTGATTGTATAATCTTCAAGGATCAAACCCAAGCCCGCTGTCAAGGACTACACAATAACTTCTTACCAATTGCCTGGAAGTGAAATTTTACGAGTCCAATCCTGTTATCAGAGGAATAGATCATCCAAGCCCATCAACTGCCTGGAAACGTAAATTTATGAACCTGACATATTATCATAAGTTACGTAAAATATTCATCTCTCTATTTGTAACTGCCACGATCACTGTTTATCTCTTTTAATTAAATTTCATCATTATTTTTATTTCATTGTAAACAAATCGTTAATTGTTTTTCATTTATAGTAACTAGTAAATTCTGGGGCCTAATTCTACATATATCTTTATGCATAGTCGAGTAGCTCTTTACTCACTTGAGACCATGACATTTTGGAGGGGACACATATAAAGAATTGAATTTATTTAGTTACATATATCTATTTCATCTAACTTTAAAGTTTAAATTGTAAAACTCTTAATTGACCCACTTGATCATATTTTAATTGAACTCCCTATTTACAGGATTAATTTTTTTTCTTTTTCATTTCTTCATTTAAATGGAATAGCAATTTATCCATTCATTCTTTCATTCAAATTGAATAGCATTTTATTGATTCATTCCTTCATTCATTTATTCATTTATAAATTATTCATTCATTCATTGTTCATTCATTTATTCATTCATTCATTCATTCATTCATCCATTCATTCGTTTATTCACTCATTTATCCAATCATTCATACATTTATTCCTCCCTTCATTCTTTCATTCATACATTATCCATTCATTCATTCATCTATTCACTCAGTTTTTCATTCATTCATTCATTCCTTGTCCACTTTGTTATTGTATCACTCATTTCATTTTGTTGTTTGCCTCATTCATGAATTGTTTTCAATATGTTTACATTCCATAACGATTCATTCACCTACCATCCAATCACTCAGTGTTGTGAACACATTTTGTAACTATTGTAAATCTTACGATATTTTATTGTTTTGTATTTCAGACATCACTGTTAAACACTCTTCAATGCCTAATTACAATTGTTGAACAACCATTGAACAAGAGAGAGGTCCCAGCCACGAACTGAGTTGGTGAATATATCCTTCATTATTCTCTTTTACATGAGTTGGGCATCACATAGTAACTATAGACATCGTGATTTGTTTTGCATAGTGATTTGTTTTAAATGCATTTTTGGCATATTACTGTTACCGAAAACCACTTATATATTATGTTCTGAAAAGTGAGTCTTTAAAAACTAAATAATAATAAAAGGAGTCTACTAGCCGTCGTGTTATATTTAGTGATAGATAACTTGGGATTATTTTGGCATCCTATTATTGTTATCACACTCTAGTATATTAGCGTCATTGCGAATAATTGTACACAAACTAACGACGAGTCACACACATTGGTGATACATTTTTCGTAGTAACATAGTTTAGAGTACACGCGATTGACACATTGTTATTGACACAAGTCATAATAACTCCGCATTGTATTGATACATTGCTTTATAAGATATAACGATAAAAGGCATCAAATTCAACATACATAATAAGTTGAAATAAGAGAGAGAGAGATTTCTAAAAATAGAACAGTTCATTCCAGTAAGTGTAAATAAATAAAACAGTCAGTAACAGTATCCTGTCAATATAATATATATAAAACATCGTAACTAATTTATTGCAACATGGAAGCATATAAAAGATACTTAAGTCTTGCAAAGGACTTAGAAATACCCCAGGAAAGAATATTTTCATGGTGCGAAGAGAAAGTAAAAGAAGAAAAAGAACATGAAGAAAGAATTCGTAGAGAAGAAAATGAAGAAAGAATTCGTAAAGAAGAAAAAGAACACGAAAAAAGAATTCGTAGAGAAGAAAAAGAACATGAAGAAAGAATTCGTAGAGAAGAAAAAGAACATGAAGAAAGAATACGTAGAGAAGAACGAGAAGAAAGAGTCCAAGAAAGAGAACTAAAAAGACAAATAGCTTTAGCAGAAGAAGAAACCAAAAGGACCCAAATGATGCTGGAAATTGAAAAAACAAAAACCGGTCATGAAAGAAAACATAATAATAGTGATGAATTTTTCGTGAAACTTCCACGCATGCCAACATACGATGAACGCTCAGACTGTTTAGAATCCTTCTTACACCGATTCGAAGTTCAGGCTAAAGGTTATCGTTGGCCAGAAAGCAAATGGGCCACAGCCTTGATTAACTGCTTATCTGGAGAACCGCTAAAAGTTTTCTATACCTTAACAACTGAAGATGCAGATGACTATGGAAAAATTAAAGACGCTCTACTAAAAAGATTTAGATTAACGGAAGATGGTTACCAGGAAAGGTTTCACACTGCAAAACCGGAAAGTGGAGAAGACTTTAATACATTCGTGAACCGAATTACCCAATTTCTAAATCGATGGCTTGAGTTGGCAAACGTAAAACAAGACGACTTTGCAGGCCTTTACTATCTCACGCTGAAGAATCGAATCTATCAAGCTTGCAACCCAGATTTAGTCGCATTCTTTAAAGAGAGAAAGCCAGAAAACTTGGACAAATTAAAAATCTACGCAGAAAACTTTAACAGCGCACATCCATTGACACCCCTTAGCAGAACATTGAAGGAACCATACTACGCTGCTGCTGCTCAGAGTCCAGGTACACCTGAAGTTCAGTACTCAAATAGAACGAGCCGATCAATCACTCGGAACACGCAAGTGAAACAAGATGATCATAGTAACAAACCATGGAACAAACAGTTCAATAGAGACCATAGCCGACCCTATCAAAACAAAACAAGAAATAGCACTGACAATAATACTGAGTATAAGAAAACCAACAAACCTATAATTAAATGTCAATATTGTGGAATGAAAGGCCACACAGCAGACAAATGTTACAAAATCGTGGGATATCCAAAAGAAACTGCAAATGCATCACTCCAAACAAGTGTAAATAATCAGACACGAGTAATGTCAGGAGAAAATATAAATGTGTATTGCGTGAAAGGTATGTCACTTTTAACACAAACTCACAAATCAGGATCGCTATTTTTTTGTGAAGGCAAAGCTAATGGAACTGATTGCAAAATATTGAGAGACACAGGATGCAGTACAGTAGGAATAAAAGCATCTTTGATCAATGACGAAGACAAAACTGGAAAAACGGTACAATGCATCACATTCAGTGGCACAGTCGAAACCTTTGAAACAGCTAACGTGTACATAGAAACCCCATACTATACAGGAATAGTGGAATGCTGTATACTTCCCAACCCCGTCGCTGATGTTATTGTTGGCAATATAAAAGGTCTTAAAGACAACCCAACAGATGTAAAAGAATGGTCATTAACCCAAGAAACAGCTTGTCTAGCAGAAACAAGAAAGATGACTAAGACAACAGAGAAGCCAATGACTATTTCTCTAGAACCACAACAATTTGACAGGAACACGTTCATTGAAGAACAGAAAAAGGACCCGACTTTAACTTCATATTTCAATATCGCAAACAAAGGGACGAAATCAAAAGTTGAATACATCATTGAAAAAGATATTCTGTTCAGGTTACATAGGAAAAGAAACAAAATAGCTAAACAACTGGTCACGCCGAGTATTTACAGAAACAAAATCCTTGGAATAGCGCACGATTCAATAACTTCTGGACATCTTGGGAGCTCTTCGACATTGAAGAGAATATCCGAGAATTTCACATGGCCTGGAATTACTAAAGACGTCCGAGAATATGTGAAATCTTGTGACACATGCCAAAGAAGAGTCGCAAAAGGCAGAATACCGAGATTGCCATTAGAGACAACCCCAGTTATTGAAAAAGTTTTTCAAAAAGTTGCAATTGACATTATAGGCCCTTTAACAAAATCAGATAGAAACCATACACACATACTAACACTAGTCGATTACGCAACCAGGTGGCCAGAAGCGATAGCATTGAAATCAACTACATCGGATCACATAGCTGAAGCATTGATGACAATTTTTACTAGAATAGGCATACCAAATGAGATACTGTCGGACAATGGACCCCAATTTACATCACATATGATGCATGAAACCATGAAACTCATGGGAATCCAACACTCATTCACAACTCCCTACCACCCCCAAGCAAATGGTCTTTGTGAAAGATTTAATGGCACTCTAAAGAATATGTTAAGAAAAGTGTCAGCAGAAAAACCAGATGATTGGGACAGATACTTACCAGCAATCCTATTTGCATATAGAGAAATACCCCAAGAATCTACAGGCTACTCCCCATTTGAGTTGATGTATGGACGATCACCTCGCGGCCCGATCAATATAGTAGCCGACATTTGTAAAGGGAATGAGGAGGACAATAACGAAATTATGTTTGCTTACGAATATGTAAGAAACCTGAAAGACAGAATAGAGGACACGTGTAAGCTAGCACAGGAATCCGTCACTAAAAAAGCAGAGAAATACAAGGAATACTCCGATCGAAAAAGCAGATCAAGAAAATTTGAGATTGGTGACAAAGTACTAATACTCTTACCCGATGACTCGAGTAAACTTTTAGCTACATGGAAAGGACCATTCAAAATAACAGCTGTAAAATCTAATGTTAATTACGAGATTAAAATTAACAACACAACAAAGACATTCCATGCAAATATGCTAAAAAAGTATTTTGATAGAGACACAGTGTCGCAACCTATGTTTACTAATATCGAAGCTTCAAATGCAGGATTGATCATACCGTTGGTCATGGGACACAGACACCCGAGACAGAAAAACAAACAAAAATCGCACAATTGCAACCACCTAAGACAAAAAAAGAAGTACGCAAAGTACTTGGGCTCCTAAATTTTTACAGGAAATACATTTACAACTTCGCGCACATCGCGACACCGCTAACAAATCTGACAAAGAATGGGTCACCGAACAAAATTGTTTGGACAGAAGCGTGTCAGAATAGCTTTAACCAATTAAAGGCATTACTCTGTTCATAACCAATTCTTAAATTACCCGACATATCAAAAGAATTTGTTGTAAGAACTGACGCGTCTGATAAGGGCATCGCAGGTGTACTATTACAGGAACATGAGGGAACTCTAATGCCTTGCTTATATGCAAGCAGAAAATTATTGGACAGAGAATCACGATACTCTGTAATAGAGCGTGAAGGACTGGCCATCGTCTTTGCTTTAAAGACATTCAGCAGATATCTACTGCTAAAAGAGTTTGTGGTCGAAACGGACCATAAACCACTCACGTACATAAGAAATAACAAAATGAATAATAGTAGAGTACTAAGGTGGAGTCTATTTTTGCAAAATTACACTTTCAGTATCTCTCACATACCAGGCTGTGAAAATATTCACGCCGACCTACTTTCTCGATTAGTATAAACACGTGAGAAGGGTATAACTTAACCTCCCATGCATACTGTTAGTTACCTCGCAAACTATGCCAAACCAGAACGCACAAATTCGATAATTTTATTTGTAAACATGATGACCCAACTTAATGTAACATTGAGTATTGTTTGGATATATATACCATACCCATTCATAATTTGGGAAATCTTCTCTTTATCTATCATTGTTATGAATTTTCACTCATTTATGATTAATAATTGAAATGTCAATATTCCATTTACATTTTCATTCATTTCATTCAGTAAATTACCTTCATATCATCGACTTAAATCATGCTTCATTGCCATCACTATTGTTTATCACAATGATTTGTAATCACATTGCCATCATGTTGTTCATCACAATGATTTGTAATCACAATCTTTCATTGTTATTGTCACCCATTCATATACCTACGTTAGTATAAACATTTCCATGTCTAGTTAATAAATAATTTAATTGTAGCACAAATCATAACAATGGATTAATGCTAGAGTATCATGATAGTAAATTTACTTCCGTTTGTAAAATCTATCTTTCCCATAATGGTTAAAGAGTATATTTTAAACGTGGGTGGGGGGTGTCACAGTAAAGATTGTTCACAATTATCTTATTAAATTTTATTTTATTAAGAACTGAATTCATCTCACTCCAGTTATATTTCGGTAGGCTTAGATAAACTTTACCTTCTAATATTAGATCGTCTTTCCTTTTATAGCCTTCCCTCGAATTAATTTCTAATTAGTGAATACTTTTCGTTCTACATTCTGTCACGTAGCCACTTATTATAAAAGCTGATAGGTCTAACATTCGACACTCACTTTCTCTCCACAATCTATGCCGGACGGCCAGTCGCTCTATTCCTATATATATACTGGAAGATTTTTATCTTTTGGGACTTTGTAGATATTATATCTACACCATTAAGACGCCGGAGCTTTTAACTTTGATTGTATAATCTTCAAGGATCAAACCCAAGCCCGCTGTCAAGGACTACACAATAACTTCTTACCAATTGCCTGGAAGTGAAATTTTACGAGTCCAATCCTGTTATCAGAGGAATAGATCATCCAAGCCCATCAACTGCCTGGAAACGTAAATTTATGAACCTGACATATTATCATAAGTTACGTAAAATATTCATATCTCTATTTGTAACTGCCACGATCACTGTTTATCTCTTTTAATTAAATTTCATCATTATTTTTATTTCATTGTAAACAAATCGTTAATTGTTTTTCATTTATAGTAACTAGTAAATTCTGGGGCCTCATTCTACATATATCTTTATGCATAGTCGAGTAGCTCTTTACTCACTTGAGACCATGACATGAAAGAATTCGTAGAGAAGAAAATGAAGAAAGAATTCGTAAAGAAGAAAAAGAACACGAAAAAAGAATTCGTAGAGAAGAAAAAGAACATGAAGAAAGAATTCGTAGAGAAGAAAAAGAACATGAAGAAAGAATACGTAGAGAAGAACGAGAAGAAAGAGTCCAAGAAAGAGAACTAAAAAGACAAATAGCTTTAGCAGAAGAAGAAACCAAAAGGACCCAAATGATGCTGGAAATTGAAAAAACAAAAACCGGTCATGAAAGAAAACATAATAATAGTGATGAATTTTTCGTGAAACTTCCACGCATGCCAACATACGATGAACGCTCAGACTGTTTAGAATCCTTCTTACACCGATTCGAAGTTCAGGCTAAAGGTTATCGTTGGCCAGAAAGCAAATGGGCCACAGCCTTGATTAACTGCTTATCTGGAGAACCGCTAAAAGTTTTCTATACCTTAACAACTGAAGATGCAGATGACTATGGAAAAATTAAAGACGCTCTACTAAAAAGATTTAGATTAACGGAAGATGGTTACCAGGAAAGGTTTCACACTGCAAAACCGGAAAGTGGAGAAGACTTTAATACATTCGTGAACCGAATTACCCAATTTCTAAATCGATGGCTTGAGTTGGCAAACGTAAAACAAGACGACTTTGCAGGCCTTTACTATCTCACGCTGAAGAATCGAATCTATCAAGCTTGCAACCCAGATTTAGTCGCATTCTTTAAAGAGAGAAAGCCAGAAAACTTGGACAAATTAAAAATCTACGCAGAAAACTTTAACAGCGCACATCCATTGACACCCCTTAGCAGAACATTGAAGGAACCATACTACGCTGCTGCTGCTCAGAGTCCAGGTACACCTGAAGTTCAGTACTCAAATAGAACGAGCCGATCAATCACTCGGAACACGCAAGTGAAACAAGATGATCATAGTAACAAACCATGGAACAAACAGTTCAATAGAGACCATAGCCGACCCTATCAAAACAAAACAAGAAATAGCACTGACAATAATACTGAGTATAAGAAAACCAACAAACCTATAATTAAATGTCAATATTGTGGAATGAAAGGCCACACAGCAGACAAATGTTACAAAATCGTGGGATATCCAAAAGAAACTGCAAATGCATCACTCCAAACAAGTGTAAATAATCAGACACGAGTAATGTCAGGAGAAAATATAAATGTGTATTGCGTGAAAGGTATGTCACTTTTAACACAAACTCACAAATCAGGATCGCTATTTTTTTGTGAAGGCAAAGCTAATGGAACTGATTGCAAAATATTGAGAGACACAGGATGCAGTACAGTAGGAATAAAAGCATCTTTGATCAATGACGAAGACAAAACTGGAAAAACGGTACAATGCATCACATTCAGTGGCACAGTCGAAACCTTTGAAACAGCTAACGTGTACATAGAAACCCCATACTATACAGGAATAGTGGAATGCTGTATACTTCCCAACCCCGTCGCTGATGTTATTGTTGGCAATATAAAAGGTCTTAAAGACAACCCAACAGATGTAAAAGAATGGTCATTAACCCAAGAAACAGCTTGTCTAGCAGAAACAAGAAAGATGACTAAGACAACAGAGAAGCCAATGACTATTTCTCTAGAACCACAACAATTTGACAGGAACACGTTCATTGAAGAACAGAAAAAGGACCCGACTTTAACTTCATATTTCAATATCGCAAACAAAGGGACGAAATCAAAAGTTGAATACATCATTGAAAAAGATATTCTGTTCAGGTTACATAGGAAAAGAAACAAAATAGCTAAACAACTGGTCACGCCGAGTATTTACAGAAACAAAATCCTTGGAATAGCGCACGATTCAATAACTTCTGGACATCTTGGGAGCTCTTCGACATTGAAGAGAATATCCGAGAATTTCACATGGCCTGGAATTACTAAAGACGTCCGAGAATATGTGAAATCTTGTGACACATGCCAAAGAAGAGTCGCAAAAGGCAGAATACCGAGATTGCCATTAGAGACAACCCCAGTTATTGAAAAAGTTTTTCAAAAAGTTGCAATTGACATTATAGGCCCTTTAACAAAATCAGATAGAAACCATACACACATACTAACACTAGTCGATTACGCAACCAGGTGGCCAGAAGCGATAGCATTGAAATCAACTACATCGGATCACATAGCTGAAGCATTGATGACAATTTTTACTAGAATAGGCATACCAAATGAGATACTGTCGGACAATGGACCCCAATTTACATCACATATGATGCATGAAACCATGAAACTCATGGGAATCCAACACTCATTCACAACTCCCTACCACCCCCAAGCAAATGGTCTTTGTGAAAGATTTAATGGCACTCTAAAGAATATGTTAAGAAAAGTGTCAGCAGAAAAACCAGATGATTGGGACAGATACTTACCAGCAATCCTATTTGCATATAGAGAAATACCCCAAGAATCTACAGGCTACTCCCCATTTGAGTTGATGTATGGACGATCACCTCGCGGCCCGATCAATATAGTAGCCGACATTTGTAAAGGGAATGAGGAGGACAATAACGAAATTATGTTTGCTTACGAATATGTAAGAAACCTGAAAGACAGAATAGAGGACACGTGTAAGCTAGCACAGGAATCCGTCACTAAAAAAGCAGAGAAATACAAGGAATACTCCGATCGAAAAAGCAGATCAAGAAAATTTGAGATTGGTGACAAAGTACTAATACTCTTACCCGATGACTCGAGTAAACTTTTAGCTACATGGAAAGGACCATTCAAAATAACAGCAGTAAAATCTAATGTTAATTACGAGATTAAAATTAACAACACAACAAAGACATTCCATGCAAATATGCTAAAAAAGTATTTTGATAGAGACACAGTGTCGCAACCTATGTTTACTAATATCGAAGCTTCAAATGCAGGATTGATCATACCGTTGGTCATGGGACACAGACACCCGAGACAGAAAAACAAACAAAAATCGCACAATTGCAACCACCTAAGACAAAAAAAGAAGTACGCAAAGTACTTGGGCTCCTAAATTTTTACAGGAAATACATTTACAACTTCGCGCACATCGCGACACCGCTAACAAATCTGACAAAGAATGGGTCACCGAACAAAATTGTTTGGACAGAAGCGTGTCAGAATAGCTTTAACCAATTAAAGGCATTACTCTGTTCAGAACCAATTCTTAAATTACCCGACATATCAAAAGAATTTGTTGTAAGAACTGACGCGTCTGATAAGGGCATCGCAGGTGTACTATTACAGGAACATGAGGGAACTCTAATGCCTTGCTTATATGCAAGCAGAAAATTATTGGACAGAGAATCACGATACTCTGTAATAGAGCGTGAAGGACTGGCCATCGTCTTTGCTTTAAAGACATTCAGCAGATATCTACTGCTAAAAGAGTTTGTGGTCGAAACGGACCATAAACCACTCACGTACATAAGAAATAACAAAATGAATAATAGTAGAGTACTAAGGTGGAGTCTATTTTTGCAAAATTACACTTTCAGTATCTCTCACATACCAGGCTGTGAAAATATTCACGCCGACCTACTTTCTCGATTAGTATAAACACGTGAGAAGGGTATAACTTAACCTCCCATGCATACTATTAGTTACCTCGCAAACTATGCCAAATCAGAACGCACAAATTCGATAATTTTATTTGTAAACATGATGACCCAACTTAATGTAACATTGAGTATTGTTTGGATATATATACCATACCCATTCATAATTTGGGAAATCTTCTCTTTATCTATCATTGTTATGAATTTTCACTCATTTATGATTAATAATTGAAATGTCAATATTCCATTTACATTTTCATTCATTTCATTCAGTAAATTACCTTCATATCATCGACTTAAATCATGCTTCATTGCCATCACTATTGTTTATCACAATGATTTGTAATCACATTGCCATCATGTTGTTCATCACAATGATTTGTAATCACAATCTTTCATTGTTATTGTCACCCATTCATATACCTACGTTAGTATAAACATTTCCATGTCTAGTTAATAAATAATTTAATTGTAGCACAAATCATAACAATGGATTAATGCGAGAGTATCATGATAGTAAATTTACTTCCGTTTGTAAAATCTATCTTTCCCATAATGGTTAAAGAGTATATTTTAAACGTGGGTGGGGGGTGTCACAGTAAAGATTGTTCACAATTATCTTATTAAATTTTATTTTATTAAGAACTGAATTCATCTCACTCCAGTTATATTTCGGTAGGCTTAGATAAACTTTACCTTCTAATATTAGATCGTCTTTCCTTTTATAGCCTTCCCTCGAATTAATTTCTAATTAGTGAATACTTTTCGTTCTACATTCTGTCACGTAGCCACTTATTATAAAAGCTGATAGGTCTAACATTCGACACTCACTTTCTCTCCACAATCTATGCCGGACGGCCAGTCGCTCTATTCCTATATATATACTGGAAGATTTTTATCTTTTGGGACTTTGTAGATATTATATCTACACCATTAAGACGCCGGAGCTTTTAACTTTGATTGTATAATCTTCAAGGATCAAACCCAAGCCCGCTGTCAAGGACTACACAATAACTTCTTACCAATTGCCTGGAAGTGAAATTTTACGAGTCCAATCCTGTTATCAGAGGAATAGATCATCCAAGCCCATCAACTGCCTGGAAACGTAAATTTATGAACCTGACATATTATCATAAGTTACGTAAAATATTCATATCTCTATTTGTAACTGCCACGATCACTGTTTATCTCTTTTAATTAAATTTCATCATTATTTTTATTTCATTGTAAACAAATCGTTAATTGTTTTTCATTTATAGTAACTAGTAAATTCTGGGGCCTCATTCTACATATATCTTTATGCATAGTCGAGTAGCTCTTTACTCACTTGAGACCATGACATGGACAAATAAGTGAATTATGGCAAAGAGCTATACAAATGATATTCGTAGTTATTATGTATTTAAACAAATTTTCTGCTCGTCAACAGGGTGGTCTGGCCACCACAGATGAAATGTGTATTGGATTCGCATTGTATTACCCAAAGTCAACGCTAAATGGTTGCCAGTCAAAGTAAGTATTTTTGACGAAATGTTTTTGACTGTTGATTTAGTTTTTACTAATACTTTGTTCTGGCTATTTGGACAATGTTAGAATTTCAACCAATCGGAGAGCGGTTTTGATTAGGACAGTTTTTCGATTCAGTCATCATTGAGTCCATAAAATAGGATAGCAAGTTAAAACAGTTGAGCAACACCTAAGGGTTGCTTTGATCATAAAACACAAATATGAAGTACTTGTAAACCTGATTTAGAACTACGAAATAAAAAGAACGTGTTATCTATATGTCATTCAAATGTACTTTTTTTTAAAGATTAAGAATGTATCTTGTGGTTAAACATTGCAATGAGCCAAGAGCTCTGTGGAGTAGTGTTAGAGCTCTGTGGAGTTGTGTTAGAGCTCTGTGGAGTAGTGTTAGAGCTCCGTGGAGTAGTGTTAGAGCTCTTTGGAGTAGTGTTAGAGCTCCGTGGAGTAGTGTTAGAGCTCTGTGGATTAGTGTTAGAGCTCTGTGGAGTAGTGTTAGAGCTCTGTGGATTAGTATTAGAGCTCTGTGGATTAGTGTTAGAGCTCTGTGGGGTAGTGTTAGAGCTCTCTGGAGTAGTGTTAGAGCTCTGTTGTGTAGTGTTAGAGCTCTGTGGGGTAGTGTTAGAGCTCTGTGGAGTAGTGTTAGAGCTCTGTGGATTAGTGTTAGAGCTGCAGCTCTGTGGGGTAGTGTTAGAGCTCTGTGGAGTAGTGTTAGAGCTCCGTGGAGTAGTGTTAGAGCTCAGCGGAGTAGTGTTAGAGCTGTGGAGTAGTATTAATCTGCTACTTCTAATCTTGTAACCAAGATGATCCGGGTATTTGTTTGTTTGTTTGTTTGTTGCTTTAGGTCTCTTCCAACACAATTGAGGTTATATGAGAGACCGCTGAAACAAAAAAACAAACAATCTAACAAAAATAGTACAAATGTCAGTCAAAATCATAACCTAAAGATATCATAAGCTAAATTATAAATAACCAAGAACAAACAGGCAGGGATTTACAGGAAAAAAAATATCCCTGTCAAAAATACAATCACAAACCAAAGAAGCAGGATAGGCTAGTAAAGAGAAAAGAAACGACATCACTATCGGATCGTACACCCATGCGAACATCATAGGTATATGATTCAAGGGTGATGCTCCCATCCAACCACCCGCTGATCCGGGTATGATCGTAGGTCTAATTTGTGAAGATTGAATGTCCTTATTATTATTATTATTAGTAGTAGTAGTAGTAGTAGTAGTAGTAGTAGTAGTAGTAGTAGTAGTAGTAGTAGTAGTAGTAGTAGTAGTAGTAGTAGTAGTAGTAGTAGTAGTAGTAGTGATAGTAGTAGTAGTAGTAGTAGTAGTAGTAGTAGTATCATCATCATCATCATCGTCATTATTATTATTATTATTATTATTATTATTATTATTATTATTATTATTATTATTATTATTATTATTATTATTATTATTATTATTATTATTATTATTATTATTATTATTATTCGTATTCCATTTGTTTTATCGGGGTTTTTTTTCTTTGATTCTTTATAATACTCGGGCTATTTGGACCACATTGCCCGCACAACCCTTTGACTATTTAATATTTCACAAATAATCGCTCCCAAAACAGGGTAAAAAACTCGCTGACAGATCCTTTAGTCACTTTGCACCGACTGTCTGGAATAATCTCCCCTTATTTCTTCGTGACGTCCCTACTGAACTCGCTTTCAGGAAACACTTAAAAACTTATTTATTTCGAGAATTCTTAATTTATTAGTTATTTTATTTGAGCAGACTATGATCACAGGATATGTATGTATTATATATATATATATATATATATATATATATATATATATATATATATATATATATATATATATATATATATATATATATATATTACTTTATTTCTAAAATATGTTAAATAGTTGGATGGTGGAAGGTTTGTGTGTAAGTGTGTGTGTGTGTGTGTATGAGAGAGAGAGAGAGGGGGGGGGGGGAGAGAGAGAGTGAGAGAGAGTTAGAGAGCGAGAGAGACTGGGAGTGAGATAGATAGATAGAGTGAATGAGAGAGAGAGAGAGAGACATAGAGAGAGAGAGAGAGAGAGAGAGAGAGAGAGAGAGAGAGAGAGAGAGAGAGAGAGAGAGATTTGAATGGATTGAAGTTATTGTTATGCGCCTAGAGCTTTATTGTATAAAGTGGGCGCAATATATATAAATTTCATTAATACTATTATTTATTAAACCTCCGGTATGCAAGACATCCACATTTTGTCGTCTTTGTTTTATATCTTTGTTATCGTAAATGATGTATTATTCCTGTGATTAATTAATTAATTAATTAATTAATGCATTGATTAGTTTTGTTATTTTCTTTAAACATTCATATTTTGTGCGCATGGGAACAGACTTAAATAAACGCAAACACATTTTGATCTGTAGTGTTTTTAAAGTCTAAAGTAATTAAACAGTACAAAAGTGAAATATACATATATAAAGAATAATATTAATAAATGATTAAATACGTACTAAATCATGAGGAGATAAAGAAATGAATAATTAAGTAAAATAATGAATAATAAACATAATCATGAGATGGCAGATTCAGTCCCTTTTTCTTTTATTTAAACCCACAAGTAAGCACGTTCTACGATAAGTATTTAGTACCCCAATATTTTAGCATATTCTGCTATAATTTGACAAAACATCATTTTTACATTTTGGCCTGAATACTGTTACTTTATTTATATCTAGCTTTTATATAGCGCAATATCCACCAAACGTGTTAAAAGCGCTTTACAATGGGTCCCTGGCCAACAGCAACACTTAACATTTAGAACGGGACATGATGACGCCTGTTAGGCGATATTACATGTTTTTTCGGACAGAGACAACGCTGTTAACAGCTAGGTACTTATTTAACAACCGAGTACGGTGAGAGAATGTGAGTAATGAGCCTTTTCCAAGGACTCAACTATGCCAGTGTCATACCACAAGACCACATAGCCGTACATATCTACACACATCAAGGTAGACACCAATAAATGCCAAGCCTATCGAATCTCGCATTTCTAACAAAATGGCGCAGAACTCGCGAGATTCTAGCACACTACAGTTCATGACAGTGTATAAATCTGTGCTAATAATATTAATATAACGATGAATGATGTGTAACGTTATGATAATTTCCATTCAGGATCAATAAAGTATATCTTATCTTATTTTATCTTAAGTCCATAAAATAACAATGTAAAATTGAATGTAAACTTCAATTTAATATACGAAAACAGATAAAATAGACGTTTCGGGTTTCCCTTTATCAACAAAACAGGATGAATGCCCCTTTGTAAGGAAGCACGAATAAAAATATTACAATAAATATAAATAAAAGTGCAATTCATGAAAATATCTAAAACTACTTCTACTACTACTACTATTACTGCTGATGCTATTACTACTACTACTACCATTTTTACAACTACTACTACTACTACTATTACTACTATTACTAATACTGCTACTACTACTACTACTACGACTACTATTATAATTACTACTACTCTGTGTCTTCTATCCCCTTATATCTATTTTCCAACATGCTTACTATCTTTGTCTTGGAATGAAATTACTTGGTTTTTTCCTGGTCCTAGTCGGAGTCCTGGCTGGGAGGGAAACAGTCAAATGCATAGTTATTGTTTTGGGAGATAATATTTTTTTTCCTTGTAAATCATCTTTCTGTTATGTATTATTGTATGTGTTATTTTTAATGTATAATGTAAGTATTTGAGTGTGTTCCTCTTTGTTTGATTTTGTGCTTGTGTCCGGATAAGAAATAGGTGATCTCAAACTAAGTACATTGGTGGTATGCTCTTGGAATTCACATCTGATCCTTATTTGTTCCCAGTTCCCCTTTGTCTTACTTTCTCTTGAGTGCTTCAATTGTAATTCTAGAACTTTTTACTATCCCATTTTCTTCCTTTTTACTGGCGCTGATATAACCTAAATGTGTTGCAAGCGCCGTAAAACCCTTAAAAACAAAAAACAAACAAGTACTATCACTACGACTATTACTACTACTACTAATACTACTACTACTACTACTACTACTACTACTACTATTACTACCAAAACTACTTCTGATGGACTTGCAATCTGTAGGTCATTATACTATCTGATAATATCATAATATATTTTATTTAAGGCCGGCCTACAGCAAGGACGGAAAGACCTACTACCCCAATGGCTTAGACAACTTTGTCCAAACAACAAACTGGTCGATCGAAAGCAACCGATTAACATTTGTCTACAACGTTCAGGAGTCCGACGTCACTGGTGATTGCTTGACTACAAATGTAAGAAATCGCAGAATGAAAGTTAATGATCTAACAAATTTAAAACGATGATGATGATGATGGTGGTGGTGGAGTTTTTTTGTTGTTGAGGTTTTTGTTGTTGGTGGTGATTATGGTAATAATAATGTGTGTTCGTCCGTTCTATTTCCGGATGGCAATGTTGTGAGTTTCTTAGCCAAGCGCATGCTATCTATATTGTATAAGAAAAAATAAAGTATTACTGGGCTACCAGTTCATAGACACCTGTGGTATTGGTATTCTAATACCGTGAAATCCTGATATGGTCAATACCACCGGACTAGAAAGATTGACTTATTATTATAATCATCATCATCATTATTATTATTATAGTTATTATTACCATCATCATAATCTGGGTGGGGATCCTGACCTCCCATAGCGGGCAGGGAGGTACATACTGTGTCTTCTATCCCCTTATATCTGTTTTCCAACATGCTTTCTGTCTTTGTCTTGGAGTGAGATTGCTTGGTTTTGTCCTAACCTTGGTCGGAATACTTGGCTGAGAGGGAAACAGTCGAATGTATAGTTATTGCTTTGGGAGATGATATTTTTTTCCTTGTAAATCATCTCTCTGTTATGTACTGTAGTATGTTTTATTTACATGTTATATTTGATTTGTTAACATTTGAGTGTATTCCTCTTAGTGGGGACCTGTGCTTGTGTCTGGATGAGACTTTTAGGTGATCTCAAACTAAGTACTTTGATGGTGTGCTCTTGGAATCTACATCTGTTTCCTATTTGAACGAATTCCCCTTTGTCTTACCTTTTCTTGGGTGCTTTAGTTGAATTCTATAACTTTTTACTATCCCATTTCTTCCTTTTTACTGGCGCTGATATGACCTTAATGTGTTGCAAGCGCCGTAAAACCCTCAAAAACAAAAACAAAACATCATCATAATTATTATTATTATCATCATCATTATTATTATAATTATCATCATCATTAATATTATTATTACAATTATTATTTTATAACAGATCGAGAGGTTGGCAGCTTATCAACCCTTGAAGTTCAGAGAATACGTACCAGAGAACATTTGCCTTAATAAAGACAACGGTGGACACGCCTTTGGCAGTGGAGTAATTTGGCCGGTCTACTTGGCATGTATTATCGGTGGTGTCATCATGTGGACATAAGCTGGACAAAGACAAAAGGAAGCATCTCTCTCTCTCTCTCTCATATACACACACACACACACACACACACACACACACACACACACACACGCAATCGTGTCCTCCCCATTGTAAGATATACCTATAACAAACAAAAAACCGTAAGATATTGATCATTGATCAATTAGGTAAATCCTTTTATTGTATGACTTAAAATACTCAAAAGGGAAAATATACTAAAATTTTATATTAGACATATACGCCATTTTGTTAGTGTTGCTGCTATTATTATCATCATCATTATTATCCCCATCATCATCATCATCATGCATGCAGATATGCCTCCTTTCCTAGTTCCTAAGCACTGGCAATGGCTGTTTTGAATGGGCCTTCTTGCATGTGAGCAATAACTTCAGCAGTGCGGGCAGCGGTATGTGGGTGGCTGTACTAGTACTTGCCTTGGAAGATCTTAAGTGACCCAGTCAAAACCTGCTTGTGGTATGGCTTTCTATTTTTTAATTATTTTTTTTTTGGGGGGGGGGGGGGGGGGTTGTTTTTGTTTTTATGGGTTTTAAGGCGCTTGCAACACATTATTTAGGTTATTTCAGCGCCAGTTAAGAGGAAGAAATTGGGATAGTGAAAAAAAAAATATCTAGATTTACAATTAAAGGCACCAAAAAAAAAAAACAAAAAAAAAGTAAGACAAAGGGGAGTTGGTTCGAATAAAAACAGATGTAGATTCTCAAGAGCACATTATCAGTATCAGTGTACTTAGTTTGAGATCGCCTAAAAGTCTCATCCAGACACCAGCATAAAGAATAATACACTCAAATTACTCAAATGTTTACAAACCAATAATATATTCAAACACATTGCTTAGCAATACATAACAGAGAGATTTTCAAAGAAAAAAATATCATCTCCCAAAACTAATACTAAACATTTGACTGTTTTCCTCTCGGCCAAGGATTCTGACAAGTATAAGGAAAAAAACCAAGTCATCCCATTCCAAAACAAAGACAGAAAGAAATTCATAAAACAGATATCGGGGGGAAAGAGGACACAACATGAGACCTCCCGCCCACCGTGAGAGGTCAAATGACCGCACTATGCGCTTGTGCTTACGATAAACAGTCGAGATGCATGTATAGTGGAGTGGAACCTCGGTAAAACAGTGATGGTGGGACCAGCCTAAAATCCCTGTAAAACCGAGTCCTGTTATAGCTGAATTTCAAGGGAATTAACCCAAATAGCCTAAATCACCATTTAAAATATTAGCATAGTAGTAAGTAGCCTATACAAACACACAGGCACACACACAAAGAGCCTGGCCGAGCTCTCGGTTACCTTTAGCTGTAAGCATGCCTAAACGAAATGTGGGCTAATACTAATACATTGTATTTTGTTGTTTTTGTTTTTAAGGGTTTTACGGCGCTTGCAACACATTTAGGTTATATCAGCGCCAGTAAAAAGGAAGAAAATGGATAGTAAAAAGTTCTAGAATTACAATTAAAGCACCCAAGAAGAGGTAAGACAACGGGGAACTGGGAACAAATAGGGATCAGATGTAGATTCCAAGAGCATACCACCAATGTACTTAGTTTGAGATCACCTAAAAGTCCCATCCGGACACAAGCACAAGATCCAACAAAGAGGAATACACTCAAATGCTTACATAACAGAGAGATGATTTACAAGGGAAAAAAAATATCATCTCCCAAAACAATAACTATGCATTTGACCGTTTCCCTCCCAGCCAGGGCCAGGACAAAACCAAGAAATCTCATTCCAAAACAAAGACAGAGAGCATGTTGGAAAACAGATAGAAGGGGATAGAAGACACAGTATGGACCCCCCTGCCCACTATGGGAGGTCAGGATCCCCACCCAGTACATTGTATTTGAAGAGCCCTGCTATTGCTGGTAAAATTTACTAAGGCAAAGAGGGAGAAAACAGTTTTGATTTTAAAGACCTCTGGTCTCCTGCTATATCCGGACATGACGGGTTCTACTGTATGTTAAAGAAATATTGGCTACCTACACTGTTTACACGATTCCAATTCCAGTTTCCAGATGTCCAAGCAACTTTACCTGCTTGAAGTGATTATAGGTAGATTAACGTAAATGAAAAATTATCCCTATCATGTCCTTTGATTTTCAACTTTGTTTTATTTTATAAGAATAGCAGGTGGCTTTACTAACATTGAAAAGCTGTGCAACCTCAGCTGGCATTTAGCATGAAAATGACCAACTAGACACTCTCTCTTTCGGGGATTAGTTTCAACATGATCCCAATGGTAAGAGAAATTTTTTAAAATAAATAAAATAATTTCACAAAGATAATATTGTTTCGACTAAAATAGCAGTATAGCAGACGACATGGTGATGTTCAATCGGGGTTTGTTGGTGCCAAACGGTTCTATTTCAAGAATTTCAGAACTGCATTTTGACAATTGTTAAAGTAAAATTCTTTGTTTGTTTGTTTGTTGTTGCTTTAGGTCTCTTCCAACACAATTGAGGTTATATGAGAGACCGCTGAAACAAAAAAACAAGCAATCTAACAAAAATAGTGCAAATGTCAATCAAAATCATAACCTAAAGATATCATAAGCTAAATTATAAATAACCAAGAACAAACAGGCAGAAGATTTACAACAAAAAAAAAATATCCCCTGTCAAAAATACAATCACAAACCAAAGAAGCAGGATAGGCTAGTGAAGAGAAGAAGAAACGACATCACTATCGGATCGTACACCCATGCGAACATCATAGGTATATGATTCAAGGGTGATGCTCCAATCCAACCACCCGCGTAAAATTCTTTTGAAGTCGAAATATCAAGTTGTCTCACAAAAATTTTTGTAACCATGACAAGATCGATAGATTGCAAAATAACTAGGCATGCATATAGCTAAAAAATTGCTCTTTTATGTTTGTTTTTAATGGTTTTTATGGCGCTTGCAATTGCAACACTTTTAGGTCATGTCAGCGCCAGTCAAAAGGAAGAAAATAGGATAGTAAAAAGTTCTAGAATTACGATTAAAGCACCCAAGAAAAAGACAGAGAGGAATTGGTTCAAAACGGGAACAGATGTGGATTCCAATAGCACACTATCAGTCTCATCAGACACAAGTCTCCACTCAGAGGAATACGCTCTACTGTTTACAAAAGTTTGAGAACCGCTGTTCTAACACATAGTTAAACATGTAGTAATTTAGCATATAAAAATGTAGTCACTTTTACACACAGAGTACATGGAATAGACAGCAAATGTGGAACCAGATACAACATCCATTTGGCCCAGTAGGCAGACATCTGAGACTGAGAGGATGTCTACCTGATGCATGACGATGATAATGACAAAGATGATGGATGATAATGATGAGGGCAGAAGAATCTTGACTTCGAACTCAACAGGAAATAAAAACTTTATTTTCAATCATCACATTTCTCTGAGTTCGGAATTTCCTCCGACTTACGACAGTTGTATATGATATGCTTGTGGATATGAACTGTCTCTCTCTCCAGGCACCCCCACACACACTCTCTCTCTCTCTCGCTTTATTCAACCAACTCAAAACAAAATATATATATATATATATATATATACAGCTCAAATCAAAGGCAAAAGAAATTAAAATAAAAAATCATCAGGCTACCTGGCCTGGTTTAGTCTCATTAATTTAATAAATAGAATCAACAACTCATTGTACGAGGGTAAATCTTGTATGCTATTTGATCTTAGGAACATCCTAAGATTTTTTTCAACTTATTATTTTGTTTTTAAGGGTATTACGGCACTGGCAACACATTAAGGTCATATCAGCGCCAGTAAAAAGGAAGAAAACTGGGATAGTCGAAAGTTCTAGAATCACAACTAAGGCACCCAAGAAAAAGTAAGACAAAAGCGGAATTGGTTCAAAAAGAGAACAGATGTAGATTCCAAGAGCACACTATCAGTGTACTTAGTTTGAGATCATCTAAATATCTCATTCTGACACAGACAAGTCTCCAGAGGAATACACTCAAATGTTTACAAAGCACATATATATCTGTATAACAAAAAATAATACAGTGCATAACAGATAATTTACAAGGAAAACAACTATCATCTCCCAAAACTATGACTACACATTTGACTGTTTCCTTCCCAGTCAAGGACTCCGCCCAGACCCAGGACACTACTAAATAATCTCATTCCAAGACAAAGACAGAAGGCAACTCGGAAAACAGATATAAGGGGATAGAAGACACAGTGTGACCTCCGGCCCACCATGGGAGGTCAAAGACCCCACCCAGTTTTTTCAGCTTAGAACAAGTCTTAATATCAATACAAAAATAGATCATATTAGAAATAGACATATATCATTTTGAAAACAAAAAAATATGTTGTAAAGATGAGTAAATTGGAAGAATTAATGTAAAACTTGTTTTGTTTTTAAGAAGTTAACATTGGCGTTTATAACTCCTTCAGATTGTTTCAATGCCCAAAAAAGGTTGAAATTAATTTATAGATAGTTTGTTTATTGAATTATTGGTTTGTATGGGCTTTTGTTGTTTGTTTTTAAGGGTTTTACGGCGCTTGCAACACATTTAGGTTATATCAGCGCCAGTAAAAAGGAAGAAAATGGGATAGCAAAAAGTTACAATTAAAGCACCCAAGAAAAAGTAAGACAAAGGGGAACTGGGAACAAATAGGGATCAGATGTAGATTCCAAGAGCATACCACCAATGTACTTAGTTTGAAATCACCTACAAGTCTCATCCAGACACAAGCACAAAATCCAACAAAGAGGAACACACTCAAATGCTTACATTATACATTCAAAATAAAAATAATAATACATAACCAGAGAGATGATTTACAAGGAAATAAATATCATCTCCCAAAACAATAACTATGCATTTGACTGTTTCCCTCCCAGCCAGGACTCCGACCAGGGCCAGGAAAAAACCAAGTAATCTCATTCAAGGACAAAGACAGAAAGCATGTTGGAAAACAGATATAAGGGTATAGAAAACACAGCATGTACCTCCCTGCCCGCTATGGGAGGTCAGGATCCCCACCCAGGTATGGTCTTTTTGTGCACTTGCAAAACATTCAGACCGTTTCAAGATGAGAGAGCAATTATCAGATCAAAATCTAAAATAAGCGCCTCAGAAAAAAATATTGGTGGAATGAAAAATAAACCTTAATCATTCATATTTGCCAATAAGGTCGTTTAGATGCTGTGAGCATCTCTTCAGTCAACTTGAAATGCAATGAGTGCGTAAAGGTTTACACCCTCTCTGTATGGTTGGTCCACATTCCTCATCCTCTTATTTCTTGTTTTCATGGATTCCTCGTACTAATTTTAGTAGTCCTTCAGAGCCATTAGGCCCATGGAGCCGAAGTTTTTCCCGATTTCTATAGTGTGAAACTGACAAGAGAAATTACTTGCTACCTTTGGATAGGACGCTGGTCTATCGCAAAGTACTTTCTGCCAGATCTAACAGACCCAGCTACACAATCACTGCTCGGTGGACAGGTGGCTCAGAAAAAAATCTCAACTGCACCGGGGATCGATCTTGGCCCCTTTGCATGTGAAGCAAGTGCTCTACCAATTGAGTTATCGGGATCCCCTCTTACTAATCTCAATATCTGAAAATTTACAAATTTCCCTACTTTCTTTAATATTTTCTCCAAGAAAGGATGAGGAATGCATGCTGCACTGTATTATTATTCCTTATAAGTCATCGCCCAAGCCAAACAAGGAATAGACATAAGGGAATGGAATAGAGATATCAAGGCCATTATATTAATTCAGGAATTTTGAAGCGTTCATCAAAGTGAGGAGGGCAATCGCTAATGCTAGATGTCCATAGAGCTGAGACTTTGCTTATTAAATACTTATTAAATCTATCTTTAATTTCCTAGTTATCAATTTAAGATATATTATGGCTCCACTTATCTTGTATATTGGGCGGCTCTTGTTACAAAACAAAACACGTCTTACAGAAATGTGGATCCCACTGAAACCAATTATATAATAGGTGGGCTAACAAAATTATGTATAAATTTTTTAAAACATTTGAGTTATTCAAAAATTTCACCGATGAATAACATTTTTAAAAGATGCATCTCTGTGTAATTTCTGATTATTATTATTATTATTATTATTATTATTATTATTATTATTATTATTATTATTATTATTATTATTATTATTATACTTGTCTAAACTGATAAAATCCCCACCAATAGCTACCCCATAGGTATATGAATACTACATTATATAATCCACATATTTTCCTTCAACGACCTTCACAAATACAGATAAGATCTTAATTTCCATTAGGTAACAAGTAAAATTTCCATTGACCTGCTGCAGTCACATCGAAACCTGAAAAGAAGTGTGTTTGAAGCAGTGCCAGGCAAACCAGAAAGAAATATAAAAGACAAAAAAAAATAATCCCAACAAATCAGCCTGCATTGACTGAGGATCGAACTTCAGATCTCCAGACAGACGTTCAACCAGTACTCTGTCGTGTAATGGTAGTATGATGTCTGACTGGTAGTCAGGAGGCTTGAGATTCAATTTCCAGTCAAGGAAGGTTGATTTTTTTTCTGCTTTATTTGGCAATGATTCATACCCTCACACCTTTTCCAGTTTTAATCATACAACAGTGTCTACTCCCTAATTTGTCCCATCAAAAACAAAATCATAAATCCAAAGAAACCTGAGATGTAATTCCAAATTTCTTTAAACTGGGCTTCAAGTTTTAAAGGAATAAAAATGCTCTTCAATCACATAAATATGTACCTATGGATAATAAATGCTAGGCTTTGTCCGTGACAGTTAGTCAGTATGCCGGAACTGGTTACACCAGAAGTGAACGTTCTCATTTGTAAGGCACCTCCATGCTTTTTTGTAGTTCTGTTCCATGCATCATTTGATTTCTTTGTGCAACTCAATTGCTATTCCTGAGGGTCATCACTACATATTTTATCACACAAGTTCCAGAAGCTTAATGAAGAAAAAAAATTAATAATAGGATAAGTGTTGATTTAAATAAATGAGTAAACTGTCAAGAGTGAAATTATCTACTTACATTCAAACAATCATTATAATGCGTCCACTTAGATGTAATACCAAAGACAAAATGTGTCAGTATAGACAAGTTGTTGCCTTGCAGAGTGACAAAATAATTTTTTTTAAATTTTAGTCGTTTGCAAAGAATGCAGTTTCCATTGTATAGAGGGCCGCCGTGAATATTTTGAATGCAATTTACAACTTAGAATACATCGACAGCTTCTCTTAGCAATTGCTTGGACTTGTTCTCTCTACTATTGCATTATCTCTCTACATTGAAAGAAAGAATGATAGATATTTTCTTTATGATGATATTGAAGTCTTAAGTCGGTACAATGGGAGTGAAACAGCTCAAATGTCTAAGCACTGGATCAGCATAAAAATGGACATCATTTTAAGTAGGATTTAATAATAATAATAATAATAATAATAATAATAATAATAATAATAATAATAATAATAATAATAATAATAATAATAATAATAATAATAATAACAATAATAATAGTAATCTTTATTGTCAAAATAGGCAATTATTGTTAGGTATTATTGGCCATAAAGAGCATGTAGCAATCCCATTGTATTTTGATTTTCACTAAACTTCTTCCTAATCATTTAATATTGCATTTCAGCAACATTTGGAAGACACCCTTCAAGATTTTAAATAGTTGTTTTTAATGTAAGAAACCAAATTCACTCTCCTCATCGAGGGCAATTATTTTCACTCAAATTTTAATAATGAAGCTTATAATTCAATTTCAGTCATGAACCAGATTGACCAAGGCATGTTGCCGTTTTGATATGATTGGTTACATATACGACATGAGATTAAAAATCACAAAAATAAATAAATACGTGAAATAAAAAATAAAAAAAAGCAAGGTAAAAAGTCATTTGCTTGAAAAAACATTTTTTAATATAAAAAATAACATGTGTATAATGTTTAATTCAAAATTAGCTCAATTACCTGAACCAAACCTTGGCTATTGGCTGACACCAAAATATTGGAATCCTAAATAAAAGGAAAAAAACATTGAAATAATGCTTAGGAGTAATAGACAATGGAATACATATTTGCTCTTTATAATATCAACTTAATTAGCAGTCTTTAATAAAATGTGACAAAATGAAAATTAAAAATACAGAAAATAAAAATGTCAATTGAAATGCAGTTCGTGACAAGAGGAGAACCCCCCCCCCCCCCCTTTCTCCCCCGAAAAAAAAAAAACCCAGAGAATTATTCCTTTGACATTAAACGCCAATCGTGCCTAAAATTTTTAACTGACTACAAAACAGTTTGGAAGAAGTTCCCACACTTGCCAAGCATGAGTTACCTCCCTCGTTTTAATTGACAGAGGCACTGATTGATGTCACTATAAAGTGAATTGAATAAGAGATAAGTCAGTCAATCTCTCTACATATAAAGAAGGCGTGTAAAATCCAATAGTTTTTTAAAAGGCTAAAAATTTCCCTTTCGACTGCATATAAGATTATTAAAGGTATTGTTGAGGAAAGCAGACTAATGCAAAAGAGTATTAGTGGAGTATCATAAACTTTGATACAAACCAATTAAATGTAACTTTCCTCTCCAAACAGCTTTAGACAAGCCTTCGAGAGAACTACCCTTTTTAACTGACCCATTTCTATGGCTTCATTTTATAGTAATTGCTTTGACATGACAGAAGAGCTTAGATACTGCAAAGATAGGAATATAACTGATATCTCCACTTACCCACCAAATTCTTCTAATATGGAATATTTTGCTACAACAAATATTTCCTGGTTAGACAGGCCTCACTGTAGTAATAGTAATAATTAAAGGACCCCAAATCAGCATTAACTCTTTCCCTACCAGCCATTTTCAGAATTTTCCCCAAAATTTCATACCCACCCAACATACAAATAGATTTTTCTCACTGAAACAGAAAAGCAACAAATACATTCTATACATAATAGTGTTCGGCAAAATAAGCTCTACAATACAGTGTCACGTTTTTATAGCTGTAACAAAAATAATTGTTTGAATTTTGTGATGCACAAAAGAAATCAGAATTATAAAATGGTTGTATTGTCACGAATGTGACGATTTTCCTGTTGTTGGTAAGGAAAGGGTTAAAGATTTGAAATGGAAAGAACCATAATATGTAATGTTCCATAAGTATACAACCACGATCTTAAAAAAGCCTTATTAAACTCACAGGCTTCCATGTGACTGCACTAACAAATTCTGTTGAGTCATCATCCTTCAATGGCTTTTCCTGAAAAAGAAAATTGAAACAAATAAATTCCAAAGCAGTTAAACAAAAATTCTCTTTTTGTATTAAACAGCAGGGTTGCCGATTCAGAATGAAAAAAAATGATGGAACTCACAACACAAACACATTGACCGACCCCCCTATCTGAATGCTGAACAACATTATGCACTTATTTTTTCTGTTCACTAGGTGATTGGGAAATATATGGAGGTTTTAACCAAACCGAATTATGTAAATATACGGAAAATTGGAAACCTTATAAATAGTGGTGAGATTTAATCTGAACTTAATTGTCTTTACCACTATAATTTAACACAAGAAATACACAACTGAGGCTTCATGGTCTTCAAATCTGCCAAAGACAACAATTAAACAAATCTGCATATTTCTATGGGGAAAAAATCAAAATTATAGGAAAAATAATAAATGTCTAAAAGTAAAAGGTAAAAATTTCCAACCTTATTCCTTCGAACTGTCTCTTTAAAATGCTTTAGAAGTGGTGAACTGCTGTCAAATTTAGTCATATGGCTATTTCTTACATTATGATACTTCAATTTTAGGCTAATGTTTGTTCGTTTTAAAGGGTTTTAAAGTGCTTGCATAACATTTAGGTCATATCAGCTCCAGTAAAAGAAGGAAATGGGATAGTAGAAAATTATAGATTTACATTTGAAAGCACACAAGAAAAAGTAAGACAAAGGGGAATGGTTTGAATAGGGAACAGATGTAGATTCCAAGAGCATACCATCAATGTACTTAGTTTGAGATCACCTAAAAAAAGTGTCATCCAGACACCAACAAAGAATCCCACTAAGAGGAATACACTCAAATGCTTACATTATACATTCAAAACACATAACAAGACATAATAGAGAGGAAAAAAATATCATCTCCCAAAACTTATAGATTTGACTGTTGCCCTCCCAGCCAGGGTATCCTGCTCGGGCCAGGACAAAACTAAATCTCATTCCAAAACAAAGACAGAAAGCATGTTGGAAAACAGATATAGGGGGATAGAAGACACAGTAAGTGCCTTCGTACCCACTATGGGATGTCAGGAACCCCATCCAGATTTTAGTCTAAAATTTTGGTTTAAAAAATCCATATCTGGCATCAAAAATATTGACATTGTATGCTTTATGGCAAGAAATAAAGAGGTTATTTTAAAATCAATTGATGCTGATAACTTCTGTCATGACCTACCATACTCAAAAGATCTAAAAGTGTTACTGATGTCATTCAACTATCAAAAAAAAAAAAAAAAGGGCAAAAAGGTATATAAGTGAATCAACTTTATTCCTCCCTAACTTGATATCTCTAATTGTTATGAGTGCACTGTACAAAATACAAATTGCTGAGATTCACTCATCAGACAACTTGACTACAAGGCCATCTGCAATGTGACCAGTCTTTTATTTTGGAATAGTTAAGTAGAAGTAAATTGTTATGAACCAAGTATAAATATTTTAAAAGATAATTTGTCAGTAATATAAAAGAAAAACATGTCCGAACTTAAGCTTGAGTTATATGAACATTAAAAATGTAAGAACTAATTGTGGCATTAAACATGACGTTGAGACAAAATAAGAGATTTTTATTTAACTGTTTTACAGTGCTTGCGACACTACTGGGTCATCTCAGCACCCATTGGATGGAAGAAAATGGGATAGTAAATAAAATCTGGACTAACGATTGAAACCACCCAAAACAAAAAGTAAGACGATGGATACTGGCTTAAAAAAGGTAACAGAAGTAAATTCCAAGGTCCATCAAGCCACTAACACAAGATCTCATTAGGTGAAAGACACTCAAATGCTACAAAATATATCCAAAACAAAAAGACAACAATACATAACAAAAATGATTTATTAGGGGAAAAAAAAAGATCTTCCAAAACTATATACAGTCATGTCTCTCCAATCCGAACACCTCTTGTTCCCAGCATTTTGTACGGATTATAGAGACATCCGTATAATGTAATCAGTCCCTATAAAGGACAAATAAAGGAAAAAAATTTGTCCCCAGACGACGTGTCCAGATAATAGAGGCATCTGGATTGTCGAGTTCTGGATTAGAGAGACTAGACAGTAATTGACTGTTTCTGTCTCAGGCGAGAACTACGACCAGGGTCAAATTAAAAAATAAAAAAATAATCTCATTCCAAGGCAAAGAGAGAAAGGAACCTGGAAATGGATATCAAAATAAAGGGAGATAGAAGACACTGCAAATGATATGCCAAAAGATCCCACCTAGTAATTTTTAAAAATTCAATTCACTATGAAATTTTACAATTTCACATCGTATATACCCTATTGAATCAATATGCATTTACTCACAATAAGTCTCCTGGCTGGTTCAAATTTATACGTAAGGATATGTTTGGAAAGACCTTTGTAGTAGAGGTAGAGGGAGTTGTTTTCACTGCCTGTGTGGGTAGAAGAGAAGAAAAAAAAAAGGGAGGGGGGTTCATTATGTCAAAACTGTCAATTATTATATATTTAAAAAAATAGGTCAGCTTTTTTTTTTCTCATTTTAAACTTCAATACTTTTATTTACAATGTCATATAACAGCAGGACACCATATTTTTGGGTTAATTTTGAGCGACATATGTCAGAGAAACTTTTTTTTTTTTTAAATAAAACAAAATAAAACAAACAAAGAAAAAAAACAAAACAAAAGAAATAAAACGTTTTTAAAAGCTAAACATACTGGCTCTGAAGGACTACTTTATAGTCTAGAACTATAGTACTCGTTTTACAAATGTCATCATTATACCATGCCACATGTTTACTTAAAACTTTGATTTACAATACCATATGTTTTGCAAATGGCCTCATAGTGTCATACCAAAAGTTTTACTTATGACTGTATCATGTTACACCAAGTTTCACTAATGACAATTCGCTTGATTTAGCAATACCAGTGTTATATTAGAGAGTTTAATGTAAGTTTCATTTATGTCGCATCAAATATTTCATTTAAAACTTCCATTTTGAGATATGAATGTGTTACTAAAGACTCACTACGGCATGCCACAAGTTTTACAAATGGCTTCATAGTGTCACATTACATAACTTAATTATTGCAATAACAATATTTTATTTAAGCCTTCACAATGCCAAAATACAAGTATTTACTAATACTTCATTATGCCACGACATACCACAAGCAATATAATCTCCATCAGTGGCAAGTCCAACAAAATTTTTCTCGTTGATGTGTCCTTTGAACGTTCTGATAGCATTCTGATGACCCATGGACCACAACTTTAACTGGCTGTCTGTCGACCTGGAACCAGATAAACATTTATCAATAGAAAGTTATTACGTAACTGAAAAGAGTCAAGAAGTTCTCAAAAATATGATTTTTTACAATGCATGGAAATCTTTAAGTATGAGGTTGAAAAATATTAAAATATTTGATTTTATTGATCATCAAAATTGAACAAAATATATATTTAGAATATATGTCATGAAATACTTTCCAAACGTTTTTAATGAAGTTTTGTTTAACTAAATAAAATCGAAAGGAGTAACAGCCCCTCACAGTTATCATCTCTCACTGTGCATGGTTAATATTACTGTCAACTTGAGAATCCTTATAAAGCCCTTTGAGCGTATTTAGTCCATATTGCACCATAAAGAAGCTCAAAAAAATTGAAAATTAAAAATAATGAAATGGGTTACTATAACATTGATATCAATCTCGTTTTATTTGGTCATCCTGTAGGAAATCAACTTTGTTTAAATTCAAAAGCTTGATTAGGTTAGATTCATTATACTCAGATATCTTAAAATTCATTTCTCATTTCTACATATATTTTCATCCATTTGTTGCTATTTCTCTACTGACCTGTGAATTTCTTTCTTTAAAAATAAGTGCCAAAATGGCAGTACCTAATAATGAACAAAGAAACAAAACTTACGCAGAGACCATATCTGACCCGTTGAGGAATTTAACATAAGACACTGCTTTGCCGTGGCCCCTAAATACAGACAAGGCTTTCTTGGGACTTCGGAGGTCATAGTAATGGACACAGTGATCTGGAATATTGATTATAAGTATCCTTGAAGACTTTAACTTTTTCTTCAATATATTATGGCGATGATGAAAAAAAAATAATTTTACTTTTCAATTTTCCAGGCTCCTCTCATTCAAACCTTAGCAGTGAAACTGTTTTTGACTCTAGTACTTTCCATCAAAGCACAAATAATTTTTTTAAAATCAAGGCTTACTAAAATTGAAGTAAAAGTCAAAAAGATCAAAAATATAATTTTAGAGACAACATTCATTCTCATAAAAGAAATTATTCAATTAATTAATAACATTTCTTCTGATATATATTCTGTCTCAGATATACAAATCTCCACATGATGTAACTCCAACTAAATACAGTGCTTTGTGTGCTGAGGTTTAATGAAATCTGAAGGTATCACTTTGTAAGAGACCAATACTAAAGAGCAATAAAATAAATTTATTTTCAACCCCTAGATCATTAGAATTTCCGATTAGCTAATTACAATTTTTTTTCTTTTCTTTGCTAAATAGATGTATTCATTTCTATTATATTTACCAGCAGATCCGAAGGCAATGTTGTACCGTGTTTCTGGATTAAATTTGACACAGCAGACATTGGCACCACCTTCTATGGTCATCACAGACTCGGCACGATCCCAATCCCATAATTTCACTGGATGAGTAGAAAGAGGGGGGGGGAAAAAAAAAGAAAGTATAAAAATACTTTGTGATATCATTAGATTGTTTTTAAAAAGTATATAATCATCTACATCATATCAAAATTACAATGATCTGACATACTGATACTAAGCTGCTAGAAGCTGTGGACTACAGCCATATTTGATTTGTAGCCAAACATTTCAACCTACGTGGCCATCAGTGATGTATTAATGCTTTTATTGTTTTTATTACTAGCTGAAGAAGGGTTTTGAAACATGAAAGAAATTGAACTTATAGCCAAAAATGTCAAATTTTGATTAATTTCTTTTTGTTATGGCAGAGAAAAGTTTGTATATCTTATAACTTGAATACTAAATTCATTTTTTGGAGCCCAGTTGATCCTGACATACGACTACTGTATAGCAGCAAACTTTCCAGACTAAAACGGGACACCATAACATATAATACTGTCATGACAACAACAAAAAAAACAGCATTATGTTTGGACTATTATGCGATATAAACTAGATTTAGAGCTTTTTCTGTTCCTTATTTTAATTTGCTAGGCAAAAAAGCATAATCCTGGTACATACAAGGGTCATTTCCAGACATATAAAAAGAACAAGTTCTTTTAATTTAAATTTTAAATAATAAATTAAAAAATAAAATAAATTCAACTAATGATCAGGACAGTTGGTCACAACGCTACCATTTTGAGATGGTGGGTCACATTTATCAAGACAGACTTTTCTGTTTTGAATAAAAGAAAATGAAAACAAGTGTATACAAACATTTACCTTTGGTATCATCTGATCCAGAAGCAAGCAATTTGGGATCCATTCGATTAAAGTCCACACTCCAACATCTTTTCTCATGTTCCTGCAGGATAATTTAGAATGACTAAATGACAATGATAAGACTCTTTAAGTAAAAATCAATTTATTCAACTTGCATCTGGTTTCTGATTGATTGTTTGTTTGATTTTAGGGCTTGCAATTAGTCAATCGTGAAAAAAAAAAATAGACAATATGCAAACACATATGATTTATAAGCAATGATCCTCCATAATCACAAGTAAGCAACGACAATAAAAAAAACAAAAGGAAAAAAGAAGAATTCAAATAGCTGAATACAAGTATATAATACAATCAATACTACTATAACAAAAAACCAAAACCATACATTTGACTGTTTCTCTCTCAACCGAGGACTTCAACAAGAGCCAGGATACAAAACCTGGCAATCCCATTCAAAGACGAAAGACAGAGAGCGAATCAGGAAGATGATAATATAGGGGGATAGAAGACACAGCAAGTGATCTCCTGCCCAGTATGGGAGGTCAAAAGATCCCACCCAGAGTAGGGGGGTAGAAGACAGAGCAAGTGACCACCTGCCGAGCATGGGAGGTCAAAAGACCCCACCCAGGGTATCTGGTTGTCTTTCATGACCAAGCTGTAAAAACTTAAATATAACAATATAGTTACAAGTTTGTCAATAACCTATATAGGTGGACTTATCACCTCACATAAAAACACCTGAATATATACATCCTGTCAGTGTCAGTGAGTTGGCATTTAGGTCTTAACAAAAACTGATTGACTTATGGGGGATACTAAGCAATAACTGTTAATTTCATGATAATTAAAAAAGAAAAAAAAACCAAGATAAACTCTATTGGCCTGATTTCCTAAGATTGTTTTTTACTAGAAATTTGGTTAAAAAGAACAGTTTTTATTGTAATTATGATATTGTTGTAGTAAAATTCAACCTGTTTTTAAGTCTGAGGTAGTGTATTCTTTATCCCTTAACAATCAATGAGTAAAACAATTTGAATAAGGTCATTAAAAACTGATGCAATGGCTGCTACTTTCGGTTGACAACAATTTGACATGAGCAAAGAATATAATTGTATTGAGGAACAGGACAGTAAAGGGAAAAAACTTACAGTATAAAGACGAGTCCTCTGGTTAGTGCTTGTATCCCAGATATAGACACTCCCCCCGTAATCTGCACTGCTCAACATATGTTTTCTGTATGGATTCCATGCCAAACAGCTGGAAATAAATTTTAAAATGTATATTCCATAAATCTTCAAACCGTAAAATCACTTAATGACCTTAATTGACAAAAATAGTGCATACAAAACATTAAACTAGTAAAATACATTTTTTTTAAACAAACAAACAAACAAAAACACATAAACAGCATTAAAGAGTTTCATTAAGTTGCTTAGCATCTCGATTTAAAGGAATAACCATTTTCTTGTTTAATATAAAATTTTGAGGAGACAAATACTTCAATTTCCAAAAACATTATTTATCAAAATAATAACTTTAAACCGGTTTCAATCAATCAAGAGATAACTGAAGACAATTCACTTCAACACAGCAATATTAGATCCCTTCTCCACTAAATCAACAAAGTAAATGTCAGCCCTTACTCGTACAATACTTTAAATACATATAATGTACCCCATATTCTCTTGCCCTTATATTAGTAGCTGCTCCATTGGCACAGGTACAAGATCAATACATACTGATAAACAGAAAGGCTGGCAAAACCTAAAACCACTCAAATGAATCTTTACCTAATCTTTGATGTACACGTCATCTCTGTAACGGGGTAGTGTAAATCCACCATCGCATCCCTTACTATCCCATATTCAAATATCTTTATCTTTTTGGTGACGCCTGCTATGGCAAAAAACTCACAGTCTCTGTTGAATTCAATGCTGTGGGTGAAATACAATTATATGTAATGTAAAAATAATTAATGAAGTTTCTTTTTTCACAAACAACATTACAAAAAAAAATGAGACATCCATTTCCCCTTTATCTCAACTTGGAATTAAAAGTTGTAGTTTACCAGACATTAAAAGTCAACTGATTAAAATTGAAATGACCTGAAATCTAGAAGTGAAATTCTTTTTCAGTTCCAACAACCCAGATTCATTCTCTTCAATAGAAAGCATACCAATCTAATTCAAATTTACTACTTTTGCTTTTGAATTCAGTTTTCAGAATCTTGTTGACTCCAACACAATGCCAAATGTATGTGGTGGGTTAAAATATGAGTTCACTGAATTGATTTTCTGCCAAAATCAACCAGGACTATAGATTTGAAATGCATTAAGAAAAATTGCGAAGAAAGTATTTTTTTTCTTCTAAATCTATGGAGATGGTTAGAGTCTGGTGTCTCGGAGTTATAGCGCTATATAGGTTCGCTATATAAGTTTTCAGCATTATTATCATTATTATGGTTAACAATACTTATTCAAACAATCATAGTTTTCTACCTTGAGTAAAGCTGCGAAAAGTTGTTGCTATGCACTAGAGTTCAAAAATAGATATTGTTGCAATCCCTCACTATAAACTTTGGTAACTAATGTCTCCCTCATAATGATAGACCTGCCTACTATTACGAAAGATTCGTAGAATTACAACATTTTGGCTCCAGTTTGAGAACTTCATGAGCAACTCTTTAAGTAATTAAAACTTATTGTAAAGGAAAGTTTATGACAGATTACATAATTTTAAGGATTATGAGGTGTTATTTAATTTGTGTGAGGGTAAATGTTGACTTTTAAAGTTAACTATAGCGACTACAATTTTTATCTCCTACAAGTTACGAATTTTTTTTTATTTTCAAGTAGGCAGGTCTGTCTGCAATGATAATGATGATAGTGGTCATCATTGTCATCATCATTACTATCATAATGGTCATCATCATCATTACTATCATAATCTTAACACTTTATGTTTCCACCTACCTTGAGACGATGGAAGAACTATTAGTGAAGACTTCATGTGTGTAGTTGAGACTGGCAACTGCCCTGAGACAACTGTATTGGGAGAATTTGGAGAGACAGGTGCCGAACTGGTCCAAGTTACCACAACTTTCACCACCTGAAAAATAAAATTATATAGAATCATAGAATTGGAGTTTATCCGAATTTCTGTCAAGTTTAACGTTTGCTTCGCATTTGAAAAATTAGAAATTAATCGACTGTCAAGTTGGATCCTTACTTAATTATTCTTGGGGAAACATGAAAGCTCGACTAATTGAGCAATCAGGATACTCTATCCTTGTGTTAGTGCACACTCAAACCTAATGAAATTTTTTTAAAAATTCTTTTGGGTTTTTTTAGTTTTTAAAATCTGAATTTCAAGAAACATAAGTTACATCAACACAAAATCAAAAACATTTAATCTATTTTTACACTAAATAATTACCTAAAATTGCTGTAGCTAAAAGAGAAACAGATCAACTGGCTAAAATATTGAATTAGGGGTGGGGGGGGGGGGGGGGGGGGGAGGAAGGGATAATTGTCGTTATGATTATCTCAAAAATCAAGGATAACTAAGGAGTAAGCCCAAATGCAGAGGCTCGAGGTGAGCAATTGGGTTGAACTTTCTTGCTCAAGATTAAAAGATTAGAGAAATCAAGATGATGACGATAAGAGTCAAACCTGGATATTCTTAGACCTTATTAACTCATCATTTCAGCCACTTTCATCTATAAATTTGGTGTTAAAAATCCTAAAGTAAAGTAAATAATTTTTATGTGACCACCTTTGAATTGTCCCTTCCCCCTCCCAACATCATACCTCTGTGGGTTGTTATCTAAAATTGATAAAAACCAGAAAAGAATTGTTTTTGGTTTTTTTTGACAACTTGTATCAGTTTTATATGACTCAATTTGGCCTGGGAAATCACTCATAAAAACATCCTACAACCAAATGTGCAGTCAATAACGAAAAATAAAAACACCACACATGCTTATTACAGCTCAAACAAAATTCCTTTAAAATTCTTACTTAAAAATCAGATGAGTATTGAGTGCAAATTTATGCTAACTACGGTTTGATATATCATTGTTTACACTTACCACTTACATGAAACTATATTTCTTTTGCCAGACAGCTGTACCCAATTCTCTTCAGCTTCATACTTACATAAAACTATTTCACATTTTTACAGACATTATTTTTTCATTTTTCCAACCATCAAGGCCTCTTCCAAATCAATTTCCAATATTCCAGACCTAAATTTCAGACTTCCCTTGCCATCATGGTAAATGAAACACTTAAGTTTGTTTATTTTTACCCAACATGCTCAAAGTGCTTTAAGGGGCGCCTAGCCAACAGCAACACTCAATATGTAGGATGAGACGTGATGCCTGTTATGCGATATAACAATTTTTACCTGACAGCTAGGTACTCATTTTACCACAGAGAACGATGAGAGCATGCAAGTAAAGAGCCTTTTCAAAGGGCTCAACTGTGCACCTCTGAGAGGGGGACTCAAATCCTAGACCTTCCAATCCAAAGGCGAGTGTCATACCACTAGACCACATAGCTGCACAATTTTTAAAAACCCCTCCAAATCACCCTCCGTAACACTTACCAATTCCTGATCCTGTCCTGACATCCAAATAAACTTGCTCAAGGTCTTCAAAATGTTGACTCAACTTTCTCTTCTTTCTGGCCTCACTCTCAAGGGTTGGCCGCAACTATCATGGGATGATGAAAATGAAAAATAATTATCAATCTTAGAGAGCAGGCACTGGTGTAAGATAATAAAATGAAAGGATGTGTCTGAAACAGTGCCAGACAAAGCAGAAAAAAAATAATAGAAAAAATATAATCCCATAAAAAAATCAGCCTGGGGATTAAGCCTCAGACCTCCTGATTACTGTTCAGACTAGTCTCAGGTTTGGTCCCCAGTCGAGGCAGGCTGATTTTATGTCTTGTATTTTTGCTCTGCTATGTCTGGCACTTTCATATACACCTTTTCAAAAATGAATGATTACCAACTTCTTAAAAATTATTTAAAAAACCAACATTTATCTGATGAAACAATTTTGATTGCCAAAAATTATGTAAGGGCTTTCTAAGATTGTGGATGATAACATATACTTAGCAACGAATTTTTAAACCCTACTTCAAATTTCAATCTGAATTGAACAATACTTCAAATTCTTTCAAATTTGCTATCATATTTCTCTCCATTCACATGAAGTAAAATGTAACCACCATAGATAATCATTTCTTCAAGTTCCCTTCATATTGAACTTGTAAAAGCTAAAACTTTCTTGTCAAATTATTTTATACTTTAGTTGTCTTATTTTTAAGGGTGTTACAGCGCTTGCAAGACACATATAGGTCATTTCAGAACAAGTTTAAAAAAAAACAGAAAATGTTATAGATAAAAGCAAAAGTCTCACCCAGACACCAGCAGAAGATCCCACTAAGAGGGATACACTCAAATGTTTACAAATCACATGTTAAAAAAAAATTAAACATAACTACATAACAGATATGATTAACAAGGGGAAAAATATCATCCCTCAAAACTGATACTATACATTTGACTGTTTCCCTCCCAGCCAAGGACTCCGGCCAGGATCAGGACAAAACTAAGTAATGTCAATTCAAGACAAAGACAGAAAGCAATTGGAATACAGATCGAGAAGATAGAAGACACAGCAAGTACCTCCCTGCCCACTTTGGTAGGTCTGGAACCCCACCCAGAAGAATAAGTAAGACAAAGGGGAATGGTACAAATACCAGTGATGATAAAAATGACAATTTGTTAAAAAGGAGGAAAATGTACCAGCCCATCTGCCAAGCCCAAATTTAATGCAAAAATAATATAGCTATTCATCGTTAATTAATATTAGGTTATAAACTACTTCTTCAAAAATACATCTATTCTGACCATTAGACACATTCTGACTTTTTGGCATTTCCAATTAAACATTTTAGAGGCATATAATGCCGCCCAGTATATCAATCAATTATGATAAACTTTTGGCAAAAAGACCAGGTGGTATTTGTTTTTACTACCCGGCTAGTGTCTGTATTACTGCAACCTTGTGGTTATGCAGCTTATAGATAAGAATCTTTAATCAATTGCAAAACATTCCATCTGAACAGCAAATTTAAAATTAAGCCTTTAAACAATTATTTCTTAAATCAATTACCTTAACTTACTGTTCCATATTATCTCTTTATTACCAAGTGATCCCAATATGTTATAATTCACTAACCTTTGACCCTCCAGCGAATGACTCCTGAGTACTATTTGCTGTAGAAAAACGAGATCCTCCCAAACCAATCTTCTCCTCTACTCCCCCTTCTGCATTGGATATTGTTACACACCCAGTGCTACTACTAGTACAACTGCTGTTTTCTACAGGGACTATTGAAGATGATGATGCTACTGATGATGATGAGGAGGAAGAGGAGGATGATGAGGATGTTCTGTTTGGTACTAAGTGATCCTGTAAACCGTATTAATGAAATAAATGGTCATTAATGTTTTCAAAATATCCATTGAAAAATAAATCTTATTCAATATTACTAGTTAAAATAAATAATAAACTTTAAGAATAAATTACTAAAATACATAATAAACATCAGTTAAAACAAATGGAGGGTGAGATTTTTTGTTTGTTGCTTTAGGTCTCTTCCAACACAATTGAGGTTATATGAGAGACCGCTGAAACAAAAAAACAAGCAATCTAACACTAACAAAAATAGTACAAATGTAAATCAAAATCATAACCTAAAGATATCATAAGCTAAATTATAAATAACCAAGAACAAACAGGCAGAAGATTTACAGAAAAAAAAATATCCCCTGTCAAAAATACAATCACAAACCAAAGAAGCAGGATAGGCTTGTAAAGAGAAGAAGAAACGACATCACTATCAGATCGTACACCCATGCGAACATCATAGGTATACGATTCAAGGGTGATGCTCCCATCCAACCACCCGCATGGAGGGTGAGAAAATATATATCAACTACCAACAATCAAATAACAATAATCAATGAAGACACATGTTTCTGTTTCAGTCATATAATATTAGCATTTGATTATTTGTATAGAGATTATCATCATTATTATTGACAGCATCAACATCACTTTGACTTTGTCACTATCATCAGTAACAAACTAAAGATAAAACACACAAACGGTCTTACAGGGTTTCCCATCCGTTTCTGTTCTTGTTCTTGTAATCTGTCCTGTTAAGTTGATTTAAAAAACAACAAATTCAGTTTTTCCTTTCCAACATCCTCATAGGAAAACAAAAATAAAAACTCTATAATGCTACACTACATTGCTCTCTTCTCTTTAATCTTTGAGGGGTATTTTTGGTATACGTTTCATAAGTCTTTTTTTTTTCATGAATTCCATGTTCTTATCACTTACTTGCCTACTACTTCATTACAGATGGTTGCAAAAATTAAGATCTATATTTCAAAAAATAATAACGGGAGCAAAAGCCAAGGGAGATTATATAACAAATGTAAGAGAGCATTGAACATTTTGCTAAGATTGGCGATGATCAGTACTTCAAATAAATAAATAAATAAATAAATAAATGAATGAATACATTGTTTTTGTTTGTTTGTTTTCAAGAGTTTAACAGCACTTGCGACACATTTAGGTCATTTCAGCGATAGTAAAAGGGAAGAAAATGGGGTAGTCAAAAAAGTTATAGATTTACAATTGAAAGCACACCAGAAAAAGGCAAAGGAATTGGGTCAAAAAGGGCACAGGTGTTGATTCCAAGAACACACTTTCAGTGTACTTAGTTTGAGATCACCTTAACATCACATCCAGATACAAGCACAGGTCCCCACTAAGAGGAATACACTCAAATGTTTACAAACCATATATATATAAAACATGTAACAGTACATAACAGAGAGATGATTCATAAGGCAAAAAACATCATCTCTCAAAACTATAACAATACACTTGACTGCTTCCCTTTCAGTCAATGACTCCTGCCAGGGCTAGGACAAAACTAAATAATCCTATTCCAAGACAAAGACAGAAATCCACTCGGAAAACAAATACAGGGGATAGAAGACACAGCGTGACCTCCTGTCCACCATAGGAGGTCAAAACCCCACCCAGAAGAATACATTATTTAATAAATCAATCAATCAAAATTCTTACGGCCATCACTTGACAGTCTTGAGACAAAACATGAAGTTGTTGTTGTAATCTCTCAAGTTCCTTTGGAAATTATACAAGAAAGACAAACATTAAAAGAACAAAATGCAAATAAGATCACAAAATTCTACACTTAGTCAAACAAGAAAAACACATTTATCTAAATTAACCAAAAATATGCAATTAAATGGAGGGAACTATATAAGCAAACAATTTTATGCACTAAGTTATAGTCAATCTACATATTCGCCATATATCAGGGTTTACTGATTTCAAGTAAAGTATAACATTGAATTTCAAAATCTTTTTTTAAAATTAAGTAATAGACTATAAGTCATCTTTCAGAATCAATAGCCGGTGAAACTAGCAATTCATTTGCACTTAATTTAAATTGATCATATTTGTCATTGACATTACAGTTTGATAGTTTTCAAACAATTTTAAAACAAACTTACCTTTTCTTTCCTACTGCGGACTTCTTCTAGAAATGTTTTCAGCATTCTTGTTTGAGCAACCTGGGTATCTTGCTCGAGACGCTTTTTGCGCTCTGCTAACATTGACATGGCAGTGTTCACTTCATCCATATCCCAATCCTGGCACAGGAAGTATTGGCTGTTTGAAGTGCTGGGGTTCTGCAAGGAAGGAATATGTGTGATGGTCAGGTAAACCGCGGGGAATGTCTTGCCGACTGTTTTCGAAATATGAGAACAAAAAATTAAGAGTAATACCTGTACAAAACTAGGGTTTGGTGTACTGAAATACCAGTAACTTTTCCCCTAATTGGGGCATGGTAGCTGAGTGGTTTATGGCAATGTGACCCAGAAGGTACTGGGTTCAAGCCCTGCTTCAGGCACTTTAATTTTTTTCCCTTGGCCAGTTATCAACCCCCAATTTGCTCTCTTCCAACATCAGACAACATTTGTTTGATGAATTATCTCTATTCCTTCATGCAATGCCTAGGTGGCGTCATCTAATGTTTTTTTGCCAAAAGGCATAATTTTAATTTATTTTTTTTAGTCCCTAATTAAGACATTTTAAAAATTCAATTTGCAATTTAAACAGGAAGGATTGTTCTGTACAGTGCAACCAATGAAGTGATTCAAAATTTTTCATCATGTGACACATTTTGTCAAGCCACAAATATCATTAATATGAATCCAGCACAGAGAGATTTCCACTAGATCCAATATTAGACCCACAAGTGCAGTCACTGCTCAATTGACACGTAGACACGGGGACCAGCAGATAATGTGACATAATGTTGGGTAGAACCATCTGTATAGGCGGTTGTTACTAATCAAGTTACAGGCCCTTCTCGAATTACAATTAACCAAGACTTCATTACTTATACTTAGACCTTTCACTCCATCAGGAGCATTAGGCCATCAACACTCCTCCCCTGGACAATTTTGGGCGACAATCTCCACTTCCTTCCATGTTGCCCCTTCTCCTTCATCCTCTGTGTTACGCTTCCAGCTCCTACTTGACCTTCCCTTCTTTGATTTGCTCTGAGGATTCCACAGGAATGCCAGACGTGCGATGCTAGATGCTGACTTTCTAAGGATGTGCCCAATCCAGTCCCACATTCTCAGACAGATGTGCTGCTCAACTGGTGCCTGTCCTTCACATTGTCACAGCTCTCATTTGTTATCATCTCTGGCCACCCTATATTATAGACCATCCTCTCAGACATGTGATCAGAAATGTCTGTATCTTTTTGAGCATTACTTATAAATTGCAATAAATCATTTAAAAGTCTGTGGAGAAAATAAGCTCATGGTCATTTTTTCTCTCCATTATTGGACACAAGTCCACCATATCAAATGTAAAGCAACACATTGCCTTTGTCGTTTTTTTAACATCTCTTCTTCTCGACCACAATCACATATGCCTGTTTCTCCTATTTTGAAAATATTGTGAATGTGGTTTTTCATGTGATTGTGTCCTGATTGCAGTCTAAAGATTGTGATCCGGTCTTTTCTATATAAAGCTTGGTTTAAATCAGAAAGAGTACCATTCCATACAGGGGTCCAAATAGCTCAGTTGGTAAAGCACTTTCCTCATGCGTAAAGGGGTCCAGTATCCATCTCAGGTGTAGTCAAGATTTTTTATAAAGCCCATATCCAGCCAGCAGTATTTGGGCAATTGAATCTGTTAGGTCCAGAGGATAGTACTCTGTTATTGAGTAGTGTCCCATCCAAAGGGAACTAGAAAGTGTTACCATCCTTTTAATGCTACAGAAACTGAGGAAAACCTCAGACGCTATAAGCCATATCTCTCTGAAGGAGTACCATCCAATAGTCGTCCACACTTTCTAAAGACATGTTTAACTTAAGAGGAACACATCATTATCAATCTACTATTGAAGACAATTGATGTTGATTTGACCAAAGTGAAGCTAGTGCTGAAAAATGAATTCTTTAAAAAATAGAATAGGTGTGGTACTATGGTGTGTAATTCCTCATTTAATGGTTTAAAGTATCCACCATTTTAATGGGATATTTTCTACTTGTAACATTGTTACCATGAATTCTTGAACTGTTAAAAATCTCTTTGCAGTGCAATCCATGTAACGCCAACACTCTTGAAGTCAACACCTCCTGTTGCTCCCAAATGTTCTTTTCTTTAATTAAGTGTGTTCCCTTGATAATGGATGAATTCAACCTTGCTTAAGCCAACTAATCTTTCCAGTCTGGCAGTGTTGGCTTTATCATGATTTCAATGTATTCATTTTGAAGTTGCCTAAAATTATATCTTCAAACATATCATATTTATGATGAAATGTTGTCTATTTATATGTCTGAACATCATTTCAATGTTAAGGTTTCCCAAAGTCATGGCAGGCTCACAAGAACTGTGAAACGGATCATTCAAATTTCACCTTCTGTATTACCTGCTTTTCACTGGCTGGTTTCTGCTCCTCTTGTCGATGCTTTCTCACAAGTTCCATCACTGAAATATAACAGTATATTTAAATAATAATCAAACCACAGGATATAAAACTATGAATTATTACATTTTAAAAATAGAGTAATTTGAATTCTGCATGCAAAATATATTATTGGCCATATGCTAAGGTAGAAGATAAACAGCATAACCAGGCAGATGCTGATACAGAATGCACAAGGAGGAAGAAGGCACCCTAGGATGATTTGGAGAAGAGGAATGGAAGAGTAAGTGAGATGGCTGTGTGGATAAGGCATTGCTCTTATGTCCGGAGGGCCCAAACTCAATACCAGCTGGAGGCATTTCACTTTTTCCTTGAACAAGAAACTTGACCCCTAGTGCAAAAAAGAGTCAATGAGATCTTTTGGACTGAGCCTCTGACATTGTTGAATGCAACATATTGTTGAATGCCACTTTGGTCTGACAACAAGGGATAACAAATGAATCACGATAAAATTGTTTATTTAGCTATCTCCCTTCAGATGTACTTGACATGACTCGATTCTTTTGGGCTTGCTAGTTTTTTGGGGGTTTTTTGGGATTCTTTTTTTTTTTTTAATTAAGCTTTTATTTAGAAAAAAAGCGACTTACAACTAAAATTAGGGAAAATATGAGATGGTCCCTCGATAAGAACACTGCATTTTGGACACCGGTTGTTTGTCTCCATACTTGCCTCAATACATCTGTGACTGATGAAAAAAAGAAAACAGATAAAATATAATTTCAATAAGTGGGGACAGAACCAATCCTAATGACAAAACCATGAAACTGATAATGTATCTCATGTGTTGCCATCATGATTATCAAATAAAAAAGTTCTAGGTTTCATTATGTAAAAGAAAGCAAAATCAGAAATCAGTGAAAATTGGAACAGGATCCAATCCTGTACACGAAATCTCAGAAAGAAGCATTGATATTTTCAGATGCCCTCACCGTCTTTAACAACAAATGGATGAAATTTAGCTTAAATAAAGAAATAATAATAATAATAATAATAATAATAATAATAATAATAATAATAATAATAATAATAATCATTATCATCATCATCACAATTATAATCATAATTATTATTATAATATGCTTTGATACAAACCAAAAATCAAGGTCATTAGATCATTTTTTTTTAAACCCTCAAAAAATTCAACAGATCACATTGAATGGATTTTCCTCTCCTGGAATATGATTCTACTTTCATTGTCACACAACTGGCAACTGATTTAGATTTCAGTTTAAGATTTAGAAGTTTAAACAGCGCCTACGATACTTTTAGGTCATTGTTGCCTGAGAACAGGAAGATGGTGATTAATAAGACAGTTGAGATGGATGGATCAATTGGATCCAACAGTTGAATCACAGGCAGATTGAAAAGTAATAAGTAAGAAAACTGTCATTTAATTAGACCGGTCTTATGTTATGACACTTGCTTTCTGAACGGAAGGTCCGGGTTTTGAGCCTCACTTGGCTCATAGTTGAGTCCTCGGAAAAGGCTCTTTACTCACATTCTCTCACTGTACTCAGTTGTAAAATAAGTACCTGGCCATTAACAGCGTTGTATCTGTCGTAAAAAAAATATATAATATCGTCTAACAGGCGTCATGTCTCGTACATGTTACATGCTGCTGTTGGTAAGGGACCCTTTGTAAAGCACTTTGAGCACGTTTAGTAGATATTGCGCTATACAAAAGCTCATGTTTAGACCCCAATGGAAATACACAGCCAAGGCCAATTTCCACAGATGCTCTCACCTTAATCGAATCACCACAATGTCATGGACACCAGAGTCCTGATAAGTGAGAAGTGTGTGGATGCCTCTATCAGCTCACTCGGCTATGGGTATATCTTAGGAGATCTACCCAGGTGTCCCAATAAGGGCTCTCCTATCTTATCCAGGCATACCCAAATAAGGCACCTCTTATACCTTATAAGGCATTTAAAGGATAATTCCTATTAAGCCTTTAGTAAGATAAGATATACTGGATGTGTCCAAATAGTTCACCACCTATTCCAAACACCCTTTGTTTCAATGTTTACCATTTCAAGTCTGCAATATAACTGATAAGATAGATTATTGGCACACGTGTATACGTGCAAGGCTGAAATGTCCAGTGAAGTCAGTGCAGGCTATGACCACTCAAATGTCAGTCTGGAAAATTGGTGCCTTCTGGCAGGTAGGGAGTGAACATTACCAAAGCTTAGAGAGCAATGAGACCAGTGCTCCATAGCATATAGAAGCATGAGACCAAACTGTCGAGGCTGGAGTGAGGCCTCGAAGCTTCTTTGCAGGTAGGATATATACAAGAACCATCTAGTTGTATAAAGTATGGAAATCCGCCCAATGAAATAGGTGTTTTGGCTAAAATATATATTATATAGTGACATAGTGACTGGTCCAAGACAGTTCAAGACATGGAGTGAGTATGGCAATGGTCCCTGGCAATGTAGACCACAGTTACTAGGATTTCTCCCCTATAGGGATTTGCCTGAGTGATAAGATATCCAAAACACTGTAAAATCTGCCAAGCTATAAAGGACCAACAAGTAAAAAGCAAAATTAATTCTTTCAGAAAAATGCTCAAGCCCACATAGTTTTGAACTCTAAGATAAAAGGAACCCCGCAAAATGCCGCATAAAAAAAGGAAACAGATAATGGGATAGTTGGGTCTTCCATTATGTGATAAATGTTAATGTTCACTTCCACACAAAAAGTCTGCGAAAGTTGATGTAAAGTATAAACTCTTCTAATGACAATACTGTCTAAAAATAATTGGCAACCAAGAATGATCATATTATTCATTCTTTTAATCCTTGATATTTACCAAAAAGAGTGTCCACATTTTGTCATGTAGGCTTCATCTATGTAGTCCACACATATAGGGCTGCAATGAGGTAAAGAGAAGTGAATTAGTTGATGAGGTGATCAATGGGAAATTAAAACAATGACATTCACTTCTGACATATCATCATCATAATTAAAAGAATATAACATCTATCTTGTTATGGGGTCACCCTGCTCAGGATCAATATTATGCTTCATGAAAATGCATTCACTGTCCCTAGCAATAGAACCAGTTTCAATTAAATAAAGAACAAACCAAGTATTAGATGTCCTTTGTAATGTCCAGGCTTGTTGTAGGCATAAAAAAAAAAAATTAAATTGAATATTTTTAGGAAAAACCTGAATATCAAGAATAACATAGATATTTATTCATTTAAAGATCCGTAATATAGTATAAAAGAGAAAGCACTAGTATACTAAAGGTTTTGGTTCCTGCAAAGCCAAAAAGATATGTAATTTTCAGGCAAACAATGTTTGAATGATGGTGTATGCAACGTAAAGATTACATAATTTTGATGCATATCTTTTTTAAACACCAACATTTTAGTTTTGACGCAATATTTCAAAATATAAAGTATAACCCATGACAACTCAAAATAAAAACAGCAGCATTATTCAGTGACACCATAATGCAATTTTAATTTATCTACAATTTAATTCTTTGTAGAAGAAAAAATATATTGCTTTAACTCTCTCACTCTCACAATGCAAAGGAAAGAAAAAACATCAAATAGAACACCCACTATTTCGGGCTTAGATCTTTTTCCTTCTTTTTAATTAAAATTATTGGACTAAAGAGCAGTAGTTACTTCGTCTGAATAATTGAGGGGGGCTTTTCTGTAATCTAATAACAACAATGCAATTAGCAATATGCGCCCCTCACCTATGTCACGAATTAAATATGAACAGAAAAAAAATATGACTTCACTCCCAATACAGCATCTTTACTTGTACATATAACCATGACAGATATATGTTCTATTTACAAATATGCAACTTTGTTTTCCTTTTTTTCAGGTGTTTCACATCACATGCAACATTTTAGATCATTTCAGGCCCAGTAAAAAGGAAAGAGATGGGATGAATTATATTTCTAGAGTAAAGCTGAACTTACAAGCACCAAAGAAAAGTGAAACAAGGGGGCTACTTCAATTTCTAAAAATGAGACAGAAACCTAGATCCCAATAGCAACTAAAATGTGTAGACTGAGACTGAGACCAGATAAAAGATGCAAACACATAATCAGTACACACAGACAGTTAAATTCTTCCTCTTCAAATAAATGGAAAGAGTATTGCTGTTGATGTGTAAAGAAAGAAAAGAAAAAAAAAAAGGGGGGGAATCTGCTCTTTGAATCTTTAAAGAAAATATTGCTCAAGTTAAAGCTGGATTTTAATCAGTTATACAGGCAAATGATCCAGGTAGGACTAAGGCAAATATATTTTGTCTCATTCCAGCAAATGGACAGGAGCATCATGGAAGGTAAAGAGGCACCAGAGCTGTTTGTATATGGAATAGGCATGGTATAAATGATTTACATTATTATTATTATTATTATTATTATTATTATTATTATTATTATTATTATTATTAAGAAAGATACCCCTCACAATATAACAAATGGTGACAGGATATTAAGGCAACGATGATGATGATGAGATACAATATATATATATAATCTAAAATACTCAGTGAATTACTATAAATTTCACCAAAACCTTACCAGATAAAATCACTGTTGATTTTCTCGTATGACCCTTCCTGTCCTCCATACACAGGGTTAGCAGGTCTTTTCCTTAATCGCTTTGACTGGGGTTGAGAGTGGGGAGTACGGGACATTGCAAATGTTCTCTAGCGCCTTGATAGGGGAAAATGTTTAACACATAGATAAATCAATGTTGTTTAAATTTGTTTAATTTAAATGTGTTTTTCAACAGCTCATTAGTTGAGCATATATAATTATAATTCACACTGACAATAAAACATTTCTTCTATTTTTTTATTAGAAACTTTTTTCTTCAAATAGAAATATATATTAAAAAATTAGACCTGATGGTCTCTGGGTAAAATCACGTTAAGGAGATAGATCTGAAATCAAGAGGACAAAATGGAGATAGATCATACAGTGTAGTCAACATTCTAAAGCAATCTTGTTATTCTCCTTCTTTATCCTTGTAATCAATTATCTGACAAAGTCAATAGGTACAGCAAGAATCCACTTAAAAAGTCAACTCAGGGGGGCTGACTGACATAAAAAAAAGAATAAATAATATTAATATTAAGCAATGGTGAGAAAGAAAGAGAAGGAAACTGGTTCTGTTAGACTTATACTTGTACATGCACTGCAGTGACTTTAACACAATTGGTTAAATAAATTTTAGGGAAAATTTTAACGATCTAACTGAAATGACGCTATTTAACTGGGCAGTGGGTGGGCAATTAATATAGATAGAAATGGTAGAAGAGTTCAAAAGAGCTTGTTTTGCCCATATCACACCGACACAGCTCATATCCGTACTTGGGCCTGTAGAAGGATTGGTGCCTGTCTCACACTATCACAATGTGTTGTTTACGTCCTGATTTTATATGCACATCGTGTGTAAACTTGTTAGAAAGCTTTTCCTTTAGATCACAGTCATTTTGACTTTTGCTCTTTTTAATTTCTATCCGGACTTCCACTTGATCTAGGATTTCGTCTTTCTCGTCAAATAAAAAAAAGGGGGGGGTTAGACTACTTACGTTACTACACCATTGCTGTTATTTTCAGTTGCATCAAATTGATGTAATTATCAACAATTAAAATAATATTGCCATGGAAGTCTATTCTGACCGAGTCTGAATAATCTGATGATTGCAATGCGTATTGGAATTTTTAGTCCGAATAGCCGCAGGAGGCTATTCAGACTAGAGTCCGAAAAACCGCAGCCAATGAATATTGATACATCATATGTTATGATTGACTGGCCTTTTTCTATTTACACTGTACACACATAGATTATATACGTAATGTTAAAGATGATACACATTCTAGCATCACTGGAAATTTTAGATTAAGTCTTAAGATAGAATTTTAAATCTTTGAAATGTTTAATAAAAACAAAAAATGTCTAACACTAACACAGCATTTGTGAGCTGAGAAAATATTTTTGTTTTACTAGTCCAGAGGGCTGCATATGTTGGAATAGTCATGTTCCATTGTGTTACTCTGATATTATATCATACATGAAATGGATGAAAATTAATTTATTATTATTAGTATTAGGTATTATTATTATTATTATTTAAAAAGTAAAAGAACAAAACTCTTCCTCACTCATAGGCCTTGGCCTTGACGATGATCGATCTTTTTTTTTTTTTTTGGTTAGGTTTGAAGTTGACACTTCACTTTTAATTTTAATCATAGGCTATAGGCTATACTAATACTAGGGTCCAACCCAACATTATACTAATACTCTACCGTTTTGAAACGATTGGTCACCATTGGAACATAGTGAAATACTGGGGAAAGTTTAGTTTGCCAGAGTCATTGGTCTGGTCCCGTGATTGATTTCGCCTTGCACTTTTAACTTTTGTAACTTACAATCTGCAGACAAGTCACACGTTCACTTGATCAAAATAAAAATAAGAATAGACGTCTATATGCAGTCAGTCTCAGACAGTGACAGTACAAGTACAAAAGTACAGTCTACAGACCAAAGTCAAAGCAGTCTGATCCATCCATAGCTATACTATTGGGATTTCGTAAATATCATGACAGTCAGAAACCTAGTAAATATATATTAAGAGGGGAAAATTGTCCCAAAAAATCGATTATTCTGTAAACACTTATCTAACCTGCACTTGGTAAACATGAGCATAGTTAGTAACAGGTCCCACGGGTTAAAGTTGACCAAGTGTAAGATTCACGAAAATGATGGGTAATAACCAGTATCTATCATGGCCTTTCGGGCAGGGTTGCCAGATTATTTTTCAACAAAATGCCAGGGGAAGACTCAAAAAATGCCAAAACACTCAAAAAGATGCCAAAGTCTGTTGACTCCCACCCCCACTAAGAAAACTACTCACTTTTGATAGACAATTTACTATCATATCCTGGTGGCTTGCGTGTTTTCTTTTCTTTTTCTTTTATTTATTTTTTTTTTGTTTTTTTTTTTTTTGAATTATACTAAATTTCCTGTTGGGGTAATTATTTACCTACTGACTACTAAGTGGAGTGCTAAACCACTACACCACGGTTGGATTTTAAGAATGAAAAAGAAATGTGAAGATGTTTGTTTTTACGCGTTTAGAAATAATTAAGAAAAGGTGTCATTTGAAGTATAATATACAAGAAAAGAAAATGCCAAATGAAAATGCCAAATGCCAAATGATTTTTCTAATGCCAAACGGTTTTCAAAAATGCCAGATTTTTGGAATCTGGCATTTAAAATGCCAAACTGGCAACCCTGCTTTCGGGCCACCTCTATTCGCAGTAGTACTGTGTCTTGGGTTCGTTTTCGTTATACATACTGCGAATAGTGATTTATTATTAGCAGTAGTAGTTCACTTGTTCTCTATCCGCAGTAGTACTGCGAATAATGATTTCCTCTATTCGCAGTAGTATTGTGAATAGTAGATAGAGTTCGTTTTCGTCATTCAAAGTTGTACTGCAATGGTAGATATTAATATTATTCATTTCAGTTTTTTGCAGTCGTACTGCAAATGCATAGATATACATCTGTACTGTAGTACAAGGTGTATATCTATGTGCAAATGCTATGTTTATTATTATTATTATTATTATTATTATTATTATTATTATTATTATTATTAATAATAATAATAATAATAATAATAATAATAATAATAATAATAATAATAATAATAATAATAATAATAATGAACACATTAAAAATATTTTTTAATGGTGAACAGTTAAAAAATAAACTTAGTAAATAAATGAATACTTTATATAATATGGTATTAAAACATAATGTAAATGTTGCTGCTCGAAGCTCGAAGAAATAAATAATAACGTGAAGTCGAATGTAAGCTTCAATTTAATTACAAAAACAGATCAAATGAACGTTTCGGGTTCCCCTACGCCAGTACCACATCATCTCATTCATCTGTGGTGTTTCATTCATCCTGTTTTGTTGATAAAGGGGAAACCCGAAACGTTCATTTGATCTGTTTTTGTAACTAAATTGAAGCTTACATTCGACTTCACGTTATTATTTATTAAAACATATGATAACAGTAATTATAATATATAAATGTTTTTTTCTTCAAAATGAGATAGATAAAGATTTTTTTTAAATTGTCCTCACTGGGAATCGAACCCTGTGCCTTTAAGACTGGAGTCTAACAGTTTAACCACTATGCTATAGAATCAACTGGGTAGACATATTTAATCATGTCTTTCTCGAAGAAAATTGCTTTACTTTTAAGGGTGCTTCTATAAATTTGTGGTTTTAAATCTCTGTCGCACATAATCATCACTTGTGTTTGGTTTTTGTCTTGTTTTGTTTGTTTTTTGTTTTTTTTTTTTGTTTTTTTGTTTTTTTTTTGGGGGGGGGGGTAATAACAATGACATACAGATGCCATATAACATTTGTGACCAATTTGTTTTGATGACCAAAATAGATCTGACAGATACACCCAGCAACTCTATTTTCATGCTTGGGGGCCAAAAGTATCCCAGAGGTATGTTTTCTTGACCCTTAAACTGTCATTTTTTTTATGCCGAGACCTGAAATTTGGTGACTTCTCCTAAAATGATTAAGTGCGTGTCTATGCTAAATTTCAAGTGCATAGTGTACCTACACTGAGCATGCTCATTTGGAATTTAAGAGTTTCTAGTTTGGTGGCCAAATGACCCCATGACTTTCAAAAGAGACAAATATTAGAACGTATGATTGCCTGATTTAGGGTCATTTGCCCCCCCCCCCCCCCACCCCTTCATTTATTTTACTGGAAAATACAATGATTGCAACAGGGATAGCTCTTTTCCTCATTTTAAATGTAATCATTTGCATAGTTTTCATTTCCACTTACCTATTTCTGTCTGATTGCCTCTAATGGGTCATCCAATCACAATCTTATACCTTTTAGAGACTTATTTTGTCAATGTCAAATCTCAAACAAAAGAGATCAAGACACAAGAACTCTCGTATAATCCGTTGCTGAATACATGGTCACACATTTTGATCCATTGCTCTCACACATCTGTGTGTGCCCTGTCTCAAACCGAATTATGTAATGTAACGAATATTTGCATATAGTCTTAGATTTTACTAGACCAAAGAATCCGAATTATGAATAATAGGCTATAGCAAGGCATTGGCTATAGCTTTTATGGTTGTCACACAGTCGCTAATTTTTTTCGATTTTTTTGCGGTGCTTTTATTTTTACCTTTCAGAAACTTAGAATTTTACAGTGCCACAGATGACATAAAATTATGGTGACTATTTTTAAGTAGGCTCATCCGGTGGACACACAGTGCAAAATTCTTGATCCCACCAACTCAATTTCCACACAAAATAAACCAACATTCATCATTCCCATCCCTGTTTTACTTTCACAATATTGTGACTGGTTATTTAGAAAAACGGTAGAGGGTGGAATGCGATCTAATATTTCACCGTTTTTTGTGATGAATATCTCTCAATGCCGTAAATCCTGTAATTAACATACGCGTAGTGTGTATGTCGCTAAGCGAAATGACCCAATGTTTAAACTATACGGTAACTTGACTATTTTATGATGCAAGGCAAAGACAGCATCCTTGATTTTAATCAATGTTAATAAGCTACCTTTTGAACCATTTGTTTTTCCAACGAGCAAAAAATATTTAGTAAGGTCTAGTGCAATCTAAGCTATCATGTCAAATTGCAATGAAATTTGACACACGGTTTCAAAGATACGGGCCAAAAAGTGTGATGTAACCTTCAACAAGATATGAAGTGAATAGAAAAGTGCCAGAAGACAATAGAGAATAAAAAATTTTCGCGGCGGTGGTGGGGTTTGAACCTGCGACCTTATTGGTACGACAACTCCGCCTGGCAGGTGAGAGCGTGGCTCTACCGTGTGAGCTATCCACGAACACAAAAATATTCGTTTCAAACTCAAAGTCATTACTAGATCCCTCTCTCACCACTTCTTGAGACCGCCAATTCGTTCGTACACCACCATCGCGAATAATTTTGACCAGCAGTTAAGCCTAATAGCCAATATTCTCAACACAAACATATAACATAGAAACGATTGAGACATTGAGTATGCTCCGGTGTATGGGGTGAATTTTTAATTCAGAAAAGTGACTGGAGCAGGCACTTATGTTGGTAACAACAAGATATGAAGTGAATAGAAAAGTGCCAGAAGACAATAGAGAATAAAAATTTTTTTTTTTCGCGGCGGTGGTGGGGTTTGAACCTGCGACCTTATTGGTACGACAACTCCGCCTGGCAGGTGAGAGCGTGGCTCTACCGTGTGAGCTATCCACGAACACAAAAATATTCGTTTCAAACTCAAAGTCATTACTAGATCCCTCTCTCACCCACTTCTTGAGACCGCCGATTCGTTCGTACACCACCATCGCGAATAATTTTGACCAGCAGTTAAGCCTAATAGCCAATATTCTCAACACAAACATATAACATAGAAACGATTGAGACATTGAGTATGCTCCGGTGTATGGGGTGAATTTTTAATTCAGAAAAGTGAGTGGAGCAGGCACTTATGTTGGTAACAACAAGATATGAAGTGAATAGAAAAGTGTAACCTTCAGAGACACTTGACTGAAAACTATTGGTACTAGATAGATGTAATTGTGCTGATTAATTTGTTTCTGAATACTCTGTCAGTTTTTAAACATAAGATTATTTACTTCATAGTGTCTTTTTCCTCTTAGAATGATATTAATTGATTTTGAAGATCAAAACGCATAGAATATGAGAAAATAATGGTATTTTACCTTTTTCTTCGCCATACAATGACCTAAATTTGATTATAATGTCATAAAAGTTTCAACATGCTCAAGATAATTCTCAAAACAATAACATTATCAACTAAATATTATTAATATTAATCCATTAAATAAAGTTCTATCAGTTTACGTCAGTTGAGAAAGGCTAGTGAAATTTCTTCTATATATGATGTCTTTTGTTATGATGAGTGAACAACGGAAAATACTGCTTATATCTCACTAGATTTAATTTATTTAGTAACCATCTGGTATCAAGTACTAAAAATACTCAGTTCTACTACATGGCAATTGCAACTCATGCCCAGCATTAAAAACAAATCAATAAATGGTGACAAATCAGAGTGACCTCCCTGTTTCTAAAACACATCCGGTTTAGCTGAAACTGAAAGTGAAAGTAGGAAATTTCTTAACTTTTCAATTTTCAATTTGAAAATTTCAAACGAGTATCAGCGTCTACTGGTCGATAGGAGATAGAGAGGCTATTAGTCTATAATATACTATTGTTCATATTTCAAACATTCAGTCTTGACGACCATGATTTTGAGTTTATATTATCGATCCCGTGTAATTATGGTATGAATATGAGTCTCTCTCTTAAAAAAGCTGAGTCTGGAGCAGAGGTAAATCTTTTGATTTTGATTGAGATTGACTTTTCAAAAGTCAAAAGTAAGGATTAATCTAAATTAGACAATAATAATAGATAGATAGATCTTATACTTCATCTTCATCACATGAAGTTCACTTATTCACTTGAAGAAAAAAGAAAGAAAAAAACAAGGAAGTGTCTAGGGAGACAAGAATATTGGTCTCCCTAGCCAAAACGAGCCATTTTGGCTAGAGAGACCAAAATCTTGGTCTCCCTAGCCAGAATGGCTCGTTTTTGCTAGGGAGACCAAGATTTTGGCCCCCAGCGTAAAAAAACCGTATTTTCGTTTATAGAACTGTTTCTTTATACTTTATGTAAAGTTAAAGAAGCGAGTTTTTCTTCTATTTATTCATGGCTTGCCTGTTTGTTTTTGTTGCTGTTCTTCCTTTGTTTTTGTTTTTTTTTGGGAAGGGGGGGGGGGGGTATTTATTTAGGTAACAATCACCCCTCCCCACCCACACGAAAAAAATGCCAGAGAAGAGATTGCAAGTTATCGGCCGGTTGCCCACCAAAATTTAACTTTTATTTTTTAACAATATTTTAGATTTTTGCTAGGAAGACACAATTTTGGTCTTCCGACTCAAAACCACGGAACTGTTTCTTGTACTATTATTATGTTGAGGAGGGCAGTTTTTGTTGTTTATTTTTTGGGTTTTTGTTGGGTTTTTTTAAAGAGAGAGGGAGAGTCGTCCAACACAAAAATTATTTTCATTTTCATTTTCTTCTTTGTTCTTCAATTTTCTCTTATGTAGTTCCAAAAAATCTGGTTACTTTTCTGGGGGAGGGTACTTACTGTTGAGTACAATGCAGTCCAACGACGAATTCAAAGCCTTTGTTTGTAAAGGGTTTTATGGCGCTTGCAACGCAATTAGGTCACATCAGTGTCTGTAAAAAGGAAGAAAATAGCCTTTTCTCTTTGATCTCGTATCATGGTCTCCCCTGCGGCCAACACATTCGTCGTTTGTGGGTTCCCCCCACCTTCCCCCGTCATCAGTTTATAATTTTCTATCCATGGACAGAGCTACGCATGCACTATTGTCTATTATTCAGGGCTGAGAATCTTCCGCCTAAATGGTGGTTTATCTCTGCCCATCACCATCACTATTCCGCCTTTTAAAGACTCACCACAACCACTACATCAACATCCCTATCACCAATACTTTTACAACCACCACCTGTACTACAACAACCATCACATCATCATCCCTACCACCACTACTACAACCACCACCACATCATCATTCCTACTACCAATACAATTACATCCTCCGCCTCCACATCATCCCAACTATCACTACTACAACCACCCCACATCATCCCTACCACAACTATTACAAACACCACCACACCATCATTCCCAACACCTCTACAGTTACATTCACCATATCATCATCCTTATCACGACCCTACTACAACCACCACCACATCATCATCCCTACCGCCATCTTTTCTTACTACTACTATAATGTGTTGTAATTACACTTTCAACTTTTGAAATTCCTCCAAGTGGTGTCAGAAATTATTGCGAGACAAATTTTTGATTGCATCTCAGTAAATTTTTAATGAAATTCAAATTTATACGTTATCGTCGCATAGATAGGTCTTGAACTCCATTTTTGTGACCAATCATTCTCACCCCTGAACCATCATAACATCATCACCACTTCTACCACAACTACCACCACTACGACAGCAACTATCACATCATCATCAGTAACACCATCTCCACAACCACATCATCACTGCCCTCATTGTAGTCAGTACCACCTCTAGTGTAAGCACCACTATCACATCATCTTCCTGGTGGGATCTTTTGACTTGTATGGATCAGAGTTGCTTTCTGCCTTTGTCTTGGCTTGATCCTTTTCCTGCGCCGGATATCTTTTGGGGAAATATAGATATCGTTTTGGCATGATATTCCCTCATATCATCTCTCTTTTGTGTGACGTTAGATTTGTTGTTCTAAATATTGTATTTCTCTCACAAGGATTCTGTGCTTGTGTCTTGTTGAGACTTTTAGGTGACCTCAAACTAACTACATTGATAGTTTGATCTTGGAGTCCGTTTGTGAGCCCTATTTGAACCAGTCACTTTTTCTCCAGTGCTTTTGATCTTACTTAAATCTATATTTTTTACAGCCCCATATATATTTTAAGTGCTCCTGAATGACCTACAAACATATACACATACACACACAAATCAATAAAGTTCACTCAGTTCTTAAGTCTCGTTAATGTTTCACTTTCATCTTTCTGTACTCATCACTACATTCACTTTGAGCTCTCTCTCTCTCTCTCTCTCTCTCTCTCTCTCTCTCTCTCTCTCTCTCTCTCTCTCTCTCTCTTTCTCTCTCTCTCTCACACACATCAGTAAAGTGCACCCAGTTCTTTAGCCTCGATAATTTTTCTCTTTTCATCTTCGTGTACTTAACAATGATGCACACACACACACACACACACACACAGAGGATTCAATTAAAATGTTAATTTCCTGGCAATTGCCAACATGAAACATACATTAAATTAATATTTACGATTAACAAATAAAGCACATACACACCTAACAATAAAGTTCACTCAGTACTTTAACCTCGGTTAGTTTTTCACTTTAATCTCTCTGTACCTATCACTATATTCACTTTGAGCAGTCTCTCTCTCTCTCTCTCTCTCTCTCTCTCTCTCTCTCTCTCTCTCTCTCTCTCTCTCTCTCTCTCTCTCTCTCTCTCTCTCTCTCTCTCTCTCTCTCTCTCTCTCTCTCTCTCTCTCCCTCCCTCTCTCTCTCTCTCTCTCACTGTCTCTCTCTCACACACACACACATACACACACACACACACACCTAGGTGGGGTTCCTGACCTCCCATAGTGGGCAAGGGGGTACATACTATGTCTTCTATCCCCTTATATCTGTTTTCCAACATGCTTTCTGTCTTTGTCTTGGAATGAGATTACTTGATTTTGTCCTGGCCCCGGTCAGAGTCCTAACTGGAAGACAGTCAAATGCACAGTTATTGTTTTGGGAGTTGATATTTTTTTTCCTTGTAAATCATCTCTCTGTTATGTATTATTATATTTGTTATTTTGAATGTATAATGTAAGCATTTGAGTGTATTCCTCTTTGTGCCCGAATGAGACTTACAGGTGATCTCAAACTAAGTACATTGGTGGTATGCTCTTGGAATCTACATCTGATCCCTTTTTGTTTCGTTGAAATTGTCAGTCCAGAGATGCCAAAACTCCAGATTCACTGAAAAAAGTTCCAGTCTGGAGCGAAAAATTCCAGGTTGCGGTAAACTTTTGTCCAATTCTCCGAGGTCACGGTTCCATGGACACACACGAGAGATTTGTTAGTGAAGACAATAATACTTTTATTTTTATTTTTTGCTTGGCAGTGTGAAAAATGGTTTTAATATGATGATAATATCAACAGTTATTTAGTAAACAAAAATAGGCGATGAGGTCCGAGTCCCACTCGGAGTGGTGCATAGTTGAGCCCTTAGAAAAAAACTTTTACTCACATTCTTTCATTGTACTCAGGTGTTAACAGCGTTGTCTATGTCTGAAAAAAAAAAGTAATTTTGCTTAATAGTAATAGATGTCACATCTCATCCTACATATTAAATGTTGCTGTTGCCTAAGGACCCCTTGTTCAGCACTCTGAGGATGTTTAGTGGTTTTTGTAGTGTGTTAACAATCAACCTATTATCTTCAAATTATTGCCTATGCAATGACATTATTGTACAATTAAATCCATTTCCATAAATAATGATAATTGTGACGTCAGTACAGTATGTCAGTCTGGTATTACAGCATGTTATAGAACTGTTTTCGATATGACATTTAAGAAGATTGAACTCCCCGTGTATAATTTAAGCTTGTAATACAATTCTAAGCACCAGGTTCACCCTAAACATAACACTATTTTCAGTTAATAAGTCACATTTAGTTTTTCATTTCTTTCCTTTCAGCTTTTAGCAAGACTCCATTCAAGACCTAACCCAAAACGTGTTGATCCATTCATCTTCAATGATACATCAGTGTATTCATCAACCTCCTATTGTGGAGGAATTATTGAGATTTTTGGACCTGAAGGAGTTGGCAAGACTGAGTTAGCCCTAAATTGTGCTGCCAAAACCTGTATGCCAATTGAAAGCAAAGGTCTCGAACTCAGTGGACTTGGAGCAAAAGTTATTATCATTGACACAGAGTTCAAATTTTCCATATTGCGTTTAGCTGTAATACTTGAGAAGCAAATAAAGCATGTGTTATCAATGAAACGGAACAGTGTTAATATAAATGAATGTAAGGACTCAACTGTAAACAGTGCGGGCAGTGACAAAGAATTGAAAACTAAAGCATCCTTTTTAGATTGTTTGGAGTTGTCTAATTCAGACCTGGAGGACATTGTCAAGGAGAGTCTTTGTAATGTGCAGGTTCTCAAAGTGAAAAACTCCCAACAGCTTCTTACATCATTACTATCTCTTGAGAGTTCTATTGCTGAAGATCCCTCATATACATTACTCATAATTGATTCTATCTCTTCATTTTATTGGATGGACAGAGTAAACGATTCTGACAATAAGAGGAAGATGACACTCATATCAGATGCACTCGCTCAATTAATTGATAAATTTGGGTTAGCCTGTTTAGCCATTTCATCAGAATTTTTCAATAGCAGTAAAAATTTACATTATAAAAGTAGCAAAGGAGGTGCTGTAAATTTTGATGAGAGCAGTCAAAACTCTTGGATGAATTCAGAATATTTAGGGAAAAGTTGGATATCTACAAGAAGGAAACGTATCATTTTATCACGGAAAGAAATCTTAGACGATGCAGAGCATTTGGGTACTTATAAGGAGAAATTCATAAATGTCGAAGTTGACAATAATGTTGTTCATGCTTTTTGCACCTTAACCAAATTGAAACAGATATATGTGTTCAGTGGAGACTTTATGCAAAAATTATGATTTGTTTTTTTTTTTATTTTGTTTGTTTCTTTGTTTTAAAAAAATATCTTTCATTTATTCTTTTCTCGTTTTCATCCCCTGTCTAGTAACTCTTGAACGGTGTCACACGGTCTGAGCACGGGTGTGCACGGTTCGGACCCAGACGGCGACACTTATATTTTTTTAAAATAACAAAAGGGGGGGGGGGTGAGGCTGACTGCCAAAGATTCACAAATTATGAACACAATAAGTCTGTGAGTTAAGTGTATATGATATGAAGTGTTTATTAATTAATGTAATGAGCTGGTTATAAATGAAATGTATATGAATGAATATAGCAGATGAATCAAGATGACGCTTCTAAGTAGAAATATGATGTTGACCACATAGGCAGTGATAGAAGGTGAATGTCAAAATAATATTGATGAAACTAATGATTGACAGATATATGATGAGTTGGTGATAGAAGTGAATGATGCGAATATAAAGCTAAATGATATATGAACGATTATAAAATGATAGAAAAATATGATCATCTAGTTTGTACGACCTCAGGGTCCCCAACTTATCCCTGTTTGTGTGATGTTGATTTTCTATGTGCTGTAGTTGCCTGTGTGTTATTCCAAGTGTAGGATATTGATGAGATAAATGTCCAGATGAATGACACACAGTAATTTATTAGGTTCCAGACAACAATGTCTAAGTTCAAATAATCAATGCAGTAATCAAACAATGGATTGTGCCTCAAATTATGTCAAGGTCACAGTAAGTTCTAATGTTCATTACGTAACAGGTTTCAGTTCTTGTCTATACTTAATAGATAACAGGTTTCAGTTCTTGTTACTAGTTACAAGCTATATTCAATGTTCATTGAGGTAACAATGAGTCACATACATCTGCGCCTTATCTGGTCCTCCATCCGTCCATGTGGTCCACAGATGCTCCGCTTTGTAGACCACATAGATGGGAAGCAGCTCTCCTGCTCCACTTCCGGCCAGCAGTTGTAGAGTTAATGATGCGTTCTGGATATTTGCATCCTCGCTTAAATGTGAATTTTTTCCTGCCAGAGTCATCTGTTAAATTTGTCTCATCATAATTGATGATGTTGGCAGCTGGAATGCAGTCAAGGCTCTTGGCTAATTCAGAGAAGTACCTCTCAAGACTATTTGAGTCCACTTTTGCCCTAATTTTTGATGTTTTGACACAGTCTGTCTTTGATTTCATTTTTATGTCTTTTCAGAAATCCCATTATCCAGTCTTTCCCTGGGAGGTTATCTTTAAATCTAGGAACATTCCTCCCTTCCTTGTCTATGATACGTTTGACGGTCATTCTTATGTCCATTGAATCAAAGGGGAAGCCCCAATTCGATACAGTTGTGATATACTGAACACTGCTGCGTTCAGTCTCGGCATAAAGGATAATTTATCCGCCAGGTGAATTAAAAGTTTGGCCCTGTGCTTGCCGCTGGAGGAACAGTTGGAAGGTATGAGCACCGATATCATCTTTAGAGACTTCTACATTCTTATCTTGAATATTGGCTGCATTTCACAAAAATATTTGTGTAAATGTTTAGGCACCTGAATGTCACACTCGACCATCCAAATATTTTCCCCTCTTTCACATATGACAATATCTCGGTTCAGACATACCTTTACTCTTGCGCACTTTTCTAGGCAGGAAACGTTCCAAAAAGCCTTTCACTCGAGGTATTTTCCTCAAAGCAAGCCATTCGCATCAAATGCCTCACTTTCTTTGTCCATTCCCCACTTAATAGCAGACACATTAGATAAGTCGTTCTTTGATGAAATTACAGAATTTAATAAGCTCATTAAAGTTGAAGATGTGAAAATGTTTGTGTGACATACCGAATAAAACTTTGATGCTGTAATCCTCCCCTCCTGAACCCTTTGCAAGACATTTGGCTTGTTTTACGCGCAAGTATCCTTTTCAGCAAATAATGATTGCCCAGGGGAACAAGAAAAATCCAAACTATCACAATATTGAAGGATATCATGATATGAATGATCAATAAATTCTTCATTTGTAAATGATCTAAAAAATACAGGCATTTTGATAGAAGGAATGAAAGGAGTCTGATGCTCCTTCACAACAGATAGAACGACACTCATTGGGTCATTGATGATAAAGTTGATCATTTTTTAAGAAAGGTCTTCTTCACGGCTGATGAGGGTTCAATACATCTAGGTTTCGGGTTTGGAGCTTTAACTTTTTCTTCAATCAGAAGCATTTTCCTTTGGGACTGGGCACCAGAGGAATTAGTGTCAACTGCCCTCATGCTTTCTCCACAATTTTGTCGACCACATGGAGGTTGCCAGTAAGCTGGGCGGGCTGTCATCGTTTCCTTCTCCGTTACTCTGTGGCTTCGATGAACAAGAATGGTTGCAACATGAGTGCAAACGTCTCCTAATCCTGCCATACATGTGCATTGAGCTGGGAGCAAACATGTCCGTCATCAGAAATAATCGCCCATGTCTCCACCGGCTTTTCGCTGAGTCTCATTGAATGAAGAACCTGAAACAAAAGAAACATAAAATCACAAAATATTTCACAGTTCATAGACTTACGATTCTTTATTTAGTACTCCCCCCCCCCCCTGAAAGGCTGCATGGAAATGATTTTAAAAATTGCGTCCTTTTTGTAAATTGGACCTTGAATTGATTGAACTCAGATCCATTGAGGTATTGAAGCAATGACAGTTAGCACAAAAATAAATTGTGCCATCATATCGTCAATTTCAATCAATTTAAAAGTTTATTGTTAGACAATTGCCAATATAAATTATGCATTACCACGCACAAATTTATAATAAAATAAAATGTTCAATTAGAACTTATAGAAATTGATTATTTCAAACAAAATGTATTGGCTAAAGCGCAGCACTTTCCAATTTGGTGTTAATATTAGAAATAAAACTTAGATTTTAGTTGAAACCACAGACAGAGATGACTGTTTGGGTTCTACTGTGTATTTTGCAACTGACCCCTTCACATTTCGCACACACTTGTTTTGACTTCTTGTATTTGCTCCTTGGACACATTGAGCACCTTCCTTTGCTAGCTTTTCTTTTTTGTCTTGGTCTCTCTCTGACTGCTTGTCAAGATTCCATTCTAACTTCAAATCAAAATTTCATAGGACAGCCGTGCCCTCTGTGTTGTTTTTGCAAATGCCATGTGCCTCATCAAGTGTTCTGTTGTCAATTCTTGGGCAATGAGTTCATTGAATTTTCGCCTGTCAACATGAGATTTAGTGTCTTTTGGGAACACCCTCCGGCCTTGTATATCACTTGGCTAGCAACCAGAGCAGTGTCCAAAATGTTGTAAAAGAGAACCATTGGACATCTTCTAGTCTTTCTTTTGGTGGAGAAAGAGTGCACCATATAGTCGAATGTGTCAATTCCGCCTTATATATATATATATAGAGAGAGAGAGAGAGACTGTATTGCTAAGGGCAAGGAGTACTCTTGGTGAGCACCAAGGGAAAAAGATTTTATAATTGTGAGAGATGAAAAAAGAGAAAGGACGAAAATTCAAATAAAGTTTCCTGTAAAAAAAAACCCGAAAAAGAGGTTGTCGATTGTTAGTGAATGTCATCCAGGAATCAAAATTGGCTTAAGTTTAATTTGCTCACTCAGAACCTCAGAATGTAGTTCTAAGAGAAATCCCACAATCTGCATAGGAAAATTGTAACAATCAAGGATAAAAAGGTCCAAATGAAATTTTTGACGATCTTTCTCAGATCTTATAACTGGCTTTCTGGTCAAGTGCAGATGAGGAGGAGATTGACTGCCAATACTATCGACCAGTTTGTCGTGACGGTCATGACATATTGAAAATTTCTAAGCTTGAGGAATCAAGATGAAATACAGAATAAAACTTAAGCTTCAAAAATAAGTACCAAAAGAATGTTAAACCTTCCCCAGTTTTAAAGTCCTTTCGTATCTACATTTTTTCTTTTTGATAATTTAATTCCATAGTTGAAATAAAGTTCCCGTTCGACAGAATAGATTTCAACTCTATGAACATTATAAAATTCATTAATTAATTTTTAAAAAAAGCAAAGTTGGGATTGAGGTAATCAGATGTCACCTATGGAGTTGCTCATCATGCCCAATGTAGCTTGACATCCATATAAGGAAGAGTATTGGTTTGATCAATCACACTGGGTATTCAGTGTTGCTCATAATGACATAATGTGTTCTTTGCTTTGGATTTTATGTAGTAACCGTTATTCTGAGTAATAAAATTCAGAGGTGTCAGTCCGTTACCATCCATTTGTCAGTCCGTTACCGACACTTTTTCAAAGACTGCAGATTCAAATTTTGGACAATCTTTTAAATAAAGCTAGTGGGTTGTAGAACAACACCTCGTGGTTACTATAAAAGAACTAATTTGTTACTGGAAGGTTTAACTTCAGAAAGTTTGAACCATCTACATTGAAAAAGATGGATTTTCTGATGCCAGTCCGTTACCCACATTATAATGTCAAATAAATTCAAGTTGATAAAGATTCATCTTTATCCTTTTGATATATGGTAAGGGAGGACATGATGCATGTCCATGGGAAATATTATGCCCATACAATCATTTCAGGCACAAAATGTATGCATTTGAATGGATTTATCAGTCTGTTACCCGTGGAATTTCCCAGCCATTTGCCCCATCCTAGGTATAACATAACATAACATAAAGGTGTGTAATATAAAAGTTAAAAAATGACATCTGGCAAGTGACAGAAACGTTTAAATGGAAACCAACAGAATGACATATCTGAAAAAAAAATATCAGTTCCAGCATGCATCACAAAACCACTTCCTTGGCTGAGTGGTGGAACGCAATCCAACACACTGGTAATGATACCAGCTTAAACAGCTCTCACACTCACATTCTATCATTTTTATTCCACCATCATCGATCTCTTTACATTCTATACACTCATGGAGATCTTTCTCCCTCTTTGTCGAAAAACGTTCCTTCAGCACCTCGCACGCTTCCTCCATAAAAAGATCTTCAACTATTGCCACATCCACAAACAAACACAATGAATGAATCCTCTCTGGGGTCTTCAAATCTGGTACTTTGAATGGAGGCTGAGCAGAATTTATGACACAACCTGACAGGATCAAGTTCTTTTTCTCCTCAAGGCCCTTAGCCTGGAAGACAGCAGGCATCTTACACTTTCGTTTCCTATTCCTTTTTGTGAAACTTTGCGCCTGCTTTGGTTGCCCCCTGACTTTTGGCTGAATTAGTCTTACATCAGCAAAACATAATTTCTTAGAATTAAGAGTGTCAAATGTATCTCCTGCACCTTCTTCCTCCTCTGTCATAACCCTTTCACCCACATCAGTCATTACTCTTTCCTCCTCGGCTGAAGGGGTGTCTACCAAAAGAGCGGAGAGGCATACCATAAGAGCGGAAAAACACGTACCAAAAGAGCGGAGGGAGTGGGCACAGGTGCGGCGCCCGATATCAAAGAAATGTACAAGATTACTGTAAACCTTATTTTTATTTATTGTTATTTGTTTGCCTAGTGTGTGGAAAAATCCCCCTCTGCATTTTATGGGCTTGGGACCAACACACAACGATATCTTTTACCGCTGTGAGGCTGCATTAGGATTTTTATTTGAGCTGAGTGTAGGTTAAAAATTGGTAAAATCTTGCAAGGGAAACTATTTACAAGGGTCTGTTGATAAAACTCATTGCCTTCACAAACTCAAATCTGGATCTTTGGCCTGTTTTTTTCTCACTAACGAGCTGTGCAACTTTCTGGTCTTTGGGCTGTTTTTTCGATTCTGCTTTTGATCTCATCTTGATATATGTCGTGGCCTGGAATTTGATTAGGGCGTCAGTGAGCAAGAACACGTTCGGGTGGGGGGCATAGAACTCCTTGTTCAGCATCGAGTGGAAAGACTCTGCTGCGTTGTTCGTTCTTTTCTGGCCTTTGGGAACAGAGGCCCACAGTGGAGGTGGAAAAGGACTTGAAGGTAGTATGTATGTTTGTAGCAGATAATCGGAGTAGTGGATCAACTTGGTGTCGTCTGGTTGGCAACTCATGAGGTCCATGGCGAAACTGTCCTCAACCTCCGACGGATCCAAAGACGAAAGTCCAAAAGTGTAGGTCAGCCACTTGCCAACCTCATTTTTTGTTTGAAACTCATTTCCGAGTCCCAGCTGCTGGATTTTCCTGTGAAGAGCCTGTCCCAGATGGAAGTTGCACGCTTTTACAATGACGTCTGGAATCAACGTTTTAAGCGCGGTCATGGCTGCTTTCTCAAAGTCCATGGAAAACTGTCTACACTGGAGAGAAAGTGATCTCTCACGGCACAGGGATAGGATTGCTTTCCACATGTTTTTGTAGGTTTCTTGAGTTTTTGATGGTAGCAAGCAAAATACAAGTGGGCAGTAGATGCCATTACTCAGACAGTGGATGGAGTAGATCTGACTGAACTGGGGAGGACAAGACTTGAAAGTTCCGTCAACAAATAGCTCTTCCACATGTGCTGAACACAGCTCTTTCAAGTTGCTGTCTGTTGAGAAAATGATTATTCCGGTGCCATCATCATTATGCAGGACAAACTTTTCACCTTTTGATGTGGTTGGATGAAAGTCGTTGTTCAGTATTCTGTGGACGTCCTCTCGTGTTTTCGGCAGTTTTGGCAATTGTTTTCGTCTCTGCCTGTAGATAGATCTTCTTACGTTGATGATGTCTTTATGAACCAGGTTCGCCTCTTCCATTTGGAGAAGTTCTGATTTCATGATTTTTGCTGGTCTTTCTGACACATCAGCTTCGGCCCGACGTTTTACAGCAGCTCGAAGTATCGTCTTTTCTGTAGTTCTGTAGTCTCTGTCATGATTGTGATTTGTTACAGCTGTCAGCGTTGTGGTTACTTGTCCGTCTGGCTTTACTCTTGATTTGCAGCCTTTAACTGTGCATCGCCAGTACTTGTCCCCATGACTTGTAGCATAGTCCAACCGATAAGTGTAGTTATTTAGGACAACGCAGTCAGCTCCTTTTTGGGTCTTTGATATTTTTAACGTGTCCATACAGATGAGTTGAAGAAAGAATGGAAGCCCGAAATTATCTTATAATATAGAGTTTGGAAATCAAACTACACACACACACACTAAATAACCTCGCGGTGTCTCTAACAATGATAGGCTATGTTATGCCTACAATAAGCACGGACAAGAATCCCGAGATTATCAAAATAAAAAACACACACTAAATCAACTCACACGTTTCTTACTCGGTACATGTTTTTCAAGCACACGGACGAGAAACACACTAAACTCACACACTTATAAACTCACATGCTTCTAAATCACTACATATTTTTCAAGCACACTCCCCGACAATTAAGAAAGATCGTAAGTACTAAGCAATGATCCTGAAACAGCTACGAACTTTTCAAACCCCACTGGTTTTTTTAAAGAGTTTACAGTAACCCTCCGCTCTTTTGGTATGCTGGCAAAATGACTATCTCCGCTCTTTTGGTATTTTCCGGGCTGAAGCCTCACCTTCACACATTGACAACACACCTGTTTCTTCAACACATCTTTCTTCCTCCTCCTCTATCACACAGCTTTCCCCCACATCTGTCCCTCTTTCTTCGTCTCCTGAAGCCTCTTTTTCACACACTGACATCACGCCTGTATCTTCAACATGCATTGCCTCCTCTTTCCTCCTTGTCTGAAGCCTCTCTTTCACCTAACATCACAATTGTTCCTCCTGCTCCTTCTGTCTGCCTTCTTTCCTCAGTCATTCCTCTCTCCTCCACCTCCGTAGCCTCAATTTCACCCTCTGCCACCTCTCCTATATCCTCTTGAAATATAGCCACTGCTGCTCCATCTTCAACCTCTGCCACATTTTGTCCTGTTTCATAAATAACAAAATCTGTGTCAGATACCATCAAATCAAACACATTAAAAAGAGTCCTAACATGATTTTTGACTGATGCCTCGCCCAACAGAGGCAAAAACGACTCAAACTTCCGGGTGACCTCCCGCACCAACTGATACTTTTCCTCCGGGGTTGCTGCATGGGATCTTGTTGGAACTGTGACATGATGCGTGCTCGATTCGGTATTTGAAACAAGTTCAGGATCAGAAGTCCTTGCAAGTTGACATGCTTTTGAAACGAATATTCTCACACGAGTAGAGAGGCAGCTTCAAATACATTCGTACAATAGAAATATGCCGGCATGGCAATGAAAAGGATCTGAAAAAAAGTGCAGTTGCACCTCATTGCACCCTCCGTAACAGTGTACATTGCACTCGAACTATTCGAATCCGAGAATACTTGAAAAGAATCAGAGTTGGCTTCACGTGTGATTGAATATCTGTGTTTCCTTGCTACTGTCAACTGTTGAATGACCAAGGAACTGCCAAAAGGGGTTAAATCATTTTGAATCTCATCAACTGTCGAACAGTTGTGGTGCGTGTTGTATCTGGATGACATTTGAAGAATGCGTGCTGTTGCTTATCTGGATCTTTGTATATATTCGTGTGATGATAGTAAGTGTTGGATGCAAGAGCTTAATGATGTTTTTGTGGTTAGTGTTTGTTTCAGCTTTTGGTGAAATGACTCTGCGTGATTTATTGTGGTGATATGAAATGATTGCGAATCGCTGAAGCAAGCTGCCCACATCTGTGGACAAATCCACCAATTATCCTCAAAGTAAGAGATAACACTCGGTGAGGACACATCCTTAATTTTTTCCTTCGCCTCTCCATACACCTCCTCACTTTTGTACACTTTCTGCTGCTGAAAATGCGTCAGCGTGTAATGTAATAAATGCGCTGGCACCTTCCTTTCGAAAAGTGCTTTTTTAACAGCCATCGAAGCGTGAAGAAATGAACACAGTCTTAGGGAGACATGCGGCATCACAGAGCGTATTGCCACCAACTTTGCCATGTCCTTGTCAACAAATACAGTTGTTGTCTTAGAACTGTCGTAACACCGGCAGAAGAAAGAAAGACACAGGGCCAAAATGTCGCTCCTTTCAGACGAAACAAAAGCATGCAGCACAGGAATGCCCTGCCCATTCCCATCAATTGCCAGAACGTTGAACAGGGCATAACCAAATGAGTTACATTTATATGTCGTATCCATCACCAGTATTTCTGGGTACTGGTCCATTGTCTTTATCATTTCCTTTGTGACAAATGTCAAATATTGGAATGTTCCATCCTCCTGGGTGCCAAATTCAACTTGTCCACCCATTTCTTCTCTATCCTGAAGCACTTTCTGGACTTTCTCCTCTGACTCTGATCCGTCAGCAGCCTTGTCCAGCTTCTTACGAAGGTAGTGTATATCCTTAGGTAGAGTGCACTTATTTTGTTGTCTTTGATGTATGACGAAACATCCTTCGCACTGATGGAAGGCAGGCTAAGGATGTCCTGTAGCACCTCATTGGGGTCAGGTCGCCTGTTTTCCGGATAAAGCGCTGAGAACTGAAACAGGAAAAAAAATAATTTAATCAAACATTTAAAAAGGTAAAACTTTTTGGAAAAATGAAATCAGCTATCTATGCTAAAACACTCTACTAGAATTTACAATCTACAATCCATGTGGTGTAGTTTGTATACCTAGATTCAAGAGGATTAATAAAATTTAAAATTCTGCTTTCCCACCACGATAAGCAGGTCTGAGGTTCGATTCCCAGTCGAGCTAGACTGTTGTTGTTTTTTTTTTGTATCTTTCTATCTTGCTCTTTCGAACACCATTCATGCACACTTGTTCCGGATGTCTGATGTCAACAGGAATCATCCATGTTGTCCAAGTGAGCAAATTGGGGGTTAATAATCCTAACCACGGAAAAAACATAAATGCCTGAAGCGGGGCCCAGAACCTTTCTATCACAGTGCAGTGCAATACGTTAACCACAGCCCCCCCCCCCCCCTATGAGGATTCTGGTTTTAGAACAAGAGACAAATGAGAAGGCGGTATGATAAAGGGGACGTGAAAGAAATGTTAGGATGGGGAAGGGATCTCTATACTATAGCATTAATAGAGATAGTGCCGTGTTAGCAATCTGTATTTCTTTAAGAACCTCGCAAGGCTATCTTTAGCCTGTAGTATTGTTTCGAAGATAATGTTCCTAAAATGGCTAGAAAGACAAAATATCTCAGGGTACAGAATTCGCCATTAGGCGAAAAATATACAGGACTGTAGCAATGACTATCCCGCACAAATCTTTGGGCCTCTTTTTCGCTCACGAAGTGTCCAAATTCGCGACAAAATATGGGACGAAGCCGTTTCGTATATGCTATTTTAAAAAATTAATTACGACGCTGTTTATCGATGAATATGACTGAAAGTTGGCACACAGTTAGAAAAAAGGTCATTTTAGACTATGTCAAGCGACAAAACTCGTGCGATTACCAGAAGACCGTTAAAAATAGATTTTTACTCCATGGAGTAAAATATTTCTAAAACTACCGGGCGTGTAGGTTTTGTCGCAGACAAGGTAATACATGAACATTTCTTCTTTTTGGTTGTAAAATTTCATATGAATATGACGAGTACTTTTCCCGTATTTTACAAAACACCATCCAAATTTGCTCTTCATTCGTAAAAGACAAAGCCATATTAACCGTATCAAGAATCTCACTTAACAATAAATTAGGAAGAAAGCTTATTGATAACTCAATCTTATTTTGCGTACCCTTGATTAAACCTAACAAGAAACTTTTGTTGGGCGTAAAATATCCACCATTGTCTGAAATAAAGGATAGAAGTGGTTAGACGAAACCTAAACCCATCACACATGCCTCGAACTTGCCACATCTCTTGTCAAAAACAAGTAGGCCTACTGGTACTATCGAATGTGAATATAAGAACAAAGATATCATTCAGGTGTGGGCAGACTACACTTTTTGAGTAATAATCAGTAAAACCCATGTAAAAATTCAACATTATCTTTCAAAGTAGACATATTTGAAAATGGTGAAAAATCACAGCCAACACCTCATTTTGAATTGAAATGTGTAAAATTAAGATTCATTACCTTTGTTTTGGCCTTATACCTGTGCTTGAAGATGGCATTCGACGTTTTCCTTGCTTACAAGAGTAAACAACTTCATCGTAGACCAGGTGTTGCCGGTACAGAGAATCAACTCTAAGCTGCAATAGGAAAAAAGAAGAAATTGTCACAAAGAAGAATACAAAGGAATGCGGAATACAACAATCACTCAAATTTTCTTCCTGTTCCTGGAATTGATGCTATCCTGAAGACAGCAGCTATATTAGACCCAGGGCCAGTGGGCGAAACCCCCCCCCCCCCCCCCCACCTGGGGATTTTATGAGACCAATTTTTTAAGTAAATATAATGTGTGGGCTCTCCATTTCTGGCCGGCTGCCAAAAAAAAAGTGTCATCTTCACAGAGTTATTGCCCTTGAAAGGTCATCAAGTGCGTTAAAATGAGCTTGCCACTGCCAAACTTTGAACTGCCATAGCTTCCTTAGTTTTCATCACACATGTCACAAGTTTGGATTGCACTGATGTATATAGACTATATTAGATAAATAATAACTAAATTCAAGGTTCAGAGTATTAGTAATGACTTCAAGGATGAATTTTAAAATATTCAAATTTTCAAAAAAATTCACAGACACTGTTATATAACTTTAGAGCATTACATATTTCTATATACATCAAAGAGAAAGTGTTATAGCCTGTGTATAGCTAGACCTAAATCTAAAATTTCGTAGATTTTTATTCACTAGTTTTGAAGATATTGGATATTTTGTGATTGTACTGTTGACAGAGCAGTTATTCCCTTTGGTGGATTAGAGAAAGGTTTATGGTAAAATGAAAGCAGTTTATTGTTATATTACAGGAGAAATTTGGTACTTCGGGATCATTTTTTAATTACATCAGCCCAAGGAGAGATGGGGGGGGAAGGGAGGGTGGGGGGGGGGGGGGGGGGGGGTCCAGGTAAACACTGACATCAGCTTTTCTACACATGGAATTGTCATCCAACAACCTGCAAGCAGAGCATAACATACATCGGAACAACCATCAACAAGCGCTGAATTGAGTTGCCATGAGAAACAAGACACACATTCCAATAGATCAGCTGCATCAGTAAATGTTATTTCAGGAAGAAACACAAAGGGTATAAAAAGAGATCGGTCACATACAAATCATTGGAGCTCCAACCTTGCTTTGTTAAAGCAAAAGCAGATCCAGTACTACCAATGCAGGAAAATACATCTCTTATTTTGATCATCTATGGCCCCTCAGGGCCGATAAAAGATTGATAAAAGACAGAAACGGGCGCTTAAATGAACTAAATAGTGTCGAAAGCGCCGTTAAACACCTAAAAACAAAACAAACAGTACCAGATTTGCTGTTATGAGATTCAAGTGCTGGAATGTGTTCTTGGAGTTTCTGTACAAGTCTTGTGGAATGAATATGGCCAGTTGGGTCTCCATCAAATTTTTGACTTTTTGTGATCCTACACTAGCTCCAGAGCTCTCCTGGACTGTGATCGATGACGATCACGGTTCTGACCATTTTCCAGTCTGCCTCGACATCACCCCGACTTCAAGGGCCCCACAGCCCAAACGTTGGAGTGTTTGGCGAGCAGATTGGGAAACTTTCTCACAGGAGTGTCACAGACTCCTTACGACAGAGGTGGACAGCTATGACAAATTCAAAAATATTTTAACAAATATTTGCAGCTCGACAATACCAACAACCTCTGGTAGACCGAGAAAACACAATCCCTGGTTTACAGAGGAATGTCGAGCGGCCCTACGGGAGAAGAAAAAAGCATACAGGAAAGCGATGAGATTCCCAATCCCTGAGAATTTCACAACATTTAGGAAATTACAGAGCAAAGTGTAGGAAGATCTTCCGAGAAAACAAACGGAGATCCTTCCAAAACTTTGTCTCGATAATAAATAGCCAGACACCCCTAAATAGGGTGTGGAAGATGTTACGGAAACTGAAGGGATCTGATAGTGATTCACTAAATCACTTGACACGTCCCGATGGATCCGTGGCTGAAACAGAACAAGAAATTGCCAACACTCTGGCCGAGAGGCTGGCGCACAACTCCTCGTCTGCACACCACACACCTCAATTTCTGCGCCATAAACAAAACGCAGAAAACACACCAATAAACTTTACATCTACAAACACTGAAGACTACAACAAACCACTTACACTTGAGGAGTTGGGTGCCTGCCTCCGTGACACAAATGTCACAGCACGGGTCCTGACAACATCAGGTATGAAATACTCCGACATCTTCCACAAGATAGTCTGGTTGTCCTTTTGAATATCTATAACAAGATATGGACAACACAGACTTTTCCACCTAGTTGGAATCTGGCCACCGTGATTCCAATCCCAAAACCTGGGAAAGACCATTCGGACGCTTCAAACTACCGACCAATCTCCCTCACCAGCTGCCTATGCAAGCTGATGGAGAAAATGGTCAACAAGCGTCTGATGTTCTACTTGGAACACAACAACTCCCTCTCCGACCTCCAATGTGGCTTTCGAAAGAACAGATCAACTGTTGATCACCTTGTTCGACTAGAGAGCTTCATTCATGAGGCCTTTGCCAAAGGTGAGCACTTGGTAGCAATCTTCTTTGACCTCGAGAAGGCCTTTGACACAACTTTGAAATTCGGAATCCTCAAAGATCTGCACAATCTTGGTCTACGAGGAAACCTTCCAATGTTTGTCAGAGCATTTTTAAACAACAGATCCTTTCAGGTCAAAGCAGGATCCACCTTTTCTGATCCGTTTGATCAGGAAGAGGGAGTTCCACAGGGTAGCATTCTGTCTCCCATTCTGTTTGAGATTAAAATAAACTCAATAGTGAATGCAATGAGACAGAATGTTGACTGTTCCTTATATGTTGATGACTTTCTTGTATGCTATCGAAGAAAATCGAGTATGGACACCATTGAGAGACAGTTACAACTCCAACTAAACAAACTGTCAGAGTGGGCAAATCTCAATGGTTTCTCCTTCTCCCCATCAAAAACAGTAGCTGTCCACTTCTGCCGAAAACACGCCTGCATCAGACAGCCTGACCTTTATCTCAACAATTCCAGAATTGAGGTAAAGGACGAAGCCCGATTCCTGGGTTTGATCTTTGATAGGAAACTAAATTTCCTTGCCCATATCAAAGATCTCAGACTGCGATGCATGAAAGCAATGAGAATAATGAGAGTTCTGTCGAGCATGGAATGGGGTTCGGACACTAACACTCTTCTAAAGATATACCGAACCCTTATTAGATCAAAATTGGACTACGCATCTTTTGTATACGGCTCTGTAAAACCATCCTACTTAGGCATGCTGGACCCAATTCATCATCAGGGACTGCGCTTGGCACTCGGGCTTTCCGCACTTCTCCAGTGGCAAGCCTTTATGCTGAGGCAGATGAGCCACCTCTCCATCTCAGGAGGAAAAAATTGGCTCTCCAGTATGTTACTAAGGTCACATCGCTGCACGACAACCCAGCACACAAACACATACACTACACGGATAGGACACTAGAAGAAAAATTTCGCAAGCACCCAAAAATGACACCACCATTAGGTTGCAGAATAAAAAAAGACATCGCAGACATGAACATCAGTCTAGATAGGATACATCCATATGTCGAGGCAAAGACACCACCATGGTCCATACATAGACCAAACATAAATTTGGATCTAACAAAACTCGAAAAATCACAAACAGACCCACATATTTACAAACAGACACTAAAAGCAATATTACAAACATACAAAAATTATACTCACATCTTCACGGATGGTTCAAAGAGCGCAGATGCAGTAGGATGTGCCTATCACTCATCGGAAGGCACAGGATCACTTCGCCTGGATAAAAATGTTTCGATCTTTACAGCGGAATCGAGAGCAATCCTAAATGCTCTCCGTTTGGCTGAGAGATCGAATAAGAACAAATTCTTGATCTTGTCTGACTCGCTGTCCGTACTTAAGGGGATCTCAAATTTTTATTGCACCGATCCAAGACTCATAAGTATCTTGGAAGGTGCAAATAGATTATTTATTTTAAAAAAAAGAAAGTTTGTTTTCTCTGGGTACCGAGTCATGTGGGTATCCAGGGGAACGAAGAAGCGGATCGACTGGCAAAAGAGGCGGTGAGCCAAGAATTACAAGAGGGCAGTAAAATCCCACACGCGGATTTAAAGATCAATATAAAAAAAAAAACATGTCCGAAAGGAATGGGAACGATCCTGGAGTCGAGATGTACATAACAAATTAAAACAAACTAAAAGTGACCTCGGCCCCAGACCCAACTCGGGGCTAAAAAGAAGAGATGAGGTAAAAATAACTCGACTCCGGATCGGACATACTGCCCTCACTCACCGTTTCCTTCTGGAGAAGGATGAAAAACCCCTCTGCAGAAGATGTAACTGTGACCTCACAGTTCAACACATTTTAATTGAATGTACAGAATTAGAACAGATAAGGTCACAACATTATGATAACAGAGACTTGAAGTCTCTGTTCAAGTCGGTCGATCCGCTTACAATTTTAAAGTATCTGCAGGAATGTGAACTCCTGCAGAAATTGTAAATAGATATTTTTACAAAACAAACATGTAACTATTATGATTTTATAAAGATTTTATTACAACAGTACACGTTTTGAGTAGCTATGGCCCCTCAAGGCCGATAAAAATTGATAAAAAACAGAAACGGGCGCTTAAATGACCTAAATAGTGTCGAAAGCGCCGTTAAACACCTAAAAACAAACAAACAAATTTTTGCAGGGAGTCACAATACACTTTCTTAATATCAGAGAGTTTGAAAACATGATTTAGGTCTCCACCTAGCTGGCCATACTCTTCTATGTAGGACACCACCTCAGCAAATGCAAATGACTCTGCGTTTATGTGATGAGGTGTTTCAATTGAGCGTCTTTTCCGAGATCTACATCTGTTGTAGTATGCTGCCAAACACTTCAAATGATATTAGGGTTGGGCAAATATGCACTTTTTCTCAGTTTTTCAAAATTTTCCTGTGTTTTCTATGGCCAAATTTAGTGTAGATTATGAATCTGGTGAGTTTTTTTGAAAAAAAATTTTTTTTAGGTTGGTTCAGAGCATTTTTTCAAAATGGCCGCCATTTTCAAGGCCGAAAGTAGAAAAAGGTCTATAACAGAAAAAGTATTAGGGTTAGTAACTTGATTTTTGTGGCAAACTATATGTTTTTGGGGTCAAGAAAACCAAATATCACATTATTTTTATAAATTGCACGCTACAATATTGGTTTAGAGCCATTCCACTGGCTGAAAGAGAAAAAAAATGACTATATTTTTTTTTTAAAAACTTGAATTCTCCAAGAACTGCATGAAGTCAGAAAGTTTGAGACACATAACTTATGTAATTAAAACATACATCCAATATAAATTCACTCTAACAAAAAAATAACAATTGAACAGAAGGAAAACAAGCTTTAGTTTTATTTAATTGAAACTGTTTCTTGGGGATTTAACATTTACAACCAACTAATGCATTAAACGTTCATCAGATTATTTTTTAGAGAACAGAATTCAGCAATGACTCAACATCTTCATTTACTTCATTTACTGGTGCAATTGCATTTCTTATGGATGTACACAGTTCATTTTTTGTGAATTTTTGCATTATGTACTTTCCATTTTGTTTTACACGCCTCATCTGGCGAATATGTGGACTAGTAGTGAGCCGCAAATATCCAATCTCCAAGATCAGTTGGGTGTTATTCAATTGCTCAAGAAGTTCAATGCAGCCAGGGGTGATTGGTCCACCATGTTTTTTGCACTGCTCAAGAGTATTCAAAGTTTTCCTAGTTTTTTCTAACTTCAATTTTTCTTTCTTAATGAGGGAATTTTTTTGGTTGCCTTTATTGTTTCTACAAAGTCTTTTTCAAGTTTTCGAACTTCAGAAGTCTGTTTAGAACATCTGGCCCAATAACACTCTTGTCTTTTTCCATGTTCAGGCAAATCTTTGAATGAGGAGTCTATTAGAAGTCCATTTGTCACAACAATGTTCTTCTTTGAATGAGTTTGTACTGACGTGCTTCCTCCTGCGACTTTCACCCTGTGGTCAAATTTGGAAAATTCTGACTCGCATCCTAAATTTGTCAGTGGTGCACTTCCCAACTTGATGGTATCAACATTGCTGTTCTCCTCGTTTCTAAAATAAGGAACCATATTGATTTGTCTCTCCACAGATTCAATCACTTCTCCTAAACATGCAGCTTCTAACTTCTCTATACCATTTGGGCTTGTTTCTTCAATTGTACACTGTATATCTTTTAAGAGAAAGAGTTTCTGATCAAAGAAGGTCTTTGCAGATGACCAACTTCTCTCTACATTCTTTTGACCCTTTTTGTCAATGCCTAGAAACTCCATTAAGGGAAATATAATAAGCTCTCCAACTTTCACATATATTCTGGCACATGCAGTGAACCATTCGTTTTGTATAAATGTGGCCACGGCTAGAACAAGCTTGTTGCTGTTAACATCTACGACAGCCTCAAAAAAGTCTTTAATGTAGTCATGGTGGCTGATAAAAATCTTTGCAAGTTCAGCAATACGACCAAACCTGTTACTAACAAAGCCTTTGAATGTGTTAGAAAGTTCAATCTTATTAGATTCTAGCCATAACTTGTATTCATAGTACAGTGAGACAGTATGTGAGGCGTGACTTGGAGAGAGCAATTTTGCAATGGCAATTAACCCAAGCGTGTGTATGGAAGAACCAGGTGATTTGAAAATCTCCTCACCAGCAGAGAGTTGCAGGATTTTTTGGATGCCTACCATTTGCTCTGTGTTTTTGAAAACCTTATCTATTGCATTGTCTATACACAAAATTATATGAGCACAGCATTTCAGTCTTTTCTCATCATCCACACCTAAGTTTTCCAAAAGAACATCCAAATCAGAACCTCTGTCTGACATCCAAAAATCTATATGGCTCTTTAAGTCCTCCACAGAACAATCAGCTAAAATGGAAAGACACTTTAACTTATGATTATAGGCAGCCGCTCCATCATCCCCAGTATGACTAAGATTTTCAATATACCCAGTTGTGAGAGTTTTTTTGGGTTGACAATTACCTTTCATGGTTATATGGTCTGTTTTAATGTCATATGTTTTATGACCAGCTGCCTTTGTTGTGTCATCAAGTCCCACAGTAACAACAGATTCTTCATCGTTCAAAAGTTGTTGAGCTACATACTTGAGACTCATATAGGATGCATCTTCTAGGTATCTCATTATTGTTCTTCGACTTGGTAGAGTGAAAGCAAGATCTTTCTTACACTTTCGCTTCTTTTTCTCATTCTGATCCCTCTCACCCCCCTCCTGCTGCTCCTCCTCTTCACTTGATGAGTAAGTTTCATCATCTTTATCATTTTCGGTACATTCATCTTCATGCTTATTTTCTGGCATTTCCCAATCCTGATGAAATACAATGTTAGCAACATTCACCATTATTTTGCAAACTTCCATTGTTGAACATGAGCTCTCACTTTGACACTGAACAAGACATCGTATCACACTTTCATTTAATGCTTTAGAGGTGTTTCTTATTTTAACCTTCGGAAATGTTATGGGAAAATCTTGGGAATTTTTTTCTCTATTCATACTCATATGTTCAAAGGTATGTTTTGATGAGGATGCGTTTACTTTTGTTGGGTCTGTAAAGAGTCTTCTCTTTGAATGAAGATTAAGGTTCCCAGAGTCAATACTCTCACCTATCACTGAATTTAGTAACTCATTTCTATTTATTTCTTTCTGTTCATTCTCATCTTCACACTGTTTGAAGCGTTTCTTTTGAACTGAGTCCTCTCTGGACTGCTTTCTCTTTTTCATTCTCTCCCAGTCTTTGGGTACAGTGTTGGTACACATTAACTTTTAACTCCCAAAACAGTTATCTTGGTGAAAATCAATATCTTCTTGTGTCATCTTTACTCCAAAGTCTTCTTCCATTTGCTTTTGGAAAGATGCATCATTACATCGTATGTCATATGCATTTTTTGTTAGTGAATCTCTGAAGTTTTCAGCATTTTCACACCATTTCTCAGTCTTGATCTTCTTTGAATTTTCATATTTTCTTAAGGCGTTAAATTTTTCATAATCTTTCTGGATTCTTTGTGCAACTGCAGGCTCTTTCATAGGGTAGACATTCTTTGTAATCCAGTCTCTTCTTAACTCATTTGCTACCATTTTACTGGCATCAGCACGGCTGTATGATTTGATACCTTTGGTAGTTTTGCATAATGCCAACATTCGACCAATAACAATATGGCCAGCGGGTAAGCTTGCAGTTGGTGTGAACTCATAAAGTTCTTTAAATGTTTTTCCAAACAAATCCTTTTTTGCTTCATTTCTTGTAGTTACGGCACTCATCTTGATGGCTGATTTTCATTCATCTGAAAGTCAACAAGACATTGTTTACACATTTTGAAATGTAATTTTGAGTAATTAGAGTTGCTTCCCTTGAGTGATTTAAAAAATGGACTGAGTAATATAAATGGAACAAATGTTATTCTGTAACAAATTTGAAGTAGACAATCAAGATGACGATGGGTGACTTTGACTTGACCTTTGACCCTATTCTTTTCCCCTTTTTTCTTAGAAAAGACAGAAATTGCTCATTTTAAAGACCCAAAACACTCATTTTCTATTTTATGTCACCAGAATCGTATTCTCCTTTCAAAAACAGGTTAAGACATGTGTCACACTTGTACATTTGGTTAAGGGGAAAAAAATTTATTTAAGAAATTGTTAAAAACGGCGGCCATCTTGGAAATTATGATGAGTCAATAAAAACTGAAATTTTGAACCGATTTTAATTTTGTTTTTTGGTTTCTGTGTTTGGCTTCACCTGTTCTTTACATTTAGCATAAAAAGCGTCTTTTAAAGGCATTATCTAAAAAAAATCAAAATTGGCCTAAAAAATCGGCCATTTTGCAAAAAAATGCTCTGAACCAACCTAAAGAATCATTTTTTTCAAAAAAATTTTCCAGATTCCTATTCTACACACTATTTGGCATTAGAAATCACTGGAATTGAAATTTCGACCCAGATTTGCCCAACCCTAATGATATTGGGCATCAATAGCGACCATATCCCCAGCTGATAACTTGGCCAGTAGTTTGGTATTTCTGAATTCTGTGGCAATCCGTCTGACACGAGTATCAAGGGACATAGTCTCAACCTTGTTAACGTTATAACAAGTGTAACTAAATGACAAATTGCCATATTTATGGACAATAAAGATCTATTATTATTATTATTATCATCATCATCATCATCATCATCATCATCATCATTATCATTATTATTATTATTATTATTATTATTATTATTATTATTATTATTATTATTATTATTGTAGTTATTATCGTCATTATTATTATTATTATTATTATTATTATTATTATTATTATTATTATTATTATATTTTTTATTATTATTATTATTATTATTATTATTATTATTATTATGTTATTATTATCTATACAAACGTCAAAGGAATGTATATAACATATCTTTTCCTAAGAATTGTCAATTGCCATTACTAAAATCAGTTCGTTTTGATCATTTGATCAACAAACCCCTACAATTCGGTGATTACGCATTTTTTTTTTTATTGCTGTCAAAAAAGGATATTGCTGTACAGGTGAGCGGATATCTCAACAATGCTTCATTACAAAACGACTTTGATTTTATATTTCTACTCTGTGAATATTGATGATTATTGCAGTATTTCTCATTTATTTGTATAAACTCAGATAACTAAGTAATTTTTTATTATATCGTTTGAAGTAATTAACATTTCTGACCCATTTTTATGGTTATTTCCTATAAAATCTAATTCCAAATGATCTACTAAAATTATATCAAATAAAAGTATGTAGATCACTAGTTATGACTCTAAAATATCTTATTGCAACATCTAATAGCATCTTTACTACGCCACTTTGAACTTGAGAAAAAAATCATCAAAATAGGAAAAATTGCTCACTCGCCCTTTCGGCACAGGCCGTGAATCACCATCTGTTATGAACTAGCGTCCGGCAAAATTTACCTGTCGAACTAGAGTGAAAGCAGTAAACGGCTGTGGCTAATATATATTGACAATATAATTATTTTGATAGATAATGACAAAGATGATGATAATGATAATGATGATGATGGTGGTGGGGGAGGTAGTGGTGGTGAATGAAGATGAATATAATGATGGTGGCAAAGACGTTGATGTTGGTAGTGGTGGGACTGATGATGATGAGGATGATAAATTGATACCCACAAAGAAATAGAGCTGATATAACAATTACTGTGACCTCAGTTTGTTCATCTTCCTTTGAGAACTATCCGACTGCTTCTTCGAATTGAAAATTGAAAATCTCTTCATAAATATATTGGACAGGCATAGAATAGCCTTTACAGGAACACACACATCGATTGCAAATGTCTCTGCAAAATTGCCAAGAATTACGGCTAATCTTGCCCTACATATTTTTGATTTATTGTTAACAAAGAAACAATATGAAAGGAGTGAAAATTCTAAAAACTCCTCGCACAGTGAAGATAAACCATCCCTGTCTCTAGAATTAAAATACTCTGTTAACTCAGAGTTTGGCAGGAATCCTCGCAGTTCCCTATTTTTATAAGCTACATAAGTGCAATGCACACCGCTGTATTCTATTCATCTAGTGATACATTTTTTATTAGCTCCTCCTCCTTCATTTTTTGAATAAAAAATGCTTCACTTTCCGACAAAGGCATAGTGCACAAAGGACAGTGATGTTTTTCGTCGTATTGTTCCAGATCTGGATCCATCCCAAGAAGGAGCCTTGTGCTGTCCAGAGCATGTGTATTTAGCACATCTTTCACGGAGAGATAGTAATTCGAACCAGCACTGGTGCTGAAATGCCCAAAATGCCGTTCTAGATCGTCTTGTTGAAAAAATCCCAAACAGACGTATTCGTGTCTCCAAGGTTCGTCTATCTGTAATAGGTACCTTGATATGTCCTGCAAGGATCTACAGGTCCATTCCAAGGCTAGTGACGTGTCCTTTGTGAAGCATTGAATACGGACAGAATCAGAGGGTCTCATAGAGATGACGATCTGCGCCCATGTTGAGAGAAGTTGCATGCCTCTTTCGCCGTTCTCTCCGTTGTCTATGGCAATCCTGTCCACATCATTTCGACGTGTTCGTTGAAAAGAGGACTTGCAGTTTAAAAGTTTCCAGAGCATGGTGACATTTTTTATAAAGTGGGCTGTATTCCTCCACGAGGCGTTACTAGCAGGTGACGTCATGAGCACAGAGCATGTCTCATCAGAGAAGACCTGAAGAGCAAAAACTCAGAATCTGAAGAAAGTCCAACCATGAGAGGAAATCTCTTGAACAAAACAATCTTTAAAGGTCTTTCCCAACTCATTTTCTGTATTTTCAAATAAATCTTTCTTAAGAAAAATTGATAACTCATCAATATCCTGACGCCTGTCTCTAAATTCTCTTGTCGAATTTAATGTCTGACGAGATGGTGCTGTTTTTCGCAAACAAGAATGAGGTATTGTATTTGACTATTTATTTGGAGGAATAGCAGGTGAAGGATACCTCGATTTCCGTCTCATAGGAGCATCATGATGCCAATAATTGGCACAGATACCCATATAGTCTGTAACATCACTCGGATTGATTTTATTTGGCAGTGCATTAATCCATAGTTGTCTCCCAATTGGATCCGAAGGAAATTTATATACAGTTGTCTTTTCGCCATGTCTATAATTTGAATTGCAATCAAAATCAGAACATTTTCGAGGCATTTTCAGTTATTATTATTATTGATAAAAAATGATAAAATTATTTATTATTTGCTTAAAATGTATTGCCGAATCCATTGTAAAGGGAAAATGAGCAATAAACAACGGCAATTCACAACTACAACAAAACTTAATGGTCACTCCATGAAAATGAACAACAGAATAACGGCGATCCACAACTACAAGTGGTCAATATGTACAAGCAAGACTGAATTCTTAAAAGTGTAACATATGGCACTTCTTGACCTTGGTGAATCTAAGTGTGTGTGTGTGTGTGTGTGTGTGTGTGTGTGTATGCGCGTGCGTTTTAGTCTTAAAACTCTAGATTGCTTTGGTATGCGTGCAAGCGTGTTTGTAATTAATGCCATATCATGCTGGTAACCGAGGTAACTCAACTCTCGCCCCTTCCCCCAGTTCAAAAAAAAAAAAAAAAAAAACCATGGGCCTTCCAGATTTTTTTGGCCACGGTCGCTCGAACTGCACTTCTCTAGATTGCTATGGGTGAGGCTCTTGCTTGCGAATGCTATGTAGTCTGTGGGCCAGCTGGACTCTAGTCCCCCCCCCCCCCCCCCCCCCCCCCCCCACCTGGTGACAAATTTTCACTTATATCCTGAAAGTACGTTTATTCAGTGATCAAATGATATTTGTCGGCCAAAAAAAAAGGTACTATTTCGCAGAGTTATGGCCCTTGAAAAGTCATAAAAAGAGCAAAAATCATGAATAATGAAATCAAAAACTATTAACATTTCAATGCATGTCAAAGAACAAAAGTTAAAGAGCACCATATTTTACACCTGTGTACCAAATTTTAAAAACATTGTTACCTATTTGAAAGAGTTATGGTTTTCATTGTGTTTTGGTTGTCCTGTTGTAGTAGTAGTAGTAGGGCTGCACCAATACCTCTCAGGCTGGCGTTGCAATGAAGTTCTACTGGTTTGTGTGGATTATAATTATAATAGTGCAGTGTTTACTGTTCGGTGACCGCAGTTTTGATGTTGAATGCCTTCTGGTTGTGTTTCTCCCGCAGGAAGATTGCGTCTTTGCTAAGTAGATCTCGGAGTACAGCTGTTTTGGAGCTGAAGTCTGGTATAAACTTTGAAAGATAGGTTGCCAACCCTAGGAAGTGGTGTAACTCTGCTTTCGAGGTTGGTTTAGGCATGTGCTTGATCGACTGAGTGAATGTGTTTCCTGTTGTGTTTCAGGTGGTGGGAGTTTTGTCTGTTGAGAATTGGTTGTTATTTGAGTGGCTGGGTGATATTAATTTAGATTAATGACGATATATAGAAACACAATTTTTAAAAAGGCTGCATTTAGTTTTCCTGCAAGGGTTGAGACGGGATAGAGTTAAGTCCCTTGTTTTATTTATGGAACAAAACATTCGTGAGAAATCAAATTCGCATGATTTATAACAAGGAACATAAAATAATACAAAGTTGAGGTTATAACATTGTATAATATATATATATATATATATATATATATATATATAATATATATATATATATATATATATATATATATATGTATATACTCATATGCGGTGGTTTTTCGCGACTTTGTTAGCACACAGGGATATGACAACCACCACTTCCAGACATCCTGGGTGGACGATAATTAGATAGTCGTGACCAGTGGACATCAATTATGCCATATATGGTCTGATAATTACATTATACATTCAAATTAAAGAAGTTGTTGAAAACCTGTTTAGAATAGTGTGTTGTGATATACCATGGACAGGGGTGTGAGTTGACATATACCATGTACATGACAGTAGGTTGTCATATAACATGTATATGAAAATACGTTGTTATATAACACTATTCCATCATTCACTCAGCGCATCATTCACTTTGGGGAGTGGCTAGTGGTCAGCCGACTGGCATGAGAAATCTGAAAATCGGTATGTGGGTAGTTCTCTCTATTGTCTTTCAGTAAAAGTGCTGCTGACATAGCGAATTTTGATTAGGTGGTTGAGTAATCGGGGTTCGAACTTCGTGTAGTTTTCACACTATTTTCAAGAGCTGTGGATGATCGGTCCACTCAACCAAAAAAATTGGAAAAAAAATCAGGCACATTCACATAAACCAATCCTTTATACCTCTTGTCTGTGAATTTCAAGTTTCTAAGTTGATGTCAGGCAAGATAATTGTTCAAATGGGTGCTTCATTTAATGAACTCCAGAGTTACAACATGCACAAACTACAGATCTGAAAATCTGACTTGCACACACCACTCTCCTACACATAATATTAATGATCCCATTCGTCCAGCCCAGAACAATAGCAAATATATCAATAATCCAACCAGCAAAATTCCATAATCTTTAAATTTGATGTTCTAAAATCAGTAAATTAGCCTTTACTGTTTTAAGCACATCAATTAAAAAAAAAAATTGAACGTGATTTATCAAACGTTGTGTGTTTGGTTAGAAATCACATTGTCTGTGAAAAGCTTAAACAAGTACATGTACAAACACAGAAAGTTACTCATAGAGAGGATTGACAACTCCCTCACCATAGGTCGGTTAAAAGGGACAGAGGCCAAATGCTTAGCACCTTCAAATCCTAATCGGAAAGTCTCGGGTTCATTGCCACAAGGTCCAGTTTTTCCATTGAGCAAGGATGATAAAAAGCAAATGTATAACAGCATGTTGGAAAAGTAAGATGTGATATAGTAGCTCCCGGTCCAAATTTTTAATGAATAAGAATCGTCTGCTTCATTTTAAAGGTACTGATGACTTAACTCACTCAACCCTAACTCCGACCATATCTGTAGTTAACCCAGGTTACTTTTACCCCATGCCTATTTAATACATATTTATGAGACAAATTATAGGTATATTAATATTATCAAAGCTAATGTTTTTCGTTTTTGCATGTTATTGATTGTTGAATAAATTTATCTAAGTACATGCTCATTTTTAATACATTTTTTTATCAAATTTGAAAAGTAACAACAATCTCTAAGGTTGAGTGAGTTAAGATCCAGCTTTATGGGCCACACAGATTTTAAGGAACTCTCTTTTCTTCTAAGCTTATAGATGCTCGAATGCACATCCCTTAACTTCAAGAAAAGCCAACAACTATTCATTGGCAGGGAATCAACAAGGCTCTATCTCATTGTTCTTCATTATGTTAATTGGTGGACTCAGTACTGGCTGAAACCCACTTTTACATTAAATTACAGAAGATTCTATGCATTAATATATCATTTCTTTTTCATGTTTGATAATACTCAAAACTTCTGGAGAGAGACGTTTTGATTACCAAGCTTAATTACAAGGGTAAATGGAGATAGCTGCTATTGATTTTCAGCCAAAATTTCGATTGACTAGAATGACCATTTAGTATAAGGAAGCAAGCAGAGCATTGTGTAATGTTCACAAATAATTTTATTTTCTTTTAAATATTGAAGTAATAAAAATAAAAACAAAACAAAATAAAATATCGCTTTAGCAAAAATGAAATTAAACCAAAAACAAAAGCACATAAAACACCACCAAACATAATTAAGGCTTATCAACTTCCAGAAATCTAAAATAGGAAGAATGCCCCAGAGACGACCGAAGATAAAATGTTTTTAATGGTTTTAAGGCGCTTGCAACACATTAAGGTCATTCCAGCGCCAGTAAAAAGGAAGAAAATGGGATACTAAAAGGTTCAAAAATTACAATTAAAGCACCCATGAAAAGATAAGACAGGGGAATTGATTCAAATAGGGAACAGATGCAGATTCCAAGAGCACACTATCAAAGTACTTAGTTTGAGATCACCTAAAAGTTTTATCCAGTCACAAGCACAGGTCCCCACTAAGGGGAATACACTCAAATGATTATAAGTCATATATAAGATCTAAATACAAAACATAATACATTACATAACAGAGAGATGATTTACAAGGAAAAAATATCTCTCCCAAAACTAACTATACATTTGATTGTTTCCCTCTCACCAAGGGTATCCGGTCAGGGCCAGGACAAAACCAAGTAATCCCATTCCAAGACAAAGACAGAAAGCTAGTTGGAAAATAGATATATAGGGGGATAGAAGACAGTAAGTACCTCCCTGCCCACTATGGGAGGTCAGGAACCCCACCCAGGTGGATAAAATACCTGAGCGTAACCCATACCCACACTATACATTCATATAAAAATACATTCATATTTAACCAAAGACTGATCCTTGTCAATGATATTAAGATTACAATATTTAACTGGAAAACGACCAATTACAATTTATATATCAGTAAGTAGGAGCTAAGAGACAACCCATACATCACTTTGAGTAAAATCAAAGCCTCCATGTAACTGAATGGTGAGATAACAATGCCCAGAATAAGAACTAGAACAAATAAAACAGTATGAATATTAACGTCGATTATTTGTGTCTGAATAGAGATTAAATAGACACGTGCATCTTTCATGACTAAGAACTGCCCAATGAAAAGACCAAAAGACATGAATTTCACCAAGTCCTTATTACCTAATGTCCCAATAATAAACACATACATAATTCTCTGCAAATACCCAAAAACAAATTTGATCAGCTGTACCAAATCCTCTGAGTTATAAAAAAAACCCACACAGTTGATATTGATATAAGCTGCCAGGCTAACAATTAAAATTAACACCACAAAAAACATACACATGTACATTTACATAGCTCACAAACTAATTAAACCAAATTACATGACCCACCACAAAATTCGAGATATTTTTCATAAAGTATGGATTTCAGAATTGGCCATTATTATGCAATACTGCAGCTTTGATTTGATCTTTGCAACTGATTTTGAGGCAAAAGGAGAATTCCGTTTTCTTATTTGAGATCTTGATGGATATACAGTGTACTCTGGATACGTCGACGTTGCCTAAGTCGATTTTTACCCAAGTCGATTTTTTTTCTTGGTCCCTCCCCCTTCTTCCTATATAACATTAGTAAAAAAAAAAAAAAACTCCACATACGTCGATGTCGCTTAAGTCGATGTTCTTATCACTCATGACTACAATAAAATCACAAATAAACAAGTATTTCCATTGGTTAAAAAAGCTACCAGTAAGAATTTTCAGTGGTTAAGAATATCCGCGAACGATTGGCGCACATCGATGTGATGTAGGTGCTTTGCCTGACGTCCGTGTTCAATGTACATAAGCAGTATTAAATAACTTTAATTTCTCCATCTCAAATTTTACATTTGTCGCAACTTCAAGTTCAAGATTTTTTTGGGGGGTTCTAATCCCAGGCCATCCTATGTAACGGCCCTCTTAATTAGTATCAATTTTATCAAGAATTCAAGTCAAGTCTACAACTACAATCGCACACCTATCGCGGAAAAGGAAGATTCGATGCATTTGGAAAGTCTGGCATGCGACAGAAAATCATCGCATAGGAAATTGGCATACCGGCTATTTCTGTCTCAACGATTTACAAGAAGCATGACCTTGACCTAGAGGCTCCTACCCTTCCGCTTTTCGCGGAATAATTTCACTTAATTGGTATACATTCCACATTCAAGGCAAAAATTCCGCTTTTCACCTTTCCAATCGAGGAAAATAAAAAAAAAATCTCTAGTGAAAAAAAAGTGAGCTATGGCTTACTTCGTCATCTCCTATGGTCAATCAACACACATTTTGAGTGTCTGATTAGTCCCTTCAAAGTGTGTGCTGCTGATTTCGGATAATATTGTATGTTTGGGAGGGGGGTTGACCGAAGTATTATTATTATGGTGCCCCGTGTGGTCTCCGGGGTCCCTCAACTGAGAGGGAAAAGAATTGAGCCACCGTAAGCTCATGCGTGTCGTAGAAGGCGACTAAAAGAGCCATTCTGGTTTGGTGGTAACCAACGAAAAACCACCCGACTGGTGAGAGAAAAATGGAGAGACACAGTGGCTCCACAGACCCCCACACCCCAGCCCTTTTTATGAGAATGGCTTCATTCACCCATTTTGCTATTTTTCTTGTCCTGGCAATCATCCCCAAACTTTTTCTCCCCCCAAATCCCAAGAACGTAGTATATAAAAGATGTTTTGAGGAATGACGGTTTCAGTTTAAAGAGAGCAAGGGAAGGCGATGGCATAGCACAAATCCCACCCCCTTTTACCATATTTGAGCTATGATTTCCATTCCATACCCCATTTCCCCAATGATTCCAAATTTCCCTTCCTTATCAAAATTGAGTTGCCAGGACAGAGAGAGAGAAAGAACGGAGGAAAACAAGCCTTCTTAACTGTCTTCTATCCCCCAGTATCTCTATACCCTGTACCGTTGAAATAGGTTCAACGAGGAGATATTCCTTTCCAAATCCTGCACAGCAGGCACCTTTCTGCTGAGGGTGCGCAGTTCCGAGAGGACCCCGATAAGGAGGAGCTATTGATCCTGGAGGCTGAGGGGGGTTCACCTTGCGAGGTGTTTCTACCCCAACACTCCTCTTTGGCTTGACGCTTCTCTAAAGACGGGTGGGTAGCCTACCTTGTAGATGGCCCGAGCTACCCAACGCAGAGATGCCAAATCTATTTTTTGGCACTCCCCTCCATTTAGGCAAAGAGATTGGAAGGACTAGATTTAAAACCATATCTAGTTCCTGTCCCCCATGAAATTTCTTTTTAATCATGGTTTGTCATCTCTGAATCAGCAGTCAGTCTTTGTGCAACGCAAAGATTAGGGTCAATCCGAGAGAAAGGCCTGGAGACGGGACGTCCCCCAACTCCACCCCTCGAGTCCTTTTTTTTTTTTTTTTTTTTTTTCTTTTTTTTTCCCAAGGACCATGAAAGGACAAGAGGAGGCCAGACTTGAGGAGTATAGCTTCGGTGAGTGCCTTACCCCCCAAGTGTGGGACTGAGCCGTGCTAGTGGGCACAATATAGCCGGGTTGAATAAAAACTTATAAATATCATGGCCAAAAACAATAAAAACTCTCCCCTTAAAGCCCCACCCCAGACAGGTAAAAAAAGAAAGATAACTGCCCGATGACTCTTGATGACTTACCAGGAATGGCAACCCCAAAATTCTCGCCGTTCCTGGTAATTCAACCGAATGAGGAAAACATAAAACTGAACACTTTGAGTATCTTCACCATCAGCAAGGCACTCAAAGCAAATGGCGCCGGTACACCAAAGGCAGTGAACAGGAACAACTCTGGCACTTTAATGATACAAGTGCAGGGTCGACAAGAGAGTGAGAACCTCTTGAAATGTACCAGATTCTCTGACATCCCAGTCACCGTTGAGGCTCACAGGAGCCTCAATAGGTCAAAAGGTGTCATAAGAAGCAGAGATCTGGTAGGCTGTTCGGAGCAGGAGATGGTTGAGGAACTGGAGGGTGTTGTCGAAGCTCGGCGGGTTAGCATCCGCCGCGGCGACAGCACAATCCAGACCAACACCTGGATCCTGACTTTTGACAGCCCGAGACCCCCGTCGAGAATAAGAATTGAATACCTCGACTTGGAGGTTCGGCCTTACGTCCCGAACCCCATGAGATGTTTTAACTGCCACCGGTACGGCCATACGAAAACAAACTGCCGCCGTAAAGCTACATGCCCCCGCTGCGGCAAAGAAGACCACAATGAGGAAAACTGCAAAGTGGACCCTTGTTGTCTGAACTGCCAAGGCAAGCATGCAGCACATTCGAAAGATTGTCCTAAGTGGCAAGAAGAAAAGGCAATCTTGACATACAGAGCCACTTACGGCGGTACGTTTGCTCAGGCAAAAGCAGTGATCTGCCCCCCTCGGCAGGTCGCTGCTTCTGCCAAGAGTTATGCAGAAGTTGCCAGGGCTGCTGGTAATAACCAAAACAGCCATGGCAAAATCGCACAGACTAGAAAAGACAGTCCTCAAAAGAAAAAGCCATCAAGACCTAAAAACAAGGTCGCAAATGTGTCAAAAAATCTTTTTGACACATTGGAGGTTCAAGATGTGGAACCTGCAGCCCCCTCCACATCCACCTCCAAGGCGACCTCCACCCCCCCTCCTTCCCCAAACAAAAAAATTCTCCCCCTCATGGGCGTGGATGTTGGACCCACCCCCCATCTCCATTCCCGTGAGCCCTCTCTATCCCCCCAAAAACAAAACTCCACCCCTTCCCAGAATATGGAGCCACCAACACCAGTCGGGGGATCCACAAATCCCCCTGAGGGGCCTCAAAGCCCCAAAAAATCTAAGAACCCAGAGGGACCTAAAAATCCCAAGGGTTCAAAAAAACTCAGCCCTAAAAAAACCGAGAGGCCCTCCACAGGGCCTCCTTCTCCTATGGAAGTCTCTCCTCCTAGGAGAATAAAAGTAAAAGGGTTGAAGGCAGGCATACTGCCTAACCTCCCCACAAAAAATTAGGATACCTAGTCAGACAAGATTAATTTCCTGGAACATCAGAGGGATCAGATCAAATAGAACAGAATTGGACCTCCTCCTCCAGAGGAATCCTGATGTAGTCTGTCTGCAGGAAACAAAATTACCAGCAGACGACTACACAGTAAAAGGATATACGGCCAATCATCTGATTCACTCTGATGGCCAGATAGCGTGTGGGGGAGTTTCGATTCTCACGAAGAAGAGCACCCCCCACCGCTTGATACCAATGAAAACAAATCTACAGGCAATAGCAGTGAGAGTGACATTGCACAGACCAATCACCATCTGCTCTGTGTACATCCCACCAGATCATCGCCTCCAGTCTGCCGAGCTAGGAGTTCTAAACCAACTCCCCCCTCCCTATGTGATAATGGGAGATTTCAATGCTCACAGTCCTCTCTGGGGAAACACAGACACAAACCAGAGGGGAAAGGCAGTGGAGGCTTTCATAATGAAAATGGATGTATACTTGGCAAACGGTCTCGAGGCAACACGGGTAAATATTCACAATCTTACCACGTCTGCCATCGATCTCACTTTCTGTGATCCTACATTAGCTCCAGATCTCTCCTGGACTGTGATCGATGACGATCACGGTTCTGACCATTTTCCAGTCTGCCTCGACATCACCCCGACTTCAAGGGCCCCACAGCCCAAACGTTGGAGTGTACGGCGAGCAGATTGGGAAACTTTCTCACAGGAGTGTCACAGACTCCTTACGACAGAGGTGGACAGCTATGACAAATTCAAAAATATTTTAACAAATATCTGCAGCTCGACAATACCAACAACCTCTGGTAGACCGAGAAAACACAATCCCTGGTTTTCAGAGGAATGTCGAGCGGCCCTACGGGAGAAGAAAAAAGCATACAGGAAAGCGATGAGATTCCCAATCCCTGAGAATTTCGCAACATTTAGGAAACTACGAGCAAAGTGTAGGAAGATCTTCCGAGAAAACAAACGGAGATCCTTCCAAAACTTTGTCTCAAAAATAAATAGCCAGACACCCCTGAATAGGGTGTGGAAGATGTTACGGAAACTGAAGGGATCCGATAGTGATTCACTAAATCACTTGACACGTCCCGATGGATCCGTGGCTGAAACAGAACAAGAAATTGCCAACACTCTGGCCGAGAGGCTGGCGCACAACTCCTCGTCTGCACACCACACACCACAATTTCTGCGCCATAAACAAAACGCAGAAAACACACCAATAAACTTTACATCTACAAACACTGAAGACTACAACAAACCATTTACACTTGAGGAGTTGGGTGCCTGCCTCCGTGACACAAATGTCACAGCACCGGGTCCTGACAACATCAGTTATGAAATACTCCGACATCTTCCACAAGATAGTATGGTTGTCCTTTTGAATATCTATAACAAGATATGGACAACACAGACTTTTCCACCTAGTTGGAATCTGGCCACCGTGATTCCAATCCCAAAACCTGGGAAAGACCATTCGGACGCTTCAAACTACCGACCAATCTCCCTCACCAGCTGCCTATGCAAGCTGATGGAGAAAATGGTCAACAAGCGTCTGATGTTCTACTTGGAACACAACAACTCCCTCTCCGACCTCCAATGTGGCTTTCGAAAGAACAGATCAACTGTTGATCACCTTGTTCGACTAGAGAGCTTCATTCGTGAGGCCTTTGCCAAAGGTGAGCACTTGGTAGCAATCTTCTTTGACCTTGAGAAGGCCTTTGACACAACTTGGAAATTCGGAATCCTCAAAGATCTGCACAAACTTGGTCTACGAGGAAACCTTCCAATGTTTGTCAGAGCATTTTTAAACAACAGATCCTTTCAGGTCAAAGCAGGATCCACCTTTTCTGATCCATTTGATCAGGAAGAGGGAGTTCCACAGGGTAGCATTCTGTCTCCCATTCTGTTTGAGATTAAAATAAACTCAATAGTGAATGCAATGAGACAGAATGTTGACTGTTCCTTATATGTTGATGACTTTCTTGTATGCTATCGAAGTAAATCGAGTATGGACACCATTGAGAGACAGTTACAACTCCAACTAAACAAACTGTCGGAGTGGGCAAATCTCAATGGTTTCTCCTTCTCCCCATCAAAAACAGTAGCTGTCCACTTCTGCCGAAAACGCACCTGCATTAGACAGCCTGACCTTTATCTCAACAATTCCAGAATTGAGGTAAAGGACGAAGCCCGATTCCTGGGTTTGATCTTTGATAGGAAACTAAATTTCCTCGCCCATATCAAAGATCTCAGACTGCGATGCATGAAAGCAATGAGAATAATGAGAGTTCTGTCGAGCATGGAATGGGGTTCGGACACAAACACTCTTCTAAAGATATACCGAACCCTTATTCGATCAAAACTGGACTACGCATCTTTTGTATACGGCTCTGCAAAACCATCCTACTTAGGCATGCTGGACCCAATTCATCATCAGGGACTGCGCTTGGCACTCGGGGCTTTCCGCACTTCTCCAGTGGCAAGCCTTTATGCTGAGGCAGATGAGCCACCTCTCCATCTCAGGAGGAAAAAACTGGCTCTCCAGTATGTTACTAAGGTCACATCGCTGCACGACAACCCAGCACACAAACATGTACACTACACGAATAGGACACTAGAAGAAAAATTTCGCAAGCACCCAAAAATGACACCACCATTAGGTTGCAGAATAAAAAAAGACATCGCAGACATGAACATCAGTCTAGATAGGATACATCCATACGTCCAGGCAAAGACACCACCATGGTCCATACATAGACCAAACATAAATTTGGACCTAACAAAACTGGAAAAATCACAAACAGACCCACATATTTACAAACAGACACTAAAAGCAATATTACAAACATACAAAAACCATACTCACATATTTACGGATGGTTCAAAGAGCGCAGATGCAGTAGGATGTGCCTATCACTCATCGGAAGGCACAGGATCACTTCGCCTGGATAGAAATGTTTCGATCTTTACAGCGGAATCGAGAGCAATCCTAAATGCTCTCCGTTTGGCTGAGAGATCGAATAAAAATAAATTCTTGATCTTGTCTGACTCGCTGTCCGTACTTAAGGGATCTCAAATTTTTATTGCACCGATCCAAGACTCATAAGTATCTTGGAAGGTGCAAATAAATTATTTATTAAGAAAAAGAAAGTTTGTTTTCTCTGGGTACCTAGTCATGTGGGTATCCAGGGGAACGAAGAAGCGGATCGACTGGCAAAAGAGGCGGTGAGCCAAGAATTACAAGAGGGCAGTAAAATCCCACACGCGGATTTAAAGATCAATATAAAAAAACATGTCCGAAAGGAATGGGAACTATCCTGGAGTCGAGATGTACATAACAAATTAAAACAAATTAAAAGTAACCTCGGCCCCAGACCCAACTCGGGGCTAAAAAGAAGAGACGAGGTAAAAATAACTCGACTCCGGATCGGACATACTGCCCTCACTCACCGTTTCCTTCTGGAGAGGGATGAAAAACCCCTCTGCAGAACATGTAACTGTGACCTGACAGTTCAACACATTTTAATTGAATGTACAGAATTAGAACAGATAAGGTCACAACATTATGATAACAGAGACTTGAAGTCTCTGTTCCAGTCGGTCGATCCGCTTACAATTTTAAAGTATCTGCAGGAATGTGAACTCCTGCAGAAATTGTAAATAGATATTTTTATTTAACAAACATGTAACTATTATGATTTTATAAAGATTTTATTACAACAGTACACGTTTTGATCAGCTATGGCCCCTCAGGGCCGATAAAAGATTGATAAAAGACAGAAACGGGCGCTTAAATGACCTAAATAGTGTCGAAAGCGCCGTTAAACACCTAAAAACAACAACAAAACATATTATTATGGTGACTCCAATTTGTGAGGTCAATGACCTTGGTAATATTATATGTTGGCTTCATTCCGTAATAATATTATTGAGTACGGTCAGCTTCTTTCCCTATTTAATTTTAGCCCTGTGTAAGTGTGTGTGTGTGTGTACCGGCACGCGCGTTTGTTTAGGTGGGGGGGGGGGGGAAGGGTCCTGACAAGGTTAAATCCATCCATTCAATGCTTTGCTCTCAGACGGCCAGGACATGTGTGTTCTCTTTTATTATTTGACCCCATTCTTAGTCTTTACACAATCTGTACATTTTTACACATTTTATATTTTTAATCATTTGAGTACTTTTGGATTGTCTATTACATTTTCTGTTGCAAATCATGTCATAGTCAATAACAGTAAGTTGATTCCGCTTTTTTTATCTCAAATTCCGATTTTTATGTATTCTGATTCCTCTATGGGCTATGGGGCTATTGGGGGTAGGAGCCTCTGATGACCACTACAGAGACCGCGCGATATGAAGGGACATACTTATTCTAGATTGGTTTGCCTTGTTCACATGCGTTTTTGCTCATTTGGTTACACTCCGGTTAAGTTGATTTTCGGATAAGTCGATTTTTTTCTCGGTTCCCCTGGGCATCGTCTTATCCGGAGTCCACTGTATCTTCAGGGCAAAGTGCTCACTTCAATTTGCATTTAGTTTGTTGGTGCTGATTTTAAACCGATACCTGAATCATCAGCTGCTTAAAGCTTTTGTAACTAAAATACAAGATATAGTATAAAAGGAGCAAGACTATTAAGATAATATAATAATACAAACATATTGGTGGATGGGACATTTAAAAATTATTTTTGTCTAATCTGTCCAGTTGAAACTAAAATTTGACAAGAAAAAGAGCAAAATATACCAACATGGAACTTTTTGGGATTTTTTTTTTTTTTAAATAGAAAAATTTGCGGTTAATAGCAAAATTCTGTTTTGCTATTTTGGTACATCTCCTTAGTTCTCTTTACCTAATAGAGAAGCCACATGAACAACTACATTAATTTCTTTGATAATGTGAAGATTGTGAAAGGCATTCAGGGCACCATAAAAACATATCATTTTTTTCTTACTTCTCCCCAAATAAATCGCAAAATTCATGGAAATTCAAAGACAGTGCCAAAATTTGCGGTTAAAAAAAAACTGTGGGGGGAAATCTAATTGGCTTTTTTCATCATATACTGCAGCTTTGACTTAATTTGTGCAGTTGATTTTGAGGCAAATGGAGAATTCCTTTTTCTGATGTTGATTTGAGAGCCTGATGGATATATCTTCTGTGCAAGGTGATCACTGAATTGATCCCTGAGGGCATGTTCTTGCTCTGACGTCCAGCGACAGCATACCTTTGAGCCGAAGTCATTTTTAATTTTCTTACCAGAGGTAGGGATTAAACGGTCGTCATCTTGTAATAGGGTATTGAGTTTTTCACATTTTGATTCTTCCTTGTCTCTTGATATGAATTTATCTATAGATTCATTTTCTGATGATGTGCTGAGCTTGCGAGCTTTCCTTTTTCTTTGTTCTTTATGAGGTAGGCTTGTTTTTTCTTCTTCAGAATCGTCGGTACTCACTTCGCTTTGCTCCATGTTTACATTCAGTGGTGTTGGCGATGTTTTTAAACCAGTGCCTGAATCAACAGCTGCTAAAAGCTTTCCCACTTTGGTGATTTCAATTGTGCTTTCTTGTTGACGGTAAAATTCTTTGTGAATATTGACAGAATGACCCATGTGATTTGCAAGCCATTCTACATCAGTAGGGGCCAAGTCAAGAAGCTGAGTAATAGTTGCATTATATTTTCTACACTTGGTTGATGTGACAAGCTGAGGATTTTTTAAACAGGCTTCTGAAGAAGAAGCATTGACTGCCTGCCACCCATCCAAGTATCCATTGCTGAATCTTGAGGAGAAGAAAAATGCATTTTGTGACGGTATTCCAACCTGTTCTCTTGTGTCCATTAAAATTCTCATTGCATCTGATACATCTTGAGGAATCAGTATTGGAACTTTTCTATTCCTTTTTCCTGGGACCATTACAAGGTCTGTACACTCTAACATTTTTTTCTCTAAGGGTTGAAGTGAAGCTGCAATTTCTGAGTGACCAGTCACTTTCCAATCTGGGCGATCTTTGTATGTTGCTAATGTAAGCCGCGCCACTTCACCAGCTCTTCTCTTGTTGAAAATTATAAGTCTTGCAAGGACATTTTGTGCTAGACGTCGCCAAGTGTTGTAAAAAAGAGAATCTGTTAACTGTGACATTGCTTGCTTAATGACATTAGCTTGAAAGTCTTTCAGCTTTAGCAAATCCTCTGTTTCCGGTAATTGCTCAACAGTTTGATCCTTGCGCCGTTTCAACGTGTTTAAAGCATTGGATGAAACAGCATCTGTCCATTCGTCAATTAACAGCTTTTCAAACGTTTCTGTTTCTTTTACTTGTTCGATATCATCCTTTCGTAGACAAGAACCCCTCTTTACAATGGCAATCTTTTTTAGGAGGTGTCCAAGTCTGAGTGCTAAAGAAGGTATTTTGAAGATCCTTCTTCCATCAGGCGTAATGGTCAATCCACAGAGATTTGAAGCAGCTTCTAGACAAGTATCAAAGTGTTTTCCGCACAATAAATCTGAAAATGTCAATTGCACTTTTACCAAGTCCCTACATTCAATTAATAAACGCGCAAGCTGTCTCATTCTCTGAGAAATGTCGTTCTTCTTAGATGGGCCGTACTTTTTCAGCAACATTTCTCCTAACTTACATAACAGAATGTCAACCCCGTGTGGTCTCCGGGGTCCCTCAACTGAGAGGGAAAAGAATTGAGCCACCGTAAGCTCATGCGTGTCGTAGAAGGCGACTAAAAGAGCCATTCTGGTTTGGTGGTAACCAACGAAAAACCACCCGACTGGTGAGAGAAAAATGGAGAGACACAGTGGCTCCACAGACCCCCACACCCCAGCCCTTTTTATGAGAATGGCTTCATTCACCCATTTTGCTATTTTTCTTGTCCTGGCAATCATCCCCAAACTTTTTCTCCCCCCAAATCCCAAGAACGTAGTATATAAAAGATGTTTTGAGGAATGACGGTTTCAGTTTAAAGAGAGCAAGGGAAGGCGATGGCATAGCACAAATCCCACCCCCTTTTACCATATTTGAGCTATGATTTCCATTCCATACCCCATTTCCCCAATGATTCCAAATTTCCCTTCCTTATCAAAATTGAGTTGCCAGGACAGAGAGAGAGAAAGAACGGAGGAAAACAAGCCTTCTTAACTGTCTTCTATCCCCCAGTATCTCTATACCCTGTACCGTTGAAATAGGTTCAACGAGGAGATATTCCTTTCCAAATCCTGCACAGCAGGCACCTTTCTGCTGAGGGTGCGCAGTTCCGAGAGGACCCCGATAAGGAGGAGCTATTGATCCTGGAGGCTGAGGGGGGTTCACCTTGCGAGGTGTTTCTACCCCAACACTCCTCTTTGGCTTGACGCTTCTCTAAAGACGGGTGGGTAGCCTACCTTGTAGATGGCCCGAGCTACCCAACGCAGAGATGCCAAATCTATTTTTTGGCACTCCCCTCCATTTAGGCAAGAGATTGGAAGGACTAGATTTAAAACCATATCTAGTTCCTGTCCCCCATGAAATTTCTTTTTAATCATGGTTTGTCATCTCTGAATCAGCAGTCAGTCTTTGTGCAACGCAAAGATTAGGGTCAATCCGAGAGAAAGGCCTGGAGGCGGGACGTCCCCCAACTCCACCCCTCGAGTCCTTTTTTTTTTTTTTTTTTTTTCCCAAGGACCATGGAAGGACAAGAGGAGGCCAGACTTGAGGAGTATAGCTTCGGTGAGTGCCTTACCCCCCAAGTGTGGGACTGAGCCGTGCTAGTGGCACAATATAGCCGGGTTGAATAAAAATTTATATATATCATGGCCAAAAATATGAAAAACTCTCCCCTTAAAGCCCACCCCAGACAGGTAAAAAACGAAAGATAACTGCCCCGATGACTCTTGATGACTTACCAGGAATGGCAACCCCAAAATTCTCGCCGTTCCTGGTAATTCAACCGAATGAGGAAAACATCAAACTGAACACTTTGAGTATCTTCACCATCAGCAAGGCACTCAAAGCAAATGGCGCCGGTACACCAAAGGCAGTGAACAGGAACAACTCTGGCACTTTAATGATACAAGTGCAGGGTCGACAAGAGAGTGAGAACCTCTTGAAATGTACCAGATTCTCTGACATCCCAGTCACCGTTGAGGCTCACAGGAGCCTCAATAGGTCAAAAGGTGTCATAAGAAGCAGAGATCTGGTAGGCTGTTCGGAGCAGGAGATGGTTGAGGAACTGGAGGGTGTTGTCGAAGCTCGGCGGGTTAGCATCCGCCGCGGCGACAGCACAATCCAGACCAACACCTGGATCCTGACTTTTGACAGCCCGAGACCCCCGTCGAGAATAAGAATTGAATACCTCGACTTGGAGGTTCGGCCTTACGTCCCGAACCCCATGAGATGTTTTAACTGCCACCGGTACGGCCATACGAAAACAAACTGCCGCCGTAAAGCTACATGCCCCCGCTGCGGCAAAGAAGACCACAATGAGGAAAACTGCAAAGTGGACCCTTGTTGTCTGAACTGCCAAGGCAAGCATGCAGCACATTCGAAAGATTGTCCTAAGTGGCAAGAAGAAAAGGCAATCTTGACATACAGAGCCACTTACGGCGGTACGTTTGCTCAGGCAAAAGCAGTGATCTGCCCCCCTCGGCAGGTCGCTGCTTCTGCCAAGAGTTATGCAGAAGTTGCCAGGGCTGCTGGTAATAACCAAAACAGCCATGGCAAAATCGCACAGACTAGAAAAGACAGTCCTCAAAAGAAAAAGCCATCAAGACCTAAAAACAAGGTCGCAAATGTGTCAAAAAATCTTTTTGACACATTGGAGGTTCAAGATGTGGAACCTGCAGCCCCCTCCACATCCACCTCCAAGGCGACCTCCACCCCCCTCCTTCCCCAAACAAAAAAATTCTCCCCCTCATGGGCGTGGATGTTGGACCCACCCCCCATCTCCATTCCCGTGAGCCCTCTCTATCCCCCCAAAAACAAAACTCCACCCCTTCCCAGAATATGGAGCCACCAACACCAGTCGGGGGATCCACAAATCCCCCTGAGGGGCCTCAAAGCCCCAAAAAATCTAAGAACCCAGAGGGACCTAAAAATCCAAGGTTTAAAAAAAATCTAATGACCCTTAATGAAACGAAAGTCTTCACTTCAAATGCCTCCTTTCCTGGAAGTTGCTCCATTCCTAGCGGAATTCAACAGTGAAAAGGTTGATGGAACAGCATACTGTCCTTCGTCCAATAAATAAATTATGTGATACACCTATCGAGACAAGAACTTTTACATGGAATCTTTGGGAGGGTCAATCGAGAGCTAAAGAAGTATTGAAGATCCTTCTCCATCAGGATGGAATCCACAGAATTGAGTCGCTTCTAGACAAGAACAAAATTTCCAGCAGACGACTACAACGAAAATGTCATGATTACGTCCAATTCAATTAATACCCACTGTCTCATTCCAGAAAGTCGTTCTGATGGGGATTTTCAAATTTCCTACACAAAAGAGCATACCCCCACCGGCTGATCCCGAATACCCACAATCATTTCGAGCAACCATCAGTGAGAGACATGCAGAACAATACAATTTGACTGTGTTACAGAACCAGATTATCCCTCCAGTATTCCACCTAGAGGAATTCTTTAGCATGCCTCCCTTTCTCCTTTTTAGATAAATGGGGCAGAAATTTCAGCTCCGTCCTTTTAAAACTGACCTACAACCACAAAAGGCACAGCTTTAAAATTAATATATGTTTAAGTTTCCTGGCAAACGGTTTCGTAGGCAATTGGTAAATATTCCATTTCACCTAATTCCTTATCGACTCACATACTGTATCCTACATTAGCTCCAGATCTCTCCTGGACTGTGATCGATGACGATCACGGTTCTGACCATTTTCCAGTCTGCCTCGACATCACCCCGACTTCAAGGGCCCCACAGCCCAAACGTTGGAGTGTTCGGCGAGCAGATTGGGAAACTTTCTCACAGGAGTGTCACAGACTCCTTACGACAGAGGTGGACAGCTATGACAAATTCAAAAATATTTTAACAAATATCTGCAGCTCGACAATACCAACAACCTCTGGTAGACCGAGAAAACACAATCCCTGGTTTTCAGAGGAATGTCGAGCGGCCCTACGGGAGAAGAAAAAAGCATACAGGAAAGCGATGAGATTCCCAATCCCTGAGAATTTCGCAACATTTAGGAAACTACGAGCAAAGTGTAGGAAGATCTTCCGAGAAAACAAACGGAGATCCTTCCAAAACTTTGTCTCAAAAATAAATAGCCAGACACCCCTGAATAGGGTGTGGAAGATGTTACGGAAACTGAAGGGATCCGATAGTGATTCACTAAATCACTTGACACGTCCCGATGGATCCGTGGCTGAAACAGAACAAGAAATTGCCAACACTCTGGCCGAGAGGCTGGCGCACAACTCCTCGTCTGCACACCACACACCACAATTTCTGGCCATAAACAAAACGCAGAAAACACACCAATAAACTTTACATCTACAAACACTGAAGACTACAACAAACCATTTACACTTGAGGAGTTGGGTGCCTGCCTCCGTGACACAAATGTCACAGCACCGGGTCCTGACAACATCAGTTATGAAATACTCCGACATCTTCCACAAGATAGTCTGGTTGTCCTTTTGAATATCTATAACAAGATATGGACAACACAGACTTTTCCACCTAGTTGGAATCTGGCCACCGTGATTCCAATCCCAAAACCTGGGAAAGACCATTCGGACGCTCAAACTACCGACCAATCTCCCTCACCAGCTGCCTATGCAAGCTGATGGAGAAAATGGTCAACAAGCGTCTGATGTTCTACTTGGAACACAACAACTCCCTCTCCGACCTCCAATGTGGCTTTCGAAAGAACAGATCAACTGTTGATCACCTTGTTCGACTAGAGAGCTTCATACGTGAGGCCTTTGCCAAAGGTGAGCACTTGGTAGCAATCTTCTTTGACCTTGAGAAGGCCTTTGACACAACTTGGAAATTCGGAATCCTCAAAGATCTGCACAATCTTGGTCTACGAGGAAACCTTCCAATGTTTGTCAGAGCATTTTTAAACAACAGATCCTTTCAGGTCAAAGCAGGATCCACCTTTTCTGATCCATTTGATCAGGAAGAGGGAGTTCCACAGGGTAGCATTCTGTCTCCCATTCTGTTTGAGATTAAAATAAACTCAATAGTGAATGCAATGAGACAGAATGTTGACTGTTCCTTATATGTTGATGACTTTCTTGTATGCTATCGAAGTAAATCGAGTATGGACACCATTGAGAGACAGTTACAACTCCAACTAAACAAACTGTCGGAGTGGGCAAATCTCAATGGTTTCTCCTTCTCCCCATCAAAAACAGTAGCTGTCCACTTCTGCCGAAAACGCACCTGCATTAGACAGCCTGACCTTTATCTCAACAATTCCAGAATTGAGGTAAAGGACGAAGCCCGATTCCTGGGTTTGATCTTTGATAGGAAACTAAATTTCCTCGCCCATATCAAAGATCTCAGACTGCGATGCATGAAAGCAATGAGAATAATGAGAGTTCTGTCGAGCATGGAATGGGGTTCGGACACAAACACTCTTCTAAAGATATACCGAACCCTTATTCGATCAAAACTGGACTACGCATCTTTTGTATACGGCTCTGCAAAACCATCCTACTTAGGCATGCTGGACCCAATTCATCATCAGGGACTGCGCTTGGCACTCGGGCTTTCCGCACTTCTCCAGTGGCAAGCCTTTATGCTGAGGCAGATGAGCCACCTCTCCATCTCAGGAGGAAAAAACTGGCTCTCCAGTATGTTACTAAGGTCACATCGCTGCACGACAACCCAGCACACAAACATGTACACTACACGGATAGGACACTAGAAGAAAAATTTCGCAAGCACCCAAAAATGACACCACCATTAGGTTGCAGAATAAAAAAAGACATCGCAGACATGAACATCAGTCTAGATAGGATACATCCATACGTCCAGGCAAAGACACCACCATGGTCCATACATAGACCAAACATAAATTTGGACCTAACAAAACTGGAAAAATCACAAACAGACCCACATATTTACAAACAGACACTAAAAGCAATATTACAAACATACAAAAACCATACTCACATATTTACGGATGGTTCAAAGAGCGCAGATGCAGTAGGATGTGCCTATCACTCATCGGAAGGCACAGGATCACTTCGCCTGGATAGAAATGTTTCGATCTTTACAGCTGAATCGAGAGCAATCCTAAATGCTCTCCGTTTGGCTGAGAGATCGAATAAAAATAAATTCTTGATCTTGTCTGACTCGCTGTCCGTACTTAAGGGGATCTCAAATTTTTATTGCACCGATCCAAGACTCATAAGTATCTTGGAAGGTGCAAATAAATTATTTATTAAGAAAAAGAAAGTTAGTTTTCTCTGGGTACCTAGTCATGTGGGTATCCAGGGGAACGAAGAAGCGGATCGACTGGCAAAAGAGGCGGTGAGCCAAGAATTACAAGAGGGCAGTAAAATCCCACACGCGGATTTAAAGATCAATATAAAAAAACATGTCCGAAAGGAATGGGAACGATCCTGGAGTCGAGATGTACATAACAAATTAAAAACAATTAAAAGTGACCTCGGCCCCAGACCCAACTCGGGGCTAAAAAGAAGAGACGAGGTAAAAATAACTCGACTCCGGATCGGACATACTGCCCTCACTCACCGTTTCCTTCTGGAGAGGGATGAAAAACCCCTCTGCAGAAGATGTAACTGTGACCTGACAGTTCAACACATTTTAATTGAATGTACAGAATTAGAACAGATAAGGTCACAACATTATGATAACAGAGACTTGAAGTCTCTGTTCCAGTCGGTCGATCCGCTTACAATTTTAAAGTATCTGCAGGAATGTGAACTCCTGCAGAAATTGTAAATAGATATTTTTACTTAACAAACATGTAACTATTATGATTTTATAAAGATTTCATTACAACAGTACACGTTTTGATCAGCTGTGGCCCCTCGGGGCCGATAAAAGATTGATGAAAGACAGAAACGGGCACTTAAATGACCTAAATAGTGTCGAAAGCGCCGTTAAACACCTAAAAACAAACAAACAAACAGAATGTCATTACTTGCCACTGTAGTAACACTGTCCGGCCTCATCCCCGCAATTAGCCCACGCATCATTTCTGAGCAACCATCAGTGTGAAGACATGCAGAATCTAATAACAATTTTGACTGTTTCAGAACAGATTTATCCTTTTCTTCTTCAGTAATTCCATCCTTAAGAGGACATTTCTTTGCATGCCTCCACATTTCTGCCTTGTAATAAAAGCCATAACAGTGGGGCATGGAAAGAATTTGTCAGCTCTCCTTTTTTGACTTGGCCTTTTTACAACCACAATATTGGTTCCACCAGCATTTAAAATTTTAATATTATGTTTAAAATTTCCTGCACACCAGAGTTTCGTTAGTGTCAATTGATATTTTCTCATTTCACCTAATTCCTTATAAGACAACATAGCAGCAACCTCCTTCTCTTGAAAGTGTATTTTTGATATGTGCCTTGCCAGGTTTAGCTGACCATTCTAACAAAAAAGCAGTACTGTCTCTTGTCTAAGAAATAGCCATCCTTATTGCCTCTGGACTTTGCTTGGGATACTGAAATAAAAATGATAATAGGAATAGATAGAATGGGTGATAAAACTATAAATAGGCTTAATATCTAAAATGGCACATTTATGACAAATGCAATGCATCATTACTGGTTTTTGAAAAATAGCCCTAATTTTTGAAGAAAGCTGCAGATTTTATTAGTGCAGCAATTGAAATTTGGTAGATAAATAAAACTAAATTCGGATTGATTTCGGAATGTTTTGAAACCATAATTAGTTACCATTAATTAATTAAAACAAAAGAAAAGCTCGTCTGGGTCTGCTTCTTCTAGAAATCTGTCAGTTATTGAGTGTATCATCCTACTTCCTTTACTTCCGCTTGTAAAATTAGATTACCATATCTAAGTAGTCTTTGATTTCAATAAGAACAACTATGGTCAACATATATAACACTTTGTATTGTCACTTTTCTGCTATTCATTCGCTAACACTGATGTCAACATCATAACTATCTTACAAATGGGTCCAGGTCGGTGACATGCGTGGGTCGCATCCAAGCACGATACGAAAATTGTTAGACCGGCGTTTATGTCCTTGGAAATACATTTCACACGCATTTCCTCATCGTATCGGAGATGAACGGTAAGCTAGAAGTTCCGTGTTCGTTTCATGAGTTCATGTTAAAGTGGCAGGTGTTGTTTTGTGGTGTCCTGAAAAATTGTAAGATGCGCCAATCGCCATGCAGGCATTGTCCCCAAGTGTCATTATTGTTTTGCAGTGACATGTCAAGACAAAGATATGTTGTAAATCGCTTTGAGGCCTTGGTGAAAATCACTATATATCTAAATGCTACTTTTACTTTTAATAGGAATAATAATCAAACACACAGCTTTCATATCGATCTCTTTCAAATACAGAAAAACGGGTAAACACAAGGAATTAACCTTACCATAAGTATTTTCTGTTTCACCTTGGTTATCAATCACCTCAGAACTGGAGTCTACTAAACTTTCATCTTCATCAGAATCAGAGTCATCTAAAATATGATAATTCAATTTTGAAAGTGAGCCTTGTGGTGAAAATTAGATTACATTTAAAATGAAGTAGAAGTTGAGTAAACTCATATATTAATAACTTGAAATATATTATGATCTAACATAAATACTCTCGACCAAATAAAAAAAAAACAACTTCACATTTAAGTTTCTCTTTATTTTGAATGCAGTACTTTTTAATCAATTGTATCAAATTCATAAAAGACCATAACAGCATAATCAATACTACCAATAATGATTAAAGTTTTTGTTACTATTCATCTTTTATACTTATACCGCTGTATCATATTGTAAGTCCTTTTTTAAAAAAATTGACTTGAACATATGTTGTGCGGGTGGTTGGATGGGAGCATCACCCTTGAATCATAGACCTATGATGTTCGCATGGGTGTACGATCCGATAGTGATGTCGTTTCTTCTCTTTACTAGCCTATCCTGCTTCTTTGGTTTGTGATTGTATTTTTGACAGGGGATATTTTTTTTCTGTAAATCTTCTGCCTGTTTGTTCTTGGTTATTTATAATTTAGCTTATGATATCTTTAGGTTATGATTTTGATTTACATTTGTACTATTTTTGTTAGATTGCTTGTTTTTTTGTTTCAGCGGTCTCTCATATAACCTCAATTGTGTTGGAAGAGACGTAAAGCAACAAACAAAAAAAACATATGTTGTGTAAAATAAAATCATGACTTGAAAGCATTAAAACATGATTGTGGTGATGATTCCTTACCAGGTGGGTAATAATCCTCATCTTGCACAAGATCACAGTGAAGTGCTGGAAAGTCAAGGTGCTCAGATATGGTCTCAGACGGTGGTACACCAACACTGCCGGAAACCTTTAAAATATTAGGAATATAAAGATGTTTAAATTTAAACATTGAGCATGGGGATACTAATTTAATGTCCTAGTGAGAGAAGATGTAGTAAAGCAAATTTTAAAATCAGCATTTTTAAAAGGTTAGACATGGTGCATACTTGAAAGGAAAAAACTATTTTCAACAAAATGCCACAAGATTTGCAAAATGCACAAATTTAGTGTCATGTAAACCCAGAAGTTCATTGTCTCAATTGCTGTTAATCAAAATATCCAAATAAGCCATGACTTAGATTGTATTTGATCATTAGATGTTACATGCCAATATTTATTAGGATTTTTTAAAAAGCTGTTACACTATAAAACCATTTGAAGAAGCATACCGAACATAATATAAAGTTAAGTGATTGACGTTATTTTACTTATTTTTTTAATAAAAACAAAATCAGGCATTGTATTTTGTTGGAATAAACATACCTTTGAACATTCTGCTATGGATGGGCAAGTGTCCAGCCATTCTTCTACTTTGTCATTCACTGCACCTTTATCTAAGGGGGAATGAATAAAATAATATTGTATTAATGTTATAAATGAATTTTATTAAAAAACTGTTTTACATAGTAAATGATTAACATCAAAATCCAAGTGTTGTTCCATCACGGGGTTGGCTTACATCATACATAAAAGTCAACTATATTTAATTTCTATGGCCCTAGTGGAAGAATTAAATGATCAATATTGCATAAAATCTTATGATCAATACCTGCTGCTTAGCTTTAAAAGTAACAGCTTAAACTTTCACTCAATTGGAAGACCGTCCAACTAGGGAGTGGTAGGTCAGTGGATCGAATCCTCGGACCGCACCAAAACTCAAGATGTAAATATTTATACTGTTTCAACTGCCCGCCTCATGCTCCATGCATTACAGGAACAGTGAAATGACCAGTTAGTTGGCTAAGTATCAGTAAAATTATAATGTGACTGGGTGGGGATGGCGAGTGGTGTTACACTGCATTTCTTAATGTGACAACACAAAACTAATTTGTCAAACAGTTTCTTATATGAGCTACAGTAGTTGGTAGGTACCTAAACTAAGTATCTTAAACTTTCACATTTGACCCAAGTCACAATCTCTATGGAATGACCATACACAACACAGTATGGCACTTCAGTTGATTATTTTTTCAAACATTTAACTGTGTTTTACGTGAATACTCATGATTCCTTTACGAAAGCTGCTAATGAAGAAGTCTGATAACTGATAACTCTATGACTACTCTTTTATTCTTACATTGAGTTTGAGATTCCGCTTGATGTAATTTTTGTCTGTCAAGGGATGCTTGTTCCGCTTGATGTAGTTTATGTTTGTCAAGGGATGCTTGCTCCACTTGTAGATTTTGCTTGTCAAGGGATGCTTGCAGCATCCTTCTGCCATATGTTGCCATATCTGAAATAATGAGTAAGAATAGAATTAACGTAACGTACCAGTTATGGAGTTATGGTGAAGTAAAAATTTGTAAATTTAAACCTGTAGTTCTTTAGTTTATATGTTGAGATGGATTTTCTATTAGCCACAATTGTAGATTATTTGTATGCCAAATTTCATAAAAACTGAGAATGGTGCAGAATGCTTTCCTAATTGCGCAAGTAAACCACCCCAATTTTACAAATAGCTTTTTCATCACTGAGGGACCTCAGTTAGCCTATCGGCAGCTGCAGAATGGCTGTAAATGGCGGATCACAAAACCTGCTTCTCTCCCTCTTTTTCATTTTCATATCTAGATACCACACTGGGTATAGTATAATAAAAGGACGTGTCTAGGGAGACCAAAATCTTCTGTATCTTTATGTTGAGGGGAGATTTTGTTCTTTTGTTTTTATTTCTTCTATTTAATTATTATTTGTTTGGTTGTTTTTGCTGCTGTTCTTGATTGATTGATTTATTTTTATTATTTCTTAAGGCTTTGTGATAATATTATTATCCTGCCCCCCCCCCCCCCCCTCTTTTTTTAAAAGTCAGAAGAGAGACTGTAGGTTATTGGCCGTCCAGCACAAAAATTAATTTTCTTTTCTTTTTTTTCTAATATTTTAAAATTTTTGTTAGGAAGACCATGATTTTGGTCTTCCAAAGTTAAGTCGTATTTTTCATATATATATAACTAGAACTGTTTCATATGTTGTGGAGTGAAGTTGTTTTGTTTTTGTTCTTTATCTACTGTTTAATTTTTTAAAGTCTGTATAATAATAACATGCCAATCTCTCTCCACCCACCAAAAAAAATAAATAAATAAAAAAACAGAGAGGAAAGACAGAAGAGAGATTGAAAGTGAAAGTTATCACCGTCTAGCACAAAAGTTATTTTCTTTTCTTCTTTAATGTTTTTTTTTAAAGAATTTTTTAAGTTTCCATTTTTTAAAATTTTGTTCTTCAATATTCTCTTGGTTTCAAAAATTCGTTTACTTCTCTGTTCTGGGGGGGGGGGGGGGAATATTATTAAAAAGCCCTTTTTTAAACAAAACAACCAAGCAAGTACAGCAACTAAACCAAAAAAAAAAACAAGTTATAAATAAATGGAATTTTTAAAAACTTGCCTCTTCAACATATAGAAACAGTTCCATACAAAAATATACGGTTTTACTCTGGGAAGCTAAAACCTTGGACTCCCTAGCCTCTACCACTACCATAATAATAATAAAAATAAAAACAGTTCATTATGAACTTCATAGAGTTTGAGTTTGAAAATGTTATCAAACTGCCTAGAGTTGAAGTAGAACTACGTTTATACTTATACACACAAGATAAGACTATTTATGATAGCTCCGATTGAGATACTCATTATTCTATAAGTTGACAGACGTCCGTCAAAGGAAGAAAAACGTCAAAATCAACAGTGAAAAATCAATCGGAAAAAAAGGGAAGAGAATTGTAAATTATAAAATGAATGCATGGACATGAAAATGCCAATTAATTGAATAATTTAAAACAAAAATAACTTCCATAAATGGAATATATTGTAAGATATAAAGATGTAAAGTTTTGATGTGGATTGACGAAGTTATCTCTCAAACGCAGCAGACGACAGGAAGTGAATCAGTATAAGAAAATGGCAGCTTCTGTAAACAATCGAGGCCAATTACTGTTTTTTGGGGAGCTCTAACTTTTGAGTGCAAACATATTTTGCTCTGAAATTTTTAGAGAAGCTACTTTAATATGTATCTCAGAAGGACTTTTTTTTATTAAGAAGGACCATCTCTGGTTTAAAAGTTATGAGCGTTTAAACACATATACTCTCTTTACACAAAGATTTCTCAAAATCATGATATCAGAAGATAATAATATTAGCATCATTGTATGCAGAATTTTATGCCCTTTCCAATGATATATAATACATGCCATTTCATTCCACTGAGAACGAAGAATGAACATTTTAAAATCACTCCTAAATTTTTTCCCCTCAAAAACGGAAACAGAAATCCTCGCCTGTTTTCAACTCGCGAGAGCTACTTCTTGCAAGTGCCTAATAGTAGAGTCAAAGTCTCTGTACTGCCTGCTGCCGTTGCTGTGATTTTCAAACATGAACACAAATCACACAGACAATATTATATTTGAAAATATTCTGTAATGGATTTCATTTCATTACAGTTACAGCACTAAGCTAAAAGAGTAAAAACTTACTTTATGGCTTAAACTTTAGTGAACACATTCAGACTTATTAGGCTTAGGGCTCAAAATTAAAAAGTAAGTAAGGGCACGAGGACATGACAAGACGTCTAAACAGTCGCCCAAAGTTGCATTCAATGATCAGGCCCAGGCAATACAAGAAGCATTTTTTAAAAAGCAACAACATGCATCTAGATAGATAGGACAACAAGTTGAAACAAACATACTCACCTAATTCAGTAAGTTTTACTTCATCAAATTGAATGTTGAATGCACAAACCACAGTCCGCCTAAGTTGTATCTTCGGTCCGCCCAAAACAAATAAAATAAACAAAACGAACGGAAGCGGAAGTAGGTCAAATTCCAGTAGAAAACTATCTCCAGTGTCAAGAGATTGCCATAGCTCTGCCTGATTCAAACCCAAATTTATTCAGATTTTCTTTGCACCCAAGGGGCACTACTCAACTTGTAGTTAAACGTTTTTAACAACTTAACTTATTTTTATCTGTCAACCAAAGGCGAATCGTTTTCAGACGAAAAAAACCTACATGGTTTTTGACAACTTAGCAATGTTGTCAGAAACCACCCATGGTTGTCAGATTACGTCAAAAAATCATATGGATGTTGTTAAAAACCATGCAATATAAGAGTATATATATATATATATATATATATATATATATATATATATATATATATATATATATATATATAATATATATATATATATATATATATAATATATATATATTAATAACATACTTTTAACACTCCCCCTTAAACTCAGCTTTGTAGTTTTAAAAAAATATTTAGAAAATTCTTATACTTATAGTACTAAAATAAAATTAGGGAAGGAAATATTGATACATTATAATTATTATGTCTTATCTATCCCATAGCAAGGGATTTGAAACGCTCAATATTGACTCTAGTCATTGGCTTTGTTAATGCATCAGCAATGTTATGCTCTGTCACTTATATAATTGATATATTATAATTTGGACTGAGTGAAATGTATATTTACTGATATAATCCCTTTCCAATTTGTTCCGATGACTGATTTCGGAGCGTTATGTTCATGTTTTTGCTGATTTTTCTCAAACTTGTCGCATCTATAATTTGAAAATTGAAATGATAAACTCAACTTTAATGGCCATAATCTGTTGTCATAGCCCTGGCATTTATAAAGACATGCTCAATGTCATTTCTTGTGCTCTAAATTTTAATTTACAAGCATCCTTAAATATGATGAAATATTGAATCGCTGTAAATGTCGAAAGATTTTCTAAGTCCAATAAACTTTGAAACTCTATAACTTTTTTGTTTTTCAATATAATTTGATCTGTATTTTTGCATTGTTGTTTAATTTCTGAGCTCTGTACAAATCTCTTACTACCTTAGCTTTGTCTCAAAATTCAAATTTTGGTTTGGAATACCACGCCAAGGAACCAAGATCAATCTCAATCACGGGTGAAGTCGAGATTTTCTTCTGATTCCCCCTGTCTACCCAGCAGTGATTAGGAAGCCGGTTCTGTTACATCTGGCGGAAAGTACTTTGCGATAGTCCTACCAAATGATAGCAAGAATTTGCTATTGTCCGTTTCACGCTACAGAAACGGGGATAAACTCCGGCTCCGTGGCTCTGAAGGACTTCTTTTTTTTTATGGGTGGGATTCAAACATAGATACAGTAGAGCATGCCTATAGCGGGACTTTTGGTCCCAGCAGAAAAATCCCGCTGTAGGCAAGTTCCCGCTATAGGAAAGCAGGGAAAAATGTCCCAAAAATATACATGATTACCTCCCTTGAATGTCAATAAAACTAACGCGACCCATGAGCCTTGAAATGGACTATCTTTGGTTCAGTGTTTGTTTTGGTTGTTTTGTTTTTTTTTTTTTTTTTTTTGTTTTTTTTTTTGTTCGTTTTTTTTTTGGGGGGGGGGGGGGGCGGGGAGTGAGATTTAGGCAGGAAGGACTACGAGTGCGAGTGATGTGTATGCTTGAGCAGCAACAATTGCAATGAATGAGGGATGGCATAATCATCATCTAGTCAGCTGATCCTGCGTAGGACGTTGCTTCCCGAACTTTATTGCGAAACAGATTACGGTTTTCCGCCAGTCTACTTGCTTGAGTTGCTGTCATTCCCAGCCATTCACATATATCTTGTTCCCAGCTTCTTGTTGGTCTACCTCTTCCTCTCTTGCCGTCTACCCTTGTCTGCAGAATGCGCTTTTCTAATGATTCGTGGCGAGTCGTGTGGCCAAAATAGTTCAGTAATAGTAATAATAGGGCGGATCTGGATTAAAATGTACACACCACCGCGTGCGCACAAGCCTCTTCTCTCTAATTGGTCAAGGGCTTTACACACGGCGTCATTCATCTTGTGTAACGCATCTCTTTTAAATCAGGTTGCCCAACTTAATTAATCATCGCAAGACTGACCAATCAACGCATATATAAAGAAATAGAGCGAGCGGCAAAAGAAGTGCGGGTAGACACGAGAGGTGTGTGTGAAGACACGAGCGTAATGGCAGACGGAGGCGTGTGTGTTAGTCATGGGTGGCGGGAGAGAGCCCAGTCTACGTCACTCGCTGAGTCGCTCAATTTTTCCCGCTGTAAGCAAGTTCGGGCCTTTCCTTGACCCGTAAGGTCGTAAAAAAAAAGCGGGGTTTGTGTAAGGTCCCGCTGTAGCGGGTGCCGCTATGGTCATGCTCTACTATACATGGATAGAAAAATCGCTATTGGAATCTACATTACTATACTGTTTCCTTTATGAACAATCAGAGCTGCAAAGCAAAGGCCAAAAATGCACATATTTGTAGGCTTTACCTACCTCTTTGCGGTCGTATGCTTTTCCTTTATGATATTTATGATTTAATTTTAATTGTGCAAAGTGGGCAACGTTTTACTATAGAATCCATCATTCTTTATCCCTGATCCTGTAAGTGTAAGAAATAGTTTATACATTCTGCCTGGGTGGGGATCCTGACCTCCCATTGCGGGCAGGGGGGTCCATACTGTGTCTTCTATCCCCTTATGTCTGTTTTCCAACATGCTTTCTGTCTTTGTCTTGTAATGAGATTACTTGGTTTTGTCCTGGCCCTGACCTGAGCCCTGGCTGGGAGGGAAACAGTCAAATGCATAGCTATTGTTTTGAGAGATGATATTTTTTTCCTTGTAAATCATCTCTCTGTTATGTATTATTATATTTATTTTTAATGTATAATGTAATGTAAGCATCTGAGTGTATTCCTTCTTGTTGGATTTTGTGCTTGTGTACGGATGAGACTTAAAGGTGATCTCAAACTAAGTACATTGGTGATTGGTGGTATGCTTTTGGAATCTACATCTGATCCCTATTTGTTCCCAGTTCCCCTTTGTCTTACGTTCTCTTGGGTGCTTAAATTGTAATTCTAGAACTTTTTACGATCCCATTTTCTTCCTTTTTACTGGCGCTGATATAACCTAAATGTGTTGCAAGCGCCGTAAAACCCTTAAAAACAACAAACAAACAAAGAAACAACATACATTCTGCAAAATTTTCACCAGCTACATCTTAACAGTTATTTTGTAGTATTACTTGTTGGTTTAGAACTACAATATCGTCCTTACTTTTATCGTTTGTAGATTATAAACAAAAATCCTAAAATGCTATAAAAAAAAACAATAAAAAAAACATGACGATTTTAATTTTGCACAGGCAATAACTTGGGTATCTCGCAATTTTCTAACAAGAAAATTCGAGTTGTTCAATTTCCTCATAAATCTTACCCTTTTTGACAACACACACTCTTACACTTTTCCTCGTATTGTTTGACACCCTGAGCGAGTCAAAAAAAATTCTTTGATGCCTGTAGATGGTGTATGTATATTATATTATGCTTACTCTTTAGCTTGGATATCATCTTCGTCTGTAAAGCCATAGACCTTATCGTTTAGTGGAGAATAATGATCTGTTTGGATAGGACGCTGATCGGTCGTAAAATGTGTATTCTTTTCATTTGCTAAATCTTACAGTCTCAGCAACCCATTCACCGATTGCTTGGCAAAGTGGTTTCAATGTACCTTTCTTCAGGGAATAATATCGTGTCCAAGTGCCTACAAGCGGACTCGAACCCTGAGATCAAATTTAAGGGATACTGTGAGTCCAAGACCTTATTATTTGCGCCACAGCGACTCACATCGTATTTTGTAGCGACGCTTAATTATTTTGTGCGACATGCCTCATAAAATCCATAGAAAATATAAAAACAAAGGTTTTCAATTTAGGGCATAATCTCCTGTTGAAATCGATTGCGGTCAACGGTCACATTGTTTGGCTTTATACTAAGGTCTTTGTATCTTGTTTTACGTTATATTTACATACACACATACGCATATATAGAGAGAGAGGAGAGTAAAGAGAACGAGAGCGCTTTTCTATCCCTTGATGGATCTTCTACTACCTCTGTCAGTTTCAATACCACCTAAGAAAAAAATAATAGTAATATTAACATACACATTTTTTTAAATCGGGTTCATTGACTTTATTTGACAATGGCATCAGCATACAAAGCATGGGTGATTCTTAAATCACTGTAGATAAGAGTTGTGGGAGATAAGATAATGTTGCTGCTTGAAACTCGAAGAATAATACAGTTCACTCCGCTTATAGTATAGGTTATACGCATATTGATTAATCGCACACTCCGCTTATGTGCTACACATTCCCGAAAAACGGATTTTTTTTCTATATAATCGTTCCGCTTAATAATGAAATGGAATAGACATAAATTTCATTTTAATGTATAATATTTTCTTATTCTGGATATAAGCATAATTTTGACATGGTACATTGTTAATAGTAATATGTAGTATTATGAAAACATCAGATTTTGTGACATATATATTTTTTTAGATTGAGCGGCTTTTTTTTTGGTCGAGTAGCACAGACACCTGGTTTCTGGCATGTTGGTCCCGGGTTCGAATCCCACAGGAGGCGCCTCAAATTTGAGTCATTTAATAACGGTCATTACTCATATTTTCGCACCGAAGTCACGTGCAAAAGAAAAAGTGTAGCGGACTGGAAAAAAATGTATAAGAAACGGAAGGGGAGAGAAAGTCCCAAAAGAGGTGTAAGAACGACCCCAAAATGTGCTCAAAGCACTTTACAAGCAGTCCAAAGCCAAACGCAACATTTAATATGTAGAACAAGACATGACGCCGATAAAACACCAATCCATTTTCCCCCAGTCTTAATCGTCAGAACTCGCCCTCCATATTAAATGTTGCTTTGGCTTTGGTCCTCTTGTATAACGTATTTTGGGCACTTTTAGGGACTATTTTTACTCCTCCTTTTTTGGGACTTCTCTCCCCCCACCCGCCCCTGGTCTTACACCACTCTAACATTTTCCACCCCACCCCCCTTCCGCACACACACTTTAATGTCGTAATATTGAATCTTGAAATGGAAAAGCCACTGTTATTGGCCTCTAATCGCATGTCATCTACAAATCTACCTGAGGCCTGTCACTATCATCAGCTCCTGTCGGACTTATCTGCACAATCTCTTTCAAAATGCAAGGCCTTTTAATTTTAAAATTCAAGGTTTGAGTCTATTCTATGGAGGACCTTCCGACTTTAGGATTCACACATTTGTGCAGCCCAATTCATTTGTCAAACATTGTGCTATTCTTTTTAATATTTCCATATTTTTCCTTTTAGGGAGATGTTTAAAATATGTCTTTCACCATCTCCAATAATCTGTCCCCGCGGTTTTTTGTCATTTCAAACGCCAAAATTTGCCATTAAAAATGGTAAAATTTGCCATCAAAATAGCAAAATTTGCCAAAAATTTGCCTCTAGTTTTACAGAAATCAAACAATTAAAACAACATGTACGGTAAAAATTATCACAAATGGGGCATTTTGTAGAATATTGATGTCACAACATGTCAACATGAATTCATTTACATTTTGGATGGTTTCAAATAATAATAATAATATATAATAATAATAATAATAATAATAATAATAATAATAATAATAATAATAATAATAATAATAATAAAATAATAATAATAATAATAATAATAATAATAATAATAATAATAATAATAATGATAATAATAATAATAATAATAATAATAATAATAATAATAATAATAATAATAATAATAATAATAATAATAATAATAATAATAATAATAATAATAGCCATAGTAAGTAAGTAAGTAAAAAAAGAAGGAAGTAATCAAAATATTTTATTAACTATTTAGCTTCTTAAAATTTAGGAAATCAAAGTGGACAATCGCATAAAAAAAAAAAATTCAAAATTTGAAAAACTGATTAAGGAGAGGAAAAAAATAAGTATTCACAAGGAAAGAGAAACAAAATTCATTTTCCAATGGGGGCACATTAAATTTGTATTCTCTACTTACTATCCAATTTTGAGCATTATTATTATTGCTTTATATTTCAATATAGGCCTAATGGGTTTTTGAATGAAAAACATGGAAAAAATCATGTCCGTTATTTAGTGCCAATTTTGGATGCTAGCATTGAAAGTCGCCGTCTTTTCACAATTTTCATAGCTTTTGTTGTTTTTTTAAAACAAAAGATCGTCAATTTAGCCTAAAAACGGCGAAAATTGCGGCTTTTTTGCGGCCAAATAAAAATTTGCGGTTTTTTGCGGTCAAGGGTGAAATTTGCGGCCGCGAAAAACTGAGGGGACAGAATAATAGTTTGATATGTAAATAATGCAGCAACATTAATTTCATTATTTGCTTCTTAGACAAACAGTTGTTTTTTTTTTTAGAAAAACAACAAATTAATTCCTCTCTCCAGCGTATTTCCACTTTACGATAGAGGCGATAAAGACAGAAAAAAAGACGAGTGCTTGGTTGGATAGGGCTGAAACCAGTCCACCGTTTCCACCATCATGGCATGTGTCTTTAGGCACGTAAAGTTTGAACTTCTTGGGCTGAGTTGATGGCCATTGATTGATCTGCAAGAAAATTTAACATGTATTGCATATTATAATCGATATATCGACATATGAAGCAAAGTCGAGCGAGGTCATTTATCGGAAGGATGTCAACGACCACTATAAATCTGGCCCCGACCTTGTGTCCTTGTCAGGGTAAGGCAATTTATATCAACGAGCCTTATATCAATTATCCTACCAACTTAACTCATGTGTTATGAATGAGTTCATGGCTTCACTTCGTGAGGAATATTGTACTAATGCCACTTCATCTCTTAAAAGGCGGCTTACTGATATCTGTAATTTAAACTGCATCGAAACGAAATTTGTTTCCTGCTGAGAGAATATATATATATATATATATATATATATATATATATATATATATATATATATATATATAACCTTGTGAAGTAAACATGGGAATGCACAATGTTATCTATTTTATGAGATGTTATTCAGTATTAGCAGAGGTACAAGGTGGCTGAGTGGTTCTAATGCATTGCACTGTGATCCGAGTCTAGTTTCAGGCACTTTCATTTTTTCCCCATGGACAAGATTATTAATCCAGAATCTGATCATTGTGGAAAGCATTGGTGATTCCTGTTTACATTAGAAGTTTGCTTGATGGATTACCTACATTCCTTCATAGAATGCCTAGGAAACATCTAACGATGCCGCGCGGTAGGGCATACTTTTTTTTAAAAATCTAAACAGTGTAGTTACTGCTTATTTTGTGAGTTTAATGGTGTAAAAATCGGTCATAAAAAGCCTTCATATTAAACTTGGATGACACATTGAACTGAGCGCACACAATATTATTTGATTGCTTTTTGGAGCCGTAAAGATCTGAAAAAGTGTGTATAAAACAGTGCCATCAAATCAAGAAAGAAAAATACTAATTAAAAAAAAAAAATCAATCTGTCATTACTGTGGATCGAACCTCAGACCTCCTGATTACTGGTCAGATGTGCAACCATTACACCACAGAGGCTACCCGTCCCAATTATGGGATTTGAGTTCTTGGAAAAGGCTCTTTACTCACATTCTCTCGCCGTACTAAGGTGTAAAATTAGTACCTGGCCGTAAACAGCGTTGTCTCTGTCCGAAGAGAAATTATAATATAATCGCCTAGTAGGCATTATGCCTCATCCTACATGTTAAATGTTGCTGTTGGCTAAGGATCCCTTGTAAACGCTTTGCGCACGTTAGTGGATATTGTTCTTTAGAAATGTTAAAGTTTTTATTTAAGTGTCATATTTTTGAATCAACAATTTAAATTTTAAGCATTTAATATGGGACAACGTGGCTCAGCGGTACAGTCTTTGCTTCGTACCCGAAAGGTACATAGTTCGATCACCAGTGGCTGCGCTGAGTGGCCTTGAGCAAGTCACCTCGCCCTAGCTCAATTTGCGGCTTACACCTAGGTTATTTCAGTCTTCCCTTGGAATAGACCCTAGAGACAAATTTCCCCTATGGGATGAATCTTCTTCAAGTACCAAGTCTGTGCCAGACATCGGTGATCATGATACGCCATTCATCTCTTTGATCAGATAACCTCAGAAAACTAATATTACTCTTCTCTTTCTTTGTCACCCAGCTGTTCAAACTATGCAAATATGTTTTTCTTGGTCTACCTTTACTCTTTTTACCTTCTATCTTTCCTGTGAGAGCAAGATGTTCAATACATTTATGTCGATTTAGGTGTCCTAAAAATTGCATTTGTCTTTTTCTTATTGTACGAATTAATAGCCTTTTAGTTTCAGCTTGCTCTAATACTTCTTCATTAGTTTAATGGGATGAATAATGGGAATATATGTATATTTATATTTTTATTTATAAACCACCAAGACATGGTATCGATCTGGGGCGATGGGTCATATTTTGTGGTTTAAAACTTACGTCGTCTTTAACAAAACATTGTTCCACAATATCAGACTTCCGAATATTTTCCACGAATTCTTTTCGGTTGCTCTCAAGAGTCCAGTCCGTGCTATTGATGTACGATTCAATGCCATCGGGGTACATGGTTTTGTTGTCTTTTTTGTATTCCAATCTGCAACATACAACAATGAAGCTATCAGGAGCGTTTCAAATGTCATCGTTTTTATTATCACAAATCATTATCATCATCATCGTCGTCATCGTCATCATCATCATCATCATCATTATCATCATCATCATCATCATCATCATCATCATCATCATCATCATCATTATAATTGTCCCATAATTCTATAAAGAATTGCGAAATAAGAGCAATGAAAAACACTAGTCATATATAGTATAGCCATCCTCCCATCTCTCATTCATCTTTTTGTGTGTCATTCATAATGATTTGTTGACAAACGTCCACATGATCTGTCTCCATTGATTAAATTGAAGCTGTCATTCCATCAGACCGACGCGCACTTATTTGCAGGTCTGATAACCCAATTCCTTATGGGCTCTTTATTATAACGGAAACCTCAAGAAATGACACAAAATAGTATCCATTACAACAATTTTAAACTAAACCCATAAGGATGATCGGATGTCAGAACTAGAATATATGTACACGTCGCATTAGACTATTGTTAATTAATTTTCTTCAAGCAGTAAAAATCGCATTGTCAGTATTCTTCGAGATAAGTGCAGCGCAATAGGGAGATCTTTTATTAAGACATATTGCACATATTAAACAAATTAAATCTAATTAAATTGCAATATCAAATAATATATTCTTAACGTATCTTAATACAAAACCCTTTATATTATTCTTAACGTACCTTGTAAAACAGATGTGAGGATCTATTTTGGGGTAATAAAACAGGAATGACAAACACATTTCTTCCCTTGAGCTGAAACCACCCTGTGGGTTATATTATTATAAAGATGATTTTTGAAATTTGTCATAATAGTAGCTAATTTAATGAGTAGACGAAGTTTTTGTTAATCAAACAGCCTTTCTCAAAGTCCCAGGTTTGAGAGTTTTGCCAAGATAAGGGTTATTTAAATCGATCGATATTTGAAGGACGAGTTTTCTGGCCAATTTTTTAAAAATATGGATTTTTCCAGAGTACGGCAGTAGGTAAAGCAGATAGGTACGTCACGCTGTTTAAAAAGTCAAATAATATGATCATATTTTATTGTAGTTCTGTGGTCTTTATACATTTATGAATTTATTTGTGAATTAATTAATACATTTATTTATTTATTTATTTATTCATTTATTTATCTATTTTTATTTATGTATTTTTTTTTAATCTATTTATTTTGGTCTCTTCTAAACTCATGAGTTCAACAGCACTTACGGCACCATCCGGTATTTTATTAAGTGCACCCCTCTCTCTCACATTTATCAGTTCAAAGTTCTATTCAACTTGAAAATGTGGCTCATTGTATACTCGGGATGCCGGCATTTCAATTCAATTTATAGCCAAATTAGTCTTCCAGGGCCATTCGACCCATAGTGTCGGAGTTTAACTCACTCAACCCAAACACCGACTATATCCGTACTATACCCGGGGTTACTTGTACCCCATGCCTATTTATTACATTTTTCTGAGACAAGTTATAGGCGCAGTATCAAAGCTAATGTTTTTAGTTTTACATGTTAATGGTAGTTGAATAACACTATGTATGTACTTTTTCCAATTTTGAAAAGTAGCAAAAATCTCTAGGATTGAGTGAGTTAACGTGAAACGGACAATAGCAATTGTTTGATAGCCTTTGAATAGAACGCCAGTTTTTCACAAAGTACTTTCTGCCATCTATCAGACACTGTTATCCAATCACTGCTGAGTAGACAGAGGGAGCGGGGTCATAAAAAATTATCTGGACTTCATATGGAATCGATCTCGGTCCCTTTGCATGTGAAGCGAGTGCTCTACCAACTGAGCATTCGGGAGCCAAATTTGTAACCAAAGATCGGAGATGTTTGTTATGTTTATTTGTTTTATTGTCCTGTATACACTGTTTTCGCGTGACGAAATTGAACATAAAGCTCGTTTCACTTCACGTCCTGAAAATTAAGTCCTACCGTTATGTTTTTGGTCTAATGTTAAATGACAATGACAATGATGATGATGATGATGATGATGATGATGATGATGATGATGATGATGATGATGACTGTTACTCACGTATGAGACAGAAGTTCTTTTTGACGAGTCATAATAGCAATCGGTTATCAGCAAGTCCCCCTTGAAAATATAAAAAATAAGCATTAACGAGAGTCAAATTTCACGATGTACATTTTAAGCATTGCTGAATTTTGCGAGCATAATATTATTCAAAATCACACGCATAACGTGAGACATTGGCTTCAATAAACGCGTATTTAAAGGGAATATAACTACGCCCCTTGACCTGATTCGGACAGTCCGAACAGTTATAATTCAGTAAACGATGGCAGTTTATTGTCAACCAAAGCAAATTACACATGTATAAACTTGTAGGGAAAGGAACATAACCAGACCCCTCGGACAGCCCAAATAGTTATTAGTTAATAAACTAAGCAAACTGCACAGGTCTTACTGTCGATGGTATGTGTTTAAGTAAAATATTGTTATACCCGCTTAATAATAAAAAGTTGTCCTTCCGAGCCATTAATAATAATGAAAAATAATATAATATAATAATTAATAATAATAATAATAATATAATATTAATAATATAATAATACTATAACTAATAATAATAATAATAATAATAATAATAATAATAATAATATAATAATAATACTATAATAATAATAATAATAATAATAATAATAATAATAATAATAATATAATAATAATAATAATTAATACTAATAATATAATATAACTAATACTAATAATATAATAATAATAATAATAATAATATAATAATAATGAATATAATAATAAATAATATATAATAATATAATAATAATAATAATAATAAATAATAATAATATAATAATAATTAATAATAATAATAAATAATAATAATAATAATAATAATAATATAATAGATAATAATAGGAAAGAATTAGGGGCAACGTGGCTAAGCAGTACGGTCTTTGCTTCGTACATAACAGGTACCGAGTTCGACTACCTCCTCATTGTGTGGCCTTGAGTAAGTCACCTCGCCCTAGCTCACTTTACGGCGCTGCTCTGCGACTGTCGCCTCGGTTATTCCAGTCTTCCCTTGGAACAGACCCTAAAGACAAATTTATGGTGCGTACAAGAACGAGGATGGATGATCTTTATTGACGACCAGCATTTATTTAGGCTGGAAAATAAGATGCCATCACTCTGAAACCAGAGGATCAGTTTCACAAGTTAATTGGATTCACTAGTCTGATGTCACGTCGCCTAGCAACGGCGAGCAGCCTGGTTCTAAACAAAGAAAATGGGTACTTTTTATTCTTCATGCTGGCTAGAACATTTCATATGTCATGTGATCAGAATGTATAAAAGACAAAACATGATCATATTTGTAATGTTTTTCTCCCCTGGATACACTTCTATGCTTGTCGGAAAAAATATTTCATAAGGGCGTCCGCCATTGTTCCGATAGTTTAGAGCCAGTTACTAAGTTACCATGCGTCATTACGAGGGAAGTGACGTCATGACTGTTGAAGCCTATTACGCAGTCCTCCAGGGAGATTGGAAACAATTATTTTGACACCACACGTTTGTTCCCTACTATAGTACATGTCTACCAGCTGGAATGGTAAACATTTTAGCTTGTGAGCATATATCACAAAATTCTGACACAGTAGCGCATAAAACTAACACTGTTAAAATGATCAGGACAATAATAACAACAACAAAAAACAATAATAATAATAATAATAATAATAATAATAATAATAATAATAATAATAATAATAATAATAATAATAATAATAATAATAATAATAAATAATAATAATAATAATAATAATAATAATAATAATAATAAAATAATAATAATATAATAATAATATGATGATAATAATATAATAATAATATAATAATAATAATAATAATAATAATAATAATAATAATAATAATAATAATAATAATAATAATTAATAATAATATAATAATAATAATAATAATAATAATAATAATAATAATATATAGTATAGTAGTAGTAGTAGTAGTAGTAGTAGTAGTAGTAGTAGTAGTAGTAGTATAGGAGTAGTAGTAGTAGTAGTGTAGTATAGTAGTAGTAGTAGAAAGTAGTAGTAGTAGTAGTAGTAGTAGTAGTAGTAGTAGTAGTAGTAGTCAGTAGCAGCAGTGATAGTAGTAGTAGTAGTAGTATAGTAGTAGTAGTAGTAGTTAGTAGTATAGTAGTAGTAGTAAGTAGTAGTAGTAGTATGTAGTAGTATAGTAGTAGTAGTAGTTGTTGTTGTTGTTGTTGTTGAGTTAGTAGTTGTAGTAGTAGTGTGTATGTAGTAGTAGTAGTAGTAGTAGTAGTAGTAGTAGTAGTATGTAGTATAGTTAGTAGTAGTAGTAGTAGTATAGTAGTAGTATATGTAGTATAATATAGTAGTATATATAATAATAATAATAATAATAATAAAATAATAATAATAAAATAAAATAAGTATAATAATAAGTAAGAATAATAAAATAATAAATAATAATGAATAATAAATAATAATAATTAATATAATAATAATAATAATAATAATAATAATAATATATAATAATAATAATAATAATAATAAAATAAAATAATAATAATAATAATAATAATAATAATAAAATAATAATAAATAATAATAAAATAAAATAATAATAATAATAATAATAATAATAATAATAATAATAATAATAATAATAATAATATAATATAATAATAATAATAATAATAATAATATATAATAATAATAATAATAATAATAATAATAATAAAATATATAATAATAATAATAATTAATAAATATAATATACAATATAATAATATTAATATAATATAATAATAATAATAAATTAATAATTAATCTTAATATTCGAAGAGTACAAAAGTGAAAGTTACCTTCTTGATAACTCTTTCCTTTGGAAGAACTCGAGTCTCCTGATAATCAAAATCGTAATGATCGTCCTTCACAATGGGCGGTAACTCTACACCATCTCGGACAATCCTTGTCGCCATCTTTCTTCCCATAAGATGAGAGTGGAGAAGGTTGGCAAAGACTCTTAATTCTTGATTTCCAAGAGACTGCAATAATACAGAAGGGGTAAGAGCGACGTGTACATATATGCAGTTCTGACATCCGAACCCACTTATTGGCCCAGTTTAAAATGGGTGTAATGGACAATGTTTTGAGTCTTTTTTAGATGTCCATTACAACAATGGACCCATAAGGAATTTGGTTATCAGACCTGCAAATAAGTCACGTCGGGTAATAGGAATATTTGATATAGATAAAATAAGACCGGTTAAATAAAAAAAAAAAACAAATAAATTGATTAATAGTTGACATAAAAGGAAACAGAAAAAAAGAAGAATACCAATGAGGCAAAACTATTTTATCAACATAACTCGAAAAAGCTAACGATTTTGCTATAAATTCCTGTCGCAAGGAGAACTCCAAAATGTTATAAAAATACATTTGACAAGAGCCATATCTGTAAAATTCAATTTTTTTCCTTGATCTCATTTAAGAAAAATGGCTAGAATTATTTTTAGCATGCCCCCCCCCCCCCCCCCCTTGAAAAGCTATCAATGAGGCGAATAGAAGAATTATCATTACTAGAGAGGCTTTTGAATAATTGAAAGCTAGGTATACTGAAAAATAGAATTATTGAAATTAACCTGTATTAAAAGCTTTCTATATGGAAAGTCCTCCCATATGCTATAGGGATTTGAGAGCATCAACAAAGAAGAAGGTTTTGGGCTGCAGATATATCTTAGAAAGTATAGGTGACTAACGAGGAAGTATAAGAAAAAGGCAAATAATTTTTTTCGGCAATATTTTTAGAAAAGGCAACTTATAGCAAAAGAAGCAGAGCCAAACAGCGTACAAAGTATGTTTCTGTCCCAGGGCCTTTCTGGAGAGAAGTGGTCATAGAACAGGGAGAATTGGCAGCAGCTTCTAATGGCGTTACAGTACCGTGTTATGATGATCTATCCAGACCGCAGATTCCTCGACGCATTCGAGTGCGGTCGCGAACCCGCCCGGAAGCTTCATCGTATCGCAACGCTCGACTAGATGCTCTGCGATGTCGGGCTCCACAACGCGCTCATGTTGAATAGGTGGAAATAAATAAATAAATTCCCTTTATTCATCCCCGAGTGGAAATTTGTCTTTAGGGTCTATTCCAAGAGAAGACTGGAATAACCCAAACGCGAACCATAAATTGAGCTAGGGCGAGGTGACTTGCTCAAGGCCACACAACGAGGCGGGTAGTCGAACTCAATACCTTTCGGGTGCGAAGCAAATACCGTACAGTAAAGCTGAGCCAAGCGGCCCCCACTGATGAAGCGACGATGCCATGATTGTCATTACCTGTCACAGACCTAGCATCACTTGATTGATTAATGGATTTGAATCAACTTGCACGTACGTGCACGACGGTTTGAATACTCATAGTTAAAATTCTTATCTGCTTCTTTGGCATATGTCATTGTGGTGAAGAAGAAGAAGAAGAAGAAGAAGAAGAAGAAGAAGAAGAAGAAGAAGAAGAAGAAGAAGAAGAAGAAGAAGAAGAAGAAGACACCCATTTACTCCAGATCTGCCGAAAGTAGCAAGAAAGGATGTTTGGCCTGGTACTACAGCTCTACAGAATAAACTGTATATGCCCATGGCAGAGCTGAGGAAGATACGGTGTTCCTCCACCAATTGGACATTCAAATATGACGACATTATGAGGCGGAACTAAGAAAAAGAAGAAGAAGACAGATACTCCAGACCCGCCTAAAGTATGCAACAGAAAGAGGGTGATTTTTGACCTGGTACCACAGCTCTACAGAAGAAACTGTATAGGCTACCATGGCAGAGCTTAGGAAGACACGGCGTTCCTTCACCAAATGGACATTCAGACATGAAGGCAATTTGAGGGGGAACTAACGAAAAGAAGAAGGCTATGTGGTCTAGTGGTATGACACTCGCTTTCGGATCGGAAGGTACTGGGTTCGAGCCTAGCGCTAGGCGCATGGTTGAGTCCTTGGAAAAGGCTCTTTACTCACATTCTCTCACCGTACTCAGGTGTAAAATGAGTACCGGCCGTTAACAGCGTTGTCTTTGTCCGAAAAATTGTAATATCTTCTAACAGGCGTCATGTCCCGTCCAACATGTTAAATGTTGCTGTTGACCAGGGACCCCTTGTAAAGCGCTTTGAGCACATTTAGTGGATATTGCCCTATATAAAGCTCAATTTTTTTTAAAATAGAAGAATAGGAAGGTTTTAGAATAATGAGTCTCTGAAATCAAGGAAATAATTTATAGACACTCTGTATTTTATGGTCTATCCTATCGAATTAGTGTAATGTCAGAATAATTCAGATGTTTAACTCTCTGCTAATCAACTATTGGAAAATCGTCAACATATTCTCATTTTTCATTCAGACTTATTTTATACATCACAACATTTGAAGAACTTGTTGTCATAGTTATAAGAACTTGTATACTATCTATAACCTTTTAAGAATAATACGTCTTTGAAATCAGGGAAAGACCTTAAGTAGAACACTGTATAATTTACTTTGTCAAGACACTTCGGTAGGCAATAACCCCTGGTCAAAAAGCTGCTGTAGTGTGGAGGGACGATGAGATTGTTATCGTTCAATGCCCCCACAAGCAATGTTCCAACGTCATGCTCTCTTAGCTGCTTTGTCAGAAACAAACGAAAGCCCGAGTTGTCTACGTAATCTGAAAATAACAAAATATTTAAAAAAAACAACATTATTAGGTAAACTTGACCATTTATATAGAGCAATATCCATTAATCAAGGGGGTCCCGATAGCTCACTTGGTAGATCACTAGCTTCACACGCAAAGGGACCGTGATCAATTCCAGGTGCAGTCGAGATTTTTCTGGGCCCCCTGTCCACCCAACAGTGAATGGGTAGCTGATCGGTTAGATCTGGTGGAAAGTACGTTAGGATAGACTAGTGTCCTATCCAAAGGATAACAATTAACAAGCAATTGCTATTGTCCGTCTCACGCTATAGACACCAGGATAACCTCCGGCTCCATGGGCCCAATATCCACTAAATGTGCCCAACGCCCTTTACAAGGGATCTCTAGCCAACTTCAATAATTCCCATATAGGAGACATGAATTTTCTCGACAAAGACAGTGTTGTTAACCACTTAATGCCGTATTCTGGAGGTGCATGAAATTTTAAAATTTGGCCAGTAAACTCGTCCTTCAAATATCGACCCCCACCCCCCCCCCCTCCCCCCACCCACCCACCCACACACACACACACACACACGCGCGCGCGCGCGCGCACACACTTGCTATATTTGATACACTAGAGTAAGGCATTACTGTTATATCTTGCTATTTCTATGAGATCTCACCACTTCTTTCAAGGAAGTTATCGAAATGTGTCTCCACCTTGAAGTATACTGGATCATCAGGGGCACCCATGGACTGACCGGCGTTTGATGGATACGTAAAGCTCTGAAAAGGTTTATTTTAGAAACCTGATCATTTACATAGCACAATCTTCATTAAACGGTGTCAAAGTGCTTAACAAGTGGTTCCCAAGCCAACAGCAAAAATTAACATGTTAGACGAGACATAACACTTGAAAGGCGACATTACAATTCTCTTTCGACGTAGACAGCGCTTTTAATGACCAAGTACTCATTTTACTCCTGAGTACGATGGGAGAATGTTAGTTAAGAGCATTTTCCAAGGACTGAACTTTGCACAGCTCAAAGCAGGAATGGAACCCTGGATCTACAGGTCCAAAGGCGATTTCCAAAGCCTTAAGGCTCATGAAGCCGAAATTTGTCCCGGCTACTGTTAAACCGAGAACAGCAATTGCGTCTTGGTACCCTTTGGAAAGAGCGATGGTCTATCGCAAAGTACTTTTTGACACATCTAACAGACCCAGATACCCAAGCACTTCTGGTGGGGCCATAAAAAAATCTCTTCATCCGGAATTGATATCGGTCCTTGGCGTGTAAAGCGAGTAGTCTGCCCATTGAGCTATTGGGACTTCCTAAAAGCCACATGCATTGCAAATGAATCATAGTAGTTAGTGTCGGCCTTAACCTGACAAAGCACAGTTTTATTCATTGTGTCTTGAAATATTTTATTTCAAAATCGATCCATTACAACGAAAACTACTCAATGATGATGATGATGATGATGATGATGATGATGATGATGATGATGATGATGATGATGATGATGATTATGCTGCTGCTGATACTGCTGGTAATGATGATTATAATGGTGTTGTTGTTGATGATGATGATGATGATGATGATGATGATGATGATGATGATGATGATAATGATAACGACGATGATATGGGTGACGATGATGGCGACGATAACGCTGATGTTAATATTATTTATGAAGAAATCACTTACTGTTCCCCCAATAGCCCATGCAAGTAGAGTATAAAGGCAAGCCTGCTGCGCCACCTTGGGCTCGTTTTTGTAGCACTCATAAGGCTTGTCCAATACGGCGTCTGGCAATGGTTTGCTACAGGTATACACAAGCATGTGATGTACCAGCTTTTCGTGGCCTTCCTGTATCACTGGGTCAACCTGAGCATATAATGAGAGATCACTAAACGGAGATGGAGTAAGATGGGGAAAAGGGAACAAAATTGTGATGTCAAAAAACTGGTTCCAATCTCTTTAGAAGTGTGAAACCAGTCTTTCGGAGGACTGCATAAATACCTTGTGTAATTGATCTTCTGGTTTCAGAGTGATGGCATCTTATTTTCTAGCCTACATCTTTGTTGGTCATCAATAAAGAACATCCATCCTTGCCCTTTTACGTCCCTGTGAATCTGCCTATACATCCTGCTACTAAAACAGTTATGCCGCCTGATGATTCAATATGTAATCTATTCATTATAAGTCCTCTGAAGGACGGATTATGCACGCACTTCCAATGAGTTTGCAACCGGAATAGTATAATGTGTAACATTACAACTTCTCTGCCCTATTGATACATTTTACATAAACATGGTTTATCCCCATGCATTTCAACTCAAAATGTTCTGTAAAATTGTTGGTGTAAGAAACGTCTTTGAGGGCATTTAGTCCCATTATGGAGCGGTTTGGGTCTAATGATAAGGAAGATCCTTCTAAAAATTGATTTTGAGATTTTGGTGAAAAACGATATTTTATTATCTTAGAAATAATATTGTCAAACTGAAACTCCTCAAAATAGACCATAGAGGCACGAAAAACATGACCGAAAAGGGTATTTGTAGTAAGAATAGTGTGGAAAACTATCAGAAAGCTATTTGCTATTTTGTCATTAGGTCATTTTTTCTAGGGGTATGGTTACTGTGTCAAATATTTCTCAGATTCTGTTCCATGAAATTGTCTGAAAATTTCCAGAGTTACTACAGAGATAATGCATTATGTCACCATAGAGAGATTCTTTTGTTAGGGTATGTAATATGTATTTTGGCTTATAATCCAAATTATAAATTTTTAACATCAATTCTGTCATATAACTTTGATTCCCAACTTTGTAATGTTCTTATACAAAACTCATAAGCTAAAGCTGTAACATCTCCGTATGGTGACACTAAATGCTACAATGTTGACAAGAGGGAAGAATGTGGAGGTTATTCCTTAATTCGTTTTTTTTTTTTGGTTTTTTTTGCGAACAATTTGTCACAAGATTGTTATACTGTTTGGTGTCAGACCCCCGAATCAGGACGCAAAACGGGTATCAATACAAATAATGGATTTTTTTTTTTCACCAAAAATGTTTTTCTTAATCTTAGAATGACGATACAGGATGATTAAAACCGCCAGATATAGGTAATTTTAAAATCTTTTAAAGAAAATACATAAACCGTCCTTTAAGCTGGAGTTTATTCTAGTTTCTATAGCGTTACAATGACATTAACAATTGCTCCATATCTCTTGGATAGTACGCTAGTCTATGGCAAAGTACTCTCAGTCAGAACTAACGCACCAAGCCATTTCCGGGTGGATAATGGGGATCAGAAAAAAAGATCTCGACTACACCTTGGATCGATATCAGTCCCATTGCTTGTATTGTGTGATAACTTGGGGAGCGTTCACATATTACGTCATCAAAAATTTGCCCTTTTTAGACCGCCCCCCCCCCCTCCCCCAAGTCATCACTTGTCATCATTGACCTGACCCCCCCCCCCCTCCCCCAACAGATGATGACGTCATCTAATTTAATAAAAACTAAAAGATAACTTTAATTTCACAATATTTATTATTCATTTTTCAAACCATAAACATTGATTATCAACGTTTGATAAAACACATTCAGACATTTTATTAATTTCAGAAACTGTTGATAATTTATGTTTTACGATACAATGGGGACATAAAATTTAAATTTGCAAAGATAAAATCTAACAAACATTATTTAAATTAGGCTACTTGGTGCAGGTGCTATTTAAAGAATGTCAGAAAGTGTAATTTAAAATAGTATAGGAGGCAAATTATTTTATAGCATATTAGTCTTTTAGTGGAATGAATTTCTGTTTCAATTTCCAAACATAAAATTAATTGATTCAAAAATGTTTCTGCCTTAGACCTCTGGCAATGTACTATAAATAGTATCATCAATTTCATCTTCATCGTCATCACTTTCTCCCATTTGCTGTTCTTCTTGTATGCTTCATTTTCGTGAATGGTCTTTCATTGCTGTGATCGAGGAGTGATACAATGAACATTTAGGGCAAGTTCGCCTTTTGAGAAGTGATACCCCTTTCCCATCTTGTTTCTTGAGAGATGGGCAATACTCATCATAGCAATTTATCTTTAGCTGTTTTGAAAGGAACAAACTTTGAAATAGGCTTAATTTGCCTATGTTTTGATGACATCATCTTGGGTCTGCCCCCCCCCCCCCCTCCCCCATGTCAACACATGTCAACATTTGGTAGACCCCCCCTCCCCCCCCTAGCTGATGACGTAATATGTGAACGCTCCCTTGGCCGTCACAGGACAAATGGTCGCGTATGGGTGATTAGGTCAAATTGACACTTATTCTTGAGCCAAATGCGCATTTTTATCATCTCTGGGTTTCATGATTCTAAGTCAAAAAATAAATGTTTTATTACAAAAAATTAATGTACGACTTGATAGATTAAAAATATAGCAGCAAACAGGGTTTTGTTGTTATTGTTATTGTTGTTGTTGTTGTTGTTTTTTTTAAATGTTTTTTATGTGACCTTTTGTTTGAATAAAAGATGAGAGGACGGCTTTGTTAAGGTCTATGTAAGTCACAACGAAGCTTCTATTGCATTTTATTATAGTTATACATTTGTTTGCATATGGCTCAAATACAAGTTGACTTTATTATTTTCCTACCCTAATGAGGTGATGTTTTCCATCTAGAGGTCGTGGAAGTTGAATCAGCCTACACATGTATGTGGTGTCCTTGCCAGGAACAGAATACTGTAAAAGACAATGTAAAATTAAGACAGTGATATTATTAAACAATAGAAAAATCAAAATAACAAAATATTGCGTTTTTAATGTTGAGCAATACCTACTTATTGTGCATAAAGTAACAATACTTAACATTTAGAAATATACACAAAACCCATGAGGCGCTATTACCTTTTTCGCATAGACAATGCCGTTCTCGACAAGATACACATTTTACACCTGAATACGGTGATAGAAAGCGGACTCAACTTTGCATAAAATGCTGCACGTTGCACTATCATTGTTCTTCTTGTATACACTATAATTCTTGCAAGAACGTCTTTCGGAGTTCTGACACTGTTCAAAACACGCCTCTCAAAGATAGCGATCCACGTGCACACATGTGCTGGTCTGATAACCAAACGCAAATAAGGGCTTATTTTAATTGACAACTTTATTAATTATTTGAGAGTACTTACCAAAACAACAATGAAACAGTAAAAATACAGGATAGGTAATGGCTACAAAACTTATAGGTAAAAATAACATCTAACGTGACCGGCGTGCGCGTGATTTGTAGGGTGAATGTCGCCAAATTGAATAACTCCTCAATGTTTTTAAAGATTGTTTTGGTATTTGTAACTTTCCATTGACCTGCGTCAGAAAAAGTGTGGCAAGGTAGAAGTGTGTTTCGCATATCAAAATAAAAAATAAAAAAAAGAATAAAAGAGTCATTTATTTTATGACATTCAGCACACTAATTTATGGCACGAAAGGGCGAGTTAAACAAACGTTATTTTTTAAAAAACAAAATTCTTACATTGGAATTGAGAAGATCCATTGTCATGACGTCATCCGGCATCTTGACGAAATGTCTTTCGGCCAGTGGTGGATCTAATAGCAAAAGGGACTTGGTACCCCTTGTCTTGGGCCCGTGGTAAGGTATGCTGTCATCGGAATTTGGCACTTTGTCATTGTAAGAGTAGATAATTCTGGTTGTCCCTTTCTGTCGAAGATTTTGTTTTTTTAATGATGACTTTTAATATTTGTCAGAGTGATCAAGAGTAATATAATGTACTCTGTCTTACTCTCACTTATTTTCATTCGACTAGAAAACATGTACTCAAAATATCTATTGAATAACCCCAAACTTATCCGCCAAAAGTCATAAGCCTCAGATTTTTTGGAAAATTTTGAGGCCACCTTAATCAAAAGAAAGGTCACAGAATTCATTACAGGTTGGTGAATTCTAATGATGATGATGATGATGATGATGATGATGGTGATGATGATGATAATAATAATAATGATGGTGATGGTGGTGGTGGTGATGGAAGGTGAAGGTAACGGTGATCAGAAATGTGTAGTGATAATATTGGTGATAATGTTATTTTCTTACCATAATAGGTATGTCTTCTTCGTCATCACATGTATTCAATTTACGAATGACAGTCAATGTGTTATACTGGCTGTCTTCTCTCTTGAAATCCAGTAGTTGCCAGTCTTGTTGTTTGTCTATCTTGGGTACTGCTCTAGCGGTGCCATGGCGATCCTAAATAGGTGAATTAATATCAATCATTTTAACTACTCATTGAATGTGTATATTATTATTATTATTATTATTATTATTATTATTATTATTATTATTATTATTATTATTATTATTATTATTATATTATTATTATTATTATTATTATTATTATTATCATTATTATCATTATTATTATTATTATTATTATTATTATTATTATTATTATTATTATTATTATTATTATATTAATAATAATAATAAAATAATAAATAATAATAATAATAATAATAATAATATAGTAGTAGTAGTAGTAGTAGTAGTAGTAGTAGTAGTAGTAGTAGTAGTAGTAGTAGTAGTAGTAGTAGTAGTAGTAGTGGTAGTAGTAGTAGTAGTAGTGGTAGTAGTAGTAGTATTAGTAGTAGTAGTAATAGTAGTTGTAGTAGTAGTAGTAGTAGTAGTAGTAGTAGTAGTAGTAGTAGTAGTAGTAGTAGTAGTAGTAGTAGTAGTAGTAGTAGTAAATGATAATAATAATAATAATAATAATAATAATAATAATAATAATAATAATAATAATAATAATAACAACAAGAACAGCAACAATTACAATAAAATTAACGATATACAACGTTATCAAATGGGTCTTTTAAAATAAGCAGACTTACATGAAAGTGTACCTTGCCACCGGACACCCAGGCAATAACAATGTCTGATGGGAACATAGCACCGTTTTCAGAGATGCCAAATCCGACATAACCTAATTAAAGACCAATAGAGAATAAATGAATTAATGAAAAGACAAAAAGCATTTATGAATAAACAGATTATACTACATAAATATGAATTAAAAATGAATATCTGAATAAATAAGAATAAAATAGATAACTAATTAAATGGATGAATAAATAAATAAATAAATAAATAAATAAATATAGGTGGGAATGAGAGAAATTGAAGGTACGAGAGAGAGTGAGAGAGAGAGAGAGAGAGAGAGAGAGAGAGAGAGAGAGAGAGAAAGAAAGACAGAGAGAGAGAGAGAGAGAGAGAGAGAGAGAGAGAGACAGAGGAAGAGGGAGTTTAAGAGAGACAATTGTAAGGTGTATTAGTGAGAATGTACTAACTGGTCAAGTTTCAAGAAAGAGCAGAGTTAAAGAGAGATGTATAGATCAACCTCTAACCAGTATTATATCGGGATGATTTGGAGACGAAGAATGGACATTTTAATCCAATATTTGAGACTGGGTTAAGTTTGTTTATGTGTTGTTGTTGGGTTTTTATTATTATTATTATTATTATTAATTATTATTATTATTATTATTATTATTATTATTATTTATTATTATTATTTTATTATTATTATATTTATTATTATTATTATTATTATTATTATTATTATTATTATTATTATTATTTAGTTTGTTTTTTCGCGCGTATTTTGGTTCTTTTTGTTTTGTTTTGCTTAAGAGAATTCATATCTTTCTATAAAGTTTAAAAAACTAAAATTTGTTATTTCTGGTGCTCCTAACTTAATGTAACGTTCAGTTTTTGACACTGTTTACACACCAATGTAATACTCGATTAAGTCGATAGGTTACATTCGACGTGTACATATATGTAGGTCTGACATCCGAACCCGATTATGGGCCTAGTTTAACATTACTGTAATGGACAATATTTTGCGTCAGTTTTTTTCTATTTCCATTACAACAAAGAGCCCAGAAATGAATTGGGTTGTCAGACGGTATGACATTCTTTCATAATGATAATTGCTTGGAAAAATAACACAATAATTACCGTTTGTTTTTACTTTGATTTTGAACATGATGTGGGAGGAGTTAAACTGCCACTTTAAATTGTAGTTGTCGTCAAGCTGCGCATTGAATGGATAATCGTCGATCTCGGACAAGGGACCTGTGAGGAAAAAATAAATGTTATGTGGCTTGTGTCGATATGCAGGTAATTAGATTTAAAAGTATATAAGTAAATAAAGAAACAAGTAATATTATATATATATATATATATATATATATATATATATATATATATATATATATATATATATTATTTTAATCTTTACCACAATGTTGGAGTCAGTCTACATCGATGTTTCAGGCCTTTTTAGCCATCGTCAGGACTGTGTGTTACATGAGTGTGGTTTGTTGTGTGTTGTTGCTTGTTGAAGACATAATTCGCTCCATTGCTACATGTCGGGCACTATTCGTACCATATTTGTATCCAACACGATTCAATATATATATATATATATATATATATATATATATATATATATATATTTCTTTTTTTTTTAGATGTACAATGAAATATATATATATATATATATTTATATATATATATTATATATATATATATATGTATATATATATATACTCTTTGTACATCTCCAAAATCTATCAAAAAGCACAATTGATGTCACGTCATAGATGATATGTTATTTTTTGTTATTGTGACAACCAGAGAGAAGATTATTGACATACTCTGACAAAACACTTTCTTTCATTTTGGCCAGAAATATAACTAGATAAAGAATCAATCAAATAAAATTACCCCTAACTTATTATAAATCTAAAGCTCAAACTTTAGCTCGTTTTGACAAGGAAATGATTATTTCAATCGATCCATATTAATTTGCAGTAAAAGTTTTTCGGCCAAACTGAAAAATAGTCACGCAGCTATTTGTTATGGTTTTTAGACAGCCATTTTTGTAATTAATTCTAACTAAATTCTATCAAATAGTCTGTTTTGGCATTGTGTTTCAGAATATGCCAGATAAGTTCATATTTCAATCAAATATTTCAATCAAAGACCAGAGTGACGTCAACTTCATTCTATCTATAGATAGAACAAAGATGACGTCACTCAGGTCTTTGTTATTGTTTTTTGCCATCCAAGTTTACGAATAATTCTCACTAAACTGTATTTTAAAAGACTATGCACGTTCAATGTTACACACAAAACTATGTGTCACCATGAACTTTTAGAGTCTGTTACAGTTAATTGAGAATTCCTCAAAAATGTGGATGGCAAAAAACAAAAACAAAGACCCGAGTGATTCAACTTCATTCTATCTATAGAGAGTATGCCGATGACGTCACGCATTTACCATCCACGGTTACTTCCCTTGCACTAAGAACACTGCCACTTTCTGTCGCGTTGTTGTTTACATTAGAGAGAGAGAGAGAGAGAGAGAGAGAGAGAGAGAGAGAGAGAGAGAGAGAGAGAGAGAGAGAGAAAGTCAGTAACAAACACAGAGCGAAAGAGACGGATAGAGAGAGATATATTTTTTTTTTAAAAAGAGAGAGAGAGAGAGAGAGGGGGGGAGGAAGAGAGAGAGAGAGAGAGAGAGAGAGAGAGGTTTGTTTTATCGTGTATTCATTGGGAATGGGAGGGAGGGTGGGGTCTTTTGAGACAATAAACAATGTGAGTGAACCCAAAGAAAAAGGGGAGGGGAGTTTAGTAGCTGACAATTGACCACAAGGGGTTGTGATAACTAGTGACATGTCCTAAATAGCTTGAGGTTGCAGCTCAAACAAGAAGATTCAATTATATGATTTCATGTAAGTCATTACAAATTAAGCCCCACCCCCTCTTCTTCAAGCTGTCATCTGACTCAAAATGGAACTCACTCAATCCCATGACCGGATGGTCGTTGGGGGGACTTGCGTGAAGCAGAAGTTACAGTCTTCCTCCATGCCTGCCTGTTGCTAGCCCTTTGTAGCAGCTCCGGAACCGACATCTCTGTCCATTTTTTTATATTGTCCAGCCACATCTTCCTTTGGTGCCCTCTTCTGCGCTGGTCTTCGACTGTGCCCTGTAGGACTGTCCTGCTCAGGCTATCGCGTCGAGCATGGTGTCCAAACCAGGACAGTTTTCTGCGCTTCACAGTCACTAGAAGAGGTTCTTGTGGGCCTGCCCGAGCTTCTATTTCTTCCAGGACGTCTTCGTTTGAGCGTAGCAGTCTTCTATAGCACTTGCTTTCAAACGCCCCTATGTGCCGTTGTGGATCCATTGTAAGTGCCCAGGCTTTTTGCATCCGTATAACAAGGTTAACAACACCAGTGATTTATACAGTTTGACCTTTACATTAAGACTCATGCTACTTTTCCAAATCTTTGTTAATTTAGTCATCACTGATGTTGCCATTGCAATTCTCTTTCGAATTTCAATTGTGTTAGTTCCATCTTTGCTTAGTGTCACACCTAGATATTTGAATGTCGTGACCTCTTTTAATTTTTCATTTCCCACTGTGATGTTTGTGTTGCTGTTCACCAAGATTTGTGACTTTTCAGTACTTATTTCCATTCCGTATTGCGATGCACATTCAGCTAGACGGTTGGTCAAGTCTTGTAGTTCTGGTTCTGTGCCTGCCAGTAGGTCAATATCGTCCACAAATCTTCAATTAGACAACGGGCGGCCGCCGATGGATATCGAGGTGTGGTAACCCTCCAGCACATCTTGCATGATTCTTTCAAGGAATATGTTGAATAGCATCGGAGATAATATGCAGCCCTGTCTGACTCCTACAGTAGTGTTGAAATGAGTTCCTAATTGGCCATTTACCAGGACTGTTCTGTTTGACCTGCCATACGATGCCTCTATTGTCTGGATGAGCCCTTCTTCAAGATTATATTTCTTCATCACATTCCAAAGACCATCATGCCAGACTCTGTCAAATGCCTTCCTGAAGTCTATAAAATTATGGTACAGCGAACGCTGGTGCTTAAGGCCTTTCTCTGTGAGTACCCTACTGTTAAATATTTGCTCCACGGTACTTTTCCTGTTCTGAATCCTGCCTTCTTCTGTTCTAGATTTCATTCTGTTACGGATTATTCGGAGCATGACTTTGCTTGGATGGCTTATCAAGCTTATTGTTCTGTAATTCTTGCATTATTTTAAGTTACCTTTCTTTGGGAGGGGTATGACGATGGATTGTGTCCATTCTTTGGGCCATTCTTTCTGATCTAATACCTTTTGGCAGGTGAACACGTTTATTACTTCTTCTCCGCCGTATTTTAGCAGTTCAGATGGTATGTTGTCAATTCCTGGTGACTTATTAGGTTTAAGGCTTTTTACTGCTGCTTCAACTTCTTCCTTTAAAATGGGTGGGGTATCGCTCACTTCCGCTTTATGACAAATTGGACGAAGTACTGAATTGCTTGTATTTAGCTCTATGTTGTACAGGTCATTGCAGTATTCAGTCCATCTTTTAGTTACTTCATCTTTGTTTGTCAGCAAGTTGCCATTTTTCTCTTCGATTGCGGTAGTTTTTGGCTGTACAGATTTTGTAATTAGCCTCAGTGTATTATAGGCATATTTGCTGTCTCCCCGTTCCATTCCTTGTTCGATGTTACGGCATTGACCCGTCACCCATTTTTCTTTTGTGTTACGTAGTTTATTCCTCACCTCTGTGTTTACATGTTGGTACCTTGTTTTATCCTCAGCACTAACGTGTTTCTTGCTCTTCATGTTTCTTCGTTTATCGCAAAAGGCCAGTGTCTTATTTGTCATCCATGGTATTTTTGTCCCTTTTTCTCAGCCCTAACACTTCTTCTGTAGTTGCGGAAAGGGCTTCATTGATGTCTCTATAGATGTCGTCCACGTTATTGTCTATCACATTTAACGCTGCGAATTTGCCCCCTATTTGGGATTGGAAAATGTCTGCGACATTTAGATCTTTAGTTTGTATTGGTCAAAACGTAAACGGGTGGCCTTTTGTGCGTGGCCTTTCAACGGTTTTATCTTGAATGTTCCAAGTACAAGATCGTGATCGGAGCCGATTTCTGCGCCTGGATATTTTCTTGTCTTTGTTTTGTTTATGCTTGATTTACAGCGTTGAGGTGTCAAGATATAGTCAGTTTGATTATGTACTTGTCCATCAGGAGAATGCCACGTGGTGGTTCTTGACATCTGTTTTGGATGTAATATATTATTGGCAATTGTGAGGTTATTTTATTATGTCTTGGCGAACTCAAGAGTCTCAGGCTTCTATCATTTGTTTGTCCGTATCCGAAACAACCAACAGTTCCAGCCCATTCTTCATATGCATCTGGTTTCGCTTTGGCATTCCAATCACCTTGTATTATGAGGATATCCTTCTTCTGTGTTTTTGCAATGGTATCTTCAATATTTCCATAAAAGTTTTCAATTTCTTCATCTTCGTAGTCAGATGTTGGTGCGTAGACTTGTAAAATTGTTACATTTTTGGGTTTTCCCGCAATACGTATTTTTATTAGTCTGCTAGAGATTGGAGTGCATTCAATTATTGAGTTGATGTTTTCTTTCTTAACTATGAATCCTACTCCATGTTGGTGTTTCGTATCATCTCCAGAAAACCAAATCTTGTGGCCTTCCCTTGTTGATATTTCTCCAAAGCCTGTCCATCTCACTTCGCAAAGTCCTACAATGTCCCATATGTACCACTCGAGTTCATTGGTGAGTTCCGCCACCTTGCCTGTTGCATATAGTGTGCGGACATTCCGTGTTCCTGTTGTGATTCCCTTTTTTGGGAGGTTCCTACTTCCAGTGGCTGATTGTCCACGTCCACCCTGGAGAGTTCCAGCGGAGCGCGCGGTCGTTGTTTTCCCGGGCCTCGACCGATCCGGTATCTGTACTGAGTTCTTCTTCATCTGCATGTCCTTTCGGTGGGCTTGATGAACTCGGCGGCGCCCATCTCCTCTCCGAGCTGAATCCAATCGTGGTCAGGCTTTTCCTGTATCGACGATATCAATGTGGGGGCCGGGCCTCTACCACTCGTAGTGGTCTCGACAGGTCTTTGAGACCGACGAGTGTCTCTTTCTCCGTCTTCGATTACGATAGGCGTTGTCCGGCCAAGGTCCGGGGTGCCTGGCCCAAGGGGCACGCAAGCTGTTACGCCACGACAAGGTATAGACACAAGTAACAGAAATGAAACAATGCAACAAATGATTTGACCATCCCATTTTAAAAATTGCAATCTCATTGGTCAATATGTTTCCCATTGATTGACTTTGACTTCTTTTGAAACGAAGAGCTTTCTTATACTATCCCTACCTATTCTTTGCTCCACCCCATGACGTAACTATGACTCTTTTAGTAGGCCATGCTCCACCCCCTTCCTCCTTTTCCAACTTTCTTTCTCTCTCTCTCTCTCTCTCTCTCTCTCTCTCTCTCTCTCTCTCTCTCTCTCTCTCTCTCTCTCTCTCTCTCTCTCTCTTTTTTTTTTTTTTTTTTTGTCTTCCTCGTGTTTCTTTCACACATACAAACATACACACACACACACACACACACACACACACACACACATATATATATATATATATATATATATATATATATATATAATATATATATAATATATTTAAATATTTATTCTGTTGCCCTATCAAGTTTATACTGTGAACTGTTTAAACGTCGTCCTTTGTTGTTATGATGTCGAGCGTAAACGAAGTATGTTATCGTGATGCGAAGAGGATAGGACCAGGGGGTGATAGTTGCGAAGTTATGGAAGAAGTGAAAGAGGTGAGAAAGGATTTGTGCTTTTTGAGAGATGAGGTGATGGGATTGAAAGAAAGGTTGAATGCTGTACTTTAGGCGTTAGAAATCGTGACAAGTGAAGTGTCTCCACTAGGTGCGGCCGTTACGAAGGTGCTGGAGAAAATAGAAAAACATGACGAAAGGATGGATATGATAGAGGCGAACGTGAGGAGACAGAGTGAGGAAGTGGTGAGAACGAGGAGAAGGGAGGAGGATGCTGATGAGAAGTTGAAACAGATGAAATGGAGGGTGATAGACCAGGAGGCGAGATGGAGGAGGAACAACTTGCTTTTCTACGGTGTACAAGAAGATAAGAACGAGGATTGCTCAGGGTTGGTAAAGAATTTTATAAAGAAGGAATTACGGATAAACCAATCCGTGGATATACAAAGAGCCCACCGCATTGGACGACCAAGGGCGAATAACGGTTTCTTCTTCTTCTTCTTCTTCTTCTTCTTCTTCTTCTTCTTCTTCTTCTTCTTCTTCTTCTTCTTCTTCTTCTTCTTCTGCTTCTTCTTCTTCTTCTTCTTCTTCTTCTCTTCTTCTTCTTCTTCTTCTCTTCTTCTTCTTCCTTCTTCTTCTTCTTCTTCTTCTTCTTCCTTCTTCTCTTCTTCTTCTTCTTCTTCTTCTTCTTCTTCTTCTTCTTCTTCTCTTCTTCTTCTTCTTCTTCTTCTTCTTCTTCTTCTTCTTCTTTCTTCTCTTCTTCTTCTTCTCTTCTTCTTCTTCTTCTTCTTCTTCTTCTTCTTTTCTTCTTCTTCTTCTTTCTTCTTCTTCTTCTTCTTCTTCTTCTTCTTCTTCTTCTTCTCTCTTTCTTCTTCTTCTTCTTCTTCTTCTTCTTCTCTTCTTCTTCTTCTTCTTCTTCTTTCTTCTTCTTCTTCTTCTTCTTCTTCTTCCTTCTTTCTTCTTCTTCTTCTTCTTCTTCTTCTTCTTTCTTCTTCTTCTTCTTCTCTTCTTCTCTCTTCTTCTTCTTCTTTCTTCTTCTTCTTCTTCTTCTTCTTCTCTCTTCTCTTCTTCTTCTTCTCTTCTTTCTTCTTCTTCTTCTCTTCTTCTTCTTCTTTCTTCTTCTTCTTCTTCTTCTTCTTCTCTTCTTTTCTTCTTCTTCTTTCTTCTTCTTCTTCTTCTTCTTTCTTCTTCTTCTTCTTCTTCTTCCTTCTTCTCTTTCTTCTTCTTCTTCTTCTTCTTCTTCTTCTCTTCTCTTCTTCTTTCCTTCTTCTTCTTCTTCTTCTTCTCTCTTCTTCTTCTCTCTCTTCTTTCTTCTTCTTCTTTTCTCTTCTTCTTCTTCTTCTTCTTCTTCTTCTTTCTTCTTCTTCTTCTTCTTCTCTCTTTCTTCTTCTTCTCTTCTTTCTTCTTCTTCTTCTTCTTCTCTTCTTCTTCTTCTTCTTCTTCTTCTTTCTTCTTCTCTTCTTCTCTTCTCTTCTTCTTCTTCTTTCTTCTTCCTTCTTTCTTCTTCTTCTTCTTCTTCTTCTTTCTTCTTTCTTCTTCTTCTTCTTCTCTCTTCTTCTTTTTCCTTCTTCTTCTTCTTCTTTCTTCTCTCTTCTTCTTCTTTCTTCTTCTTCTTTCTTCTTTCTTCTTCTCTTCTTCTTCCTTCTTCTTCTCTTCTTTTCTTCTTCTCTCTTCTTCTTCTTCTTCTTCTTCTTCTTCTCTTTTCTTCTTCTTCTTCTCTTCTTCTTCTTCTTCTTCTTCTTCTTCTTCTTCTTCTTCTTCTTCTTCTTCTTCTTCTTCTTCTTTCTTCTTCTTCTTCTTCTTCTTCTTCTTCTTCTCTCTTCTTCCTTCTTCCTTCTTCTTCTCTTCTTCTTCTTCCTCTTCTTTTCCTTCTTCTTCTTCTTCTTCTTCTTTCTTCTTTTCTTCTTCTTCTTTCTTCTTCTTCTCTTTTTTCCCTTCTTCCTTCTTCTTCTTCTCTTCTTCTTCTTTCTTCTTCTTCTTCTATTATAATTAATAATAATAATAATTAATAATAATAATAATAATAATATAATAATAATAATATAATAATAATAATAATAATAATAATAATAATAATAAATAATAATAATAATAATAATAATAATAATAATAATAATAATAATAATAATAAATAATAATAAATAATAATAATAATAATATATAATAATAATAATATAATAATAATAAAATAATAGATAGATAGATAGATAGATAGATAGATAGATAGAAAGATAGATAGATAGATAGATAGATAGATAGATAGATAGATAGATAGATAGATAGTAGATAGATAGATAGATAGATAGATAGATAGATAGATAGATAGATAGATAGATAGATAGATAGATAGATAGATAGATAGATAGATAGATAGATAGATAGATAGATAGATAGATAGATAGATAGATAGATAGATAGATAGATAGATAGATAGATATGATAGATAGATAGATAGATAGATAGATAGATAGATAGATAGATAGATAGATAGATAGATAGATAGATAGATAGATAGATAGATAGATAGATAGATAGATAGATAGATAGATATGATGGTACGTGATGGAGGATAAGTCTTGATAAGTCTTTGTCCAGTTTTCCGATTTTAAGTCGTATGGATCAATGTCATTCATGCATTTAATTTTTTCTTTGTAGCTTTTTTTCGATACAGTGTCCATTGTGTTGAAAGGATTGGTCGCCATTTTGAAGAAATCTATGCTTCAATCAAGGGACTAAACCGTGTAAAATGCCAAAAATTAACTCCCTTAGTCTTGCCGATACTCTCTATAGCCGTTGCGTATCCGTCTCCGATAGCGTCATTCAATAAGGGTTAACCCTCTCCATACCAACTGTGGGAAAATTGTCACATTGGTTATGATTCAACCAACATTTTTTCTTATTCAGATTTAGCTTTATAAATCACAATATTCGAAGAAAAAATCTTTGTTATATTATTTACAAGAACTTAATGCTGTTTTATAAACCTTGTTTTGTACAATAAAATTATGTATAGCATGTACTTATTGCTTTTAAATTATTTGAGTTTAAAATTTCAATTTGTGTGTTGGGTTTTTATGCCATTTCAGTTTTTTTTTTTTTAATCTTGAAAATGGTCGGTAAGGAGAGAGTTATAAAATGATTCGCGGCTACCTTTACGAGTATTTGAGTGATTTCAACATCGCGAGCTTCTAGGTTTCAGAGTTTTTGCCAAGATAAGGGTTAATTGTGACAAATTAAAGACGAGTTTTTTTCTGGCCAATTTTTTAAATATGTGTTTTACCAAAGATCGGCTGTTTACTGGCTACACAAACATTTAGCAGGGGGAATTAAGGTATAATTGTGCAAATAGGTGATGAAAGCATGAAAATTGGCACACAGGTACCTTATACCACCAAAAACACAATCTGATAGAGAAGCATTCTGACATTTTACAAAAAAGTTGGTTTTAAAGCATTTTATATTTTAATATATAAACATTAGTAAATTCGGGGGGAATAATCGAGGAAATTCTATTCGCCCTCTTACTGATTAGTAGTGCCGCGCTGAGGACCGGACCGAGGACCGGTCCCACGGTCTTTTAGCTGTGAACCGTGGTCCAGTCCCAAAGAGGAAGACCGCCGGCGGTCCTCACTTCTTATCACCTTTCAACGGTCTAGCGCCATACTACTTCCCCAGCGATTCGTTGCCTCGGTCCTTTGCCTATCTTCCACCAATCACCACCCATCCCACTTAATTAATCGCACCCACCCCCCTTTGCCATACACTAAACGACACAGACGACCATAGAGGCAGACGACCACCTCCCTCCACTCCGCAAACCGCCCTTTCGTGTGTGAGATGGGGGGAACAGGAGGCGCACGCCTTGGACGATTCCATTATACGGGGTAAATTTCAAAATTTACTACACCATAATGATCGCAATGACAATGATCTATGATGAAGGCATGACCCCTCTTCTCTAATGGGTTATTGTTTGAAATGTATGTGACTACTAAAGAGATGTGTGTGTGTGTGTGTGTGTGTGTGTGTGTGTGTGTGTGTGTGTGTCGAACCTAGCAAGTTGCAAGTCTGATTTTTTGTTTTCTTTTGTCCATCTCTTGTCGCCACTCCTTTCTATCGCATTGTTGTCATTTAAAATAATACAATAATATTAAAATTTCGTTTGGTGTTTTAACTAATCAAGTAATATGAGTTTCATTAGTTTCTTCCGTCCAAAAAAAACAAACAGTTATAACGTCTGTATTTTTAAAAGGTCCAATAGAATATTTGGGGACCCCGATAGCTCAGTTGATAGAGCACTCTCTTTATACGCAAAGGGCCAGAGATCGATCCCGGGTGCAGTCGATTTTTTTCTGAATCCCTGTCTACTCAGCAATGAATGGGTAGCTGAGTTTGTTAGATCTGGCGAAAAGTCACCATCGACCCCTCTTATCACCTCATCCACCCCCTCTTATTATAACTTCACGTCTCTCTCTTACTCTTCAATGCTCGCTGCCCTCTAATGTGTGTGTGTGGGGGGGGGGGGGTAGGAGTTGCGTGTGTGTATCAACGCCACGAACAACTCGATCAACGCCTTGGGCGATGCCATTATCTCCGTTAATGGGGATAAATTTCAAATTTTATTAAATTATCGAAGTAACAATGAAGTACGGTGAGCAAATAAAGAAGGCATCACCCCTCTTCTCTAATTAGGTTACAATTTGAAATGAGTGTGACTACTCCGTGTGTTTTACTCCTGTAGGCCACGGTTTTCATCGTGTAGCGGTCTTTAACGGTTCAAGAATGAACGGACCGCTAGAGACCGGTCCTAGAGACCGGTCCTTGCGGTCTTCATTTCCCAAGGACCGTAGGACCGTGGTCCTTAAGCTTGCCAAGGACCGCCCCGCACTACTGATTAGTACTGAACATATTAATTATGTTGCGAAATTACCATATTTTCTCTCGTACTTTTTGTTGCATATCAGCTATCTTATAGCTTTCATTTTGAAAGATTTAGGGTTGTTTGTTTTCAACGGGGCATATGTTAACAGCGTCAAATAGGGCGAAATTAAATATTTGAAAATGAATAAAATCATGAAAATTATATTACACAGTACAAAATCCACGGCCAACTCCATATTCATGTGGCTTTACAATGAAAACAAAACCCCTGTGAGCTTTTATATAGCGCAATATCCACCAAGCTGTTCAAAGCACTTTACAGTGATTCCCGGACGGGGTAAGCTTTCAAGCTAATGCTAACTACCTTGAGACCTGATATTGACTGTTTAAAGTCAAGAGTTAAGCCTGACCAAAGTTGCTTGGCTTTTATTTGTTTGGCTTTTCCTTATAGTCCTTTATAATAAAATTACATTTTCAACCTACCTAATTGTTTATGATATGACATCCTCTACATCGACATAAGTCTGTGCATGGTAATGGTAAGCGGGCTTGCAAACATTTGCATCGGGACGTGCATCCTTTCTTGCAGCCACATTTGACAAGTTATTGGCACACTTTGGATACTTCCGGCTGTGATGACCAGTATGGTAAGAGCTTTCCTCCGTCCATTTTCCAGCCCCTTTCCAGAGGTGATGGTAGTACAGGATATTTTTCTGTTGCAGAGCTCAAAACATAGCCAGCTTGATATGCCGCCCGTTTAATGTGTTGCTGTAATCTTCTTTGATCTTGTATGTGTGTATAAAAAAATACTTACATACAACGGTAATGGCGTCTCTTTGATCTGCGATTGTCTTTTTTGAAAAGTCGACCCGGTTTTATTTTTATTTTTGGTATTTGACACAATAAGCTGTGATATATATAGGCTGTCTTGATGCCTGGAATCTGACTTTTCTGAAGGAGACGATCCAACCAAAATCATTTTGATTAATGTCAACAGGGAGTTAGGCACTGCGCCTTCTTGACTTCCAATCCCGATGTCCCATTGTGTTGGTGTTTGGGGGCATTTGCGAATGATGTCTTGTCGGATAGTTTTTGCTGCACGCCACAAAGACATTGCATTATCATCTGCTTATTCCTTTTGATTCTTTACTAATAACGCAGCAACTTTGCTATCGTGTGCTACATATGTATTTCGTCCAGAAGAATAGAATTATATGCTTGGAAAGACTCTCATGAGGCGCTCTTTGAACCGCGTGAGGTGTGCATAGTTATTTCCACAGCCTCTAGTGGTGCACTCACTTTTAAACTTCTTAATAAGTTTTGACAACTGTTGGGTTGCATTATGGTTCTCCTCTACATAAGACACGACTGCTGCGAAAGCGAAACTTTCATCAGGACCTGAATGTTTTCCCTTCATATGATGAGTCTTCGATTTTCTACCCTTATTCATGTATTTGATGTGGCAGAGTTTATGGTAGTGTGCCTCTTTCGTTACTAAATCACCACCATCGATTTAGCTGATCATTGTAATATCTTTTATCAAAGTTGCTGTAGCAAGTATCTTATCTTCCATTTCCTTCGTCATTACAGCATGGAGCCTTCCTGGCCGCTTATTTTGACATATAAAACACTTTGTCCTGTTCGATTTCAACTTCTCCTCTGATTTTTGACATGGTTCCCTGAAGTATCCCTGGGTGTTGTTTCAATTGGCAATTCGATACTCAAAGATGGATCTTGAAAATCAAAATCAGATATTGTAATGTTCGCTTCTAGTCTAAATTCATGCTTTTCTTCTTTGTTTTTCTTGTCTTGGGGGCTTTTAATTGCATTAGAGTTATATTTCACTGGACAAGACCGATGCCATTTTGCATTGTTCGATTTCAATTCTTCAAGAGTTCCATTAAGATGTGTTTTGACATTGCTATCAGCTAACGAATTGTATTGATTTAGATTTTCTAGAAAGGTTATATATCCTTGGTCCTTGTTTGGGAGTTCAGAATTAGCTGGACAAATCAATTTTTCAGATGAATCAATTTGGCAAATCAAACACTTTTCCCAGTCATTTGAACCAATAATTTTTGCCATCGTGCATGAAAACAGCCAAACGAACAATGTTCAATATTAGGTACTATCTATATAATATGTTTGCATACATATGTTTACTTAATTTATCACTAATGGGGTCCTGGGTGGGGTTCCTGACCTCCCATAGCGGGCAGGGATGTACATACTGTGTCTTCTATCCTCGTATATCTGTTTTCCAACATGCTTTCTGTCTTTGTCTTGGAATGAGATTACTTGGTTTTGTCCTGGCCCTGGCCATATACCCTGGCTGGGAGGGAAACAGTCAAATGTATAATTAGTTTTGGGAGATGATATTTTTTTCCTTGTAAATCATCTCTCTGTTATGCACTGTATTATGTTTTGTTTATGTATTTTATGATTTGTAAACATTTGAGTGTACTTCACTTAGTGGGGACCTGTGCTTGTGTCTGGATGAGACTTTTAGGTGATCTCAAACTTAAGTACACTGATAGTGTGCTCTTGGAATCTACAACTGTTGCCTATTTGAACCAATTCTCCTTTGTCTGCCTTATTCTTGGATGCTTTAAGTGTAATTCTAAAACTTTTTACTATCCCATTTTCTTCCTTTTTACTGGCGCTGATATGACCTTAATGTGTTGCAAGCGCCGTAAAACCCTTAAAAACAAAAAACAAAAAACAACTAATGGGGTTCTTCTTATGTCCAACTTTTTGACGGTTATATGACCTAAACGACGTTGACACAATTTTATCAACTAGTCATTGACCTAAGGCACAATCTGTTTTGTTAGTATGTGCATATTTACGATTTCTCGTTGTGTGTGATTTTCATAGGTAAAGCCATAATTAATACAGTACTTTACATACAATGATCAATGCCTAAAGCACGGTGGTGGTGGTGGTGGTGGTGGTGGTGGTGGAGGAGGAGGGAGTGAGAGAGAAAGAGACAGAGAAAGAAAGAAAGGGAGAGAGAGAGAGAGAGAGAGAGAGAGAGAGAGAGAGAGAGAGAGAGAGAGAGAACATCCCCACTATTACATTTCAATCAATGAAATAATTCTATGTAACTATGTATAGTAATATGATTATATCAATACCAATCCATGCTAACAAAGAGATATAAAATGAGTCAACACCGGTTTACGTTTTATGTTTGCCTTCAAACACCACCACCAGCCCAGGGCCTTCTAAAAATAGTATCGGGCCTGTCCAACCGAATTGCGCGAGTTCTCTGCTGGGCTTAACATTTAAAACCCCGCGATATTTGATTGTCAACAAAGTTTGTGTGTACACATTACACACCACAGTTACGCTGGATTACCTGTTGATACAATGAATTTATCGCGTCGTTTGTTATTATTTCTGTTCATGGATATATATTCATTGTGATTGCCAATCCCACCATGATGTTTGTTGTGTGTATTTTTTTAAAATCTAATTTAGCAATTGAAAAATAATTAAAAGGTAATTTAAAAACTATAGTGTCATCTAAGCCATCATCTGCCGTCGAGCGAAACCTTGAACTTGAACTGTTGCCTTGTGTCAAAACAAAACCGGATGATCTTGTACTTGTACACATCAAAATGAAATTGTCATTGATAGTCTATTCAGTGATGCCAAAACTCCGGTTTCACCTGAAAAAACTCTGGTCTGAGCAAAAAATTCCGGGTGCCGGGCAACTTCCGTCAAATTCCGATGAGGTCAAATTCTTCCAAGGACACACCCCCCCCCCCCTCTTCCAACCACCACATCATCATCACTGCCACTAGAATTATAACCATCATCACTACCACTACTACTGCAACCACCACCACATCATCATCATCATCACTACCACTACTACTACAACCACCACCACATCATCATCACTACCACTACCACAACAACCATCACTATTACAACCACCACCACCACCACATCATCATCACTACTACAACCACCACCACCACATCATCATCACTACCTCTACTACTACAACCACGACACCACATTATCACTACCACTACTACTACCCCACCACCGTCACATCATCATCACTACCACTACTACCACAATCACCACCACCACCACATCATCATCACTACCACTACTATTACAACTACCACCAACACCACATCATCACTACCACTACTACTACAACCACCACCACCACCATATCATCATTACCACTACTACTACTATTACAACCACCACTAGCACATCATCATCACTACCACTACTACTACAACCACCACCACCACATCATCACTACCACTACTACTACTACTACAAGCACCACCACCACATCATCATTACAACTACTACTGCAACCACTACCACCATATCATTACTAACACTACTACTACAACCACTACCACCACATCATCACTACCACTACTACTACAACCACCACATCATCATCACTACCACTAATACTACTACAACAGCTACCACATCATCGTCACTACCACATCATCACTACCACCACTACTACAACCACCACCTCATCTTCATCACTACCACCACCACCACCACCACATCATCATCACTACCACTGCTACTACAACCACCACCACATCATCATTACTACCACTACTACTACAACAGCAACCACTATCACATCTTCATCATCACTACCACTATTTCTACAACCACCAACACCACATCATCCTCACTACCACCAGTACTAAAATCTCTACCATTTGATTTTGGTGCTTTACTTCATCATAGTATAATTCTAATCAGTTATCTATTTAGAACTATACAAAACGTAAACACAATGCCAAATACCATTCCAATGCCTTTTTCTTGTGTGCGGAAATTCCTCTTTCGGCATTGAAATTCCTACGAGTGGTGTCTGAAACTCCTGTGAGCCAAATTTAAAATTGGCGTCTCTGTCTATTTATCTTAATTCTTTAAAAAAGCTCACCTCTCAACGGTATTAATCAAAGTTGCATCATTCATTTTTTCATCATCAAATATATCGGCAATGACTGTATTACCGTTATGAAGTGAAAATATTGAAATATCACTTGCCTCCTTACTTTCTCCGCCTCCTCCTCCTCATCCCCCCCCCCCCCCAACCCCCTCTTCTTCTTTCCATTTGATTTCTTTTTTGGTCCGGCATAACTAAATGAAAGATAGAGGGGGAGATGAACTATAAAAGACTGCGAAGGGAGAGAGAGAGAGAGAGAGAGAGAGAGAGAGAGTGAGAGAGAGAGAGAGAGAGAGAGAGGGGGGGGGGGGGGGCGAACAACTAACACCTCTTCCGCACTGGGACAGTCCTGTCCCAAATCTGTAACATATAGAATTTAGAGAGATCTTCCGCACCTATTGGGACGGGACAAAACAGTCCCGTTGTGTCCCAAGCCGTTGTGCAAGACTCCTTCCGCACTAGGACAAAACTGTCCCAGGACAAATTTGTCCTGTCCCACTGGTGAAAACTTCTATTCAAAAGGAGTTCCGCACTAGGACAGGACTGTCCCGGGACACACCTGCGCGAATGCATTATTTTTAAAATTTTTTTACAAGATTCAAAAGTTTATTTGTAGGCAATTGTCAATATAACTCATACAAGAATATAATATTTTCATCAACAAATCAAGTAAATAAAATCAATAATAAAGCAAGGCAAACAATGATAGTAATAATGATAATAATAGTAATGATAATAATAATAATAATAATAATAATAAGAAGAAGAAGAGAAGAAGAAGAAGAAGAAGAAGAAGAAGAAGAAGAAGAAGAAGAAGAAGAAGAAGAAGAAGAAGAAGAAGAAGAAGAAGAAGAAGAAGAAGAAGAAGAAGAATAAGAATAATAATAATAATAATAATAATAATGATAATTATAATGGTGATAATAATAATGTATAATCTTCTAATTAATAGATTAGTTATTTAATAGTTTGAATTATAGATTAATAATTTTAAAAAATAAGTCCTTGGTACAACTCTAATAATTCACATTTTACGAATCAACATAAGATACGACATGACGATAATGATTTTTTACACTGTACAATGGGATGTTTACATAAGATTTATATAATCATGAAATATTCTTATAGCAAGAGTAATATTATTGCTGCTGCTGCTGCTACTACTACTATACTACTACTACTACTACTACTACTACTACTACTACTACTACTACTACTACTACTACTACTAGTAATGGATGAAATAGAGGTTGCATATTTCTGTGCTTTACTACGTGGAAAAAAGACAAATTGAAAGAGAAAACAATATTGGGTGCATCCTTTAATGACCCAAAGATTGCTCAAGGGTCAATTCCGTAGACTCTATGGTGATCTCCGATCTTATCTTAAAATGACTTTCTTGGAATCACCTCATTTTACCCAGGTGCAAATGAGTACCAGTTCGCTGATGAAAGTAATCTTTGACGGACTAGCATCATTCAAGAGGATAATAGAAAGTCAGCATGGCTCGGTGGTACGGTCTTTGCTTCGTACCCGAAAGGCATCAGTTCGATCACCCGCTGATGCGCTGTGTTGCCTTGAGTAAGTCACCTCGCCGAGCTCAATTTGCGCGCTGCACTGCGGCTAAAGCTGGACTACAAATGCAGAAACACAAAAGAACATTGAAGCTTTTGAAATGTGGTGCTTGAGAAGGATGCAGAGAATATCGTATACTGCACACAAAACGAACGAAGAAGTGCTAAAACAAACATACCAACAAAGGAAACTAATGCCCTTAATAGTGGATCGACAACTATCCTTTTTCGGACACATAGTAAGGAAAGATAAGAATGAATACCTGGCAAGTTGTGGAAAAATACCTGGTAAACGCGCCCGGGGAGACAAAGAAAAACACTCATAGACCAACTGAAGGGCTTCACCAACCTAACAATCCAAGAGCTGTTTGAAAAAGCAAGAGACAGGGAGGAATGGAGAGAGATAATTCATGCAGTATCCGAAGCCTGGACCAGGCATGGAACCTAGAAGAAGAACTGCGGCTAACGCCTGGTTATACCTCGCCCTAGCTCAATTTGCGGCGCTGCATTGCGGCTGACGCCTGGGTTATTCCAGTCTTCCCTTGGAATAGACCCTCGAGAAAAATTTCCCCTATGGGATGAAAAAGGGAATTTTATTTTTTTAAATTTTAAACTGTTATCTGTCTGCTCAACGCTACAGAAACATGGATAAGTTCCGGATTTATAAGCTAAGGAGGCAAGATGGCCCATGGTTAGTGCGTTGTACTCTGGACTCAGAGGTTCTGTGTTCGATTCCGGCCGAAGCCAATTTGTACTTTCTAGAGCAAGAAAATTTACTCCAATCACTCACTCCATTCAGGTGTAAAAGGGTATCTGTCAAATTGGGATAGTAATCTGCGATAGACTAGCGTCCTGTTCAAAGGTTTTCAAACAAATACGTTAATTATCCGCTTCACGCTATTGAAACCGGAATAACTCCTGCACCATTGGCTACAAGGCTTTAAAGGAGTTAATTTGTCTTACAATGAGTCCAAGTGGCTCAGAAGGACTTACTTAAAAATATTTTCATTGAAAATTCCCGAAATAAATAACGATAAAGACAATTGATCCCACAAGGTACCGAACAGATGTGCGACCGGTTTTAGACACGTTACTGCTGTGTCACAAAGTGTGACACTTCTTAAATTATATTTATAAACATACGTTTTTAAATTGCCGAAAATGTTTATGTTGCTGTGCCTTCTGTACGTGGTTTCATCACATAGAATTATTTTTTGAATTGTTCTTGCTTTTTTACATTCAGAATTGAAATAAATAAATAAATCATAACTGTGAAATTGAATGTAAGCTTCAGTTTAATATACGAAAACAGAGAAAATGGACGTTTCGGGTTTCCCCTTCATCAACAACACATGATGAATTAAAAACTACAGACGAATGAGATAATGTGGTAGTGGCGTTGTTAAGATGCATAAACAAAAACATTGATGGGCAGGAAATTGTATGTTACTTTGTGAGGAAGCGCGAATTAAAACAGAGCAATAGAAATTTATAAAAGGTGCGTACTTAATTAATTTAAAAAGGGGAGGCGGGGAGGAACTGTGTAATGCAGTATAGAAGACAGTGAACTAAAATAAAGTGTGGAATATTGTTGGAAAATAAATACTATGGAATTGGAAATAAATACAAAATGTAAAGGATGTAGGTATTAATATATTAGTGGCATTAGCAGCAGCAGAAGCAACAGTAGAAATAGTAGTAAGTAGTAGTAGTAGTAGCAGTAGTAGTAAGTAGTAGTAGTAGTAGTAGTAGTAGTAGTAGTAGTAGTAGTAGTAGTAGTAGTAGTAGTAGTAGTAGTAGTAGTAGTATAGTAGTAGGGATGCAGAAAATAAAGACAGGCATTTCAATTTTGACACGGCGCCGCCAAGTCTCGGACTTTTTTGTCCTAGTGCGGAAGGCTGCTATATTTTTCTACTATCACAAACGATATGAACACGCGACTGGGACAGTCCTGTCCCGTTGATCTTGTAGCATTTCACAACGGCTTGGGACACAACGGGACTGTTTTGACCCGTCCCAATAGGTGCGGAAGATTTCTCTAAATTCTATATGTTACAGATTTGGGACAGGACTGTCCCAGGACAGTCCTGTCCTAGTGCGGAAGAGGGTCAATGCTACAAAATCAACGGGACAGGACTGTCCCAGTCCCGTGTTCATATCGTTTGTGATAGTAGAAAAATATAGCAGACTTCTGCACTAGGACAAAAAAGTCCCAGATTTGGCGGCGCCGTGTCAAAATTGAAATGCCTGTCTTTATTTTCTGCATCCCTACTACTACTAATACTACTACTACTACTACTACTACTACTACTACTACTACTACTACACTACTACTACTACTATAACTACTACTACTACTACTACTACTATACTACTACTACTACTACTACTACTACTACTACTACTACTACTACTACTACTACTACTACTACTACTACTACTACTACTTCTATTGTTGCTTCTGTTGTGGCTAATGCTACTAATATATTAATACCTACATCCCTTATATTTTGTATTTATTTCCAATTCCATTGTATTTATTTTCCAACATTAGTCCACACTTTATTTTAGTTCACTTTCTATACTGCATTACACAGTTCCTTCCCGCCTCCCCTCTTTTGACATAATTAAGTACGCACCTTTTATAAATTTCC
>NC_088368.1:8702100-8712100 GCF_034508935.2 Berghia stephanieae | reverse complement strand
TAGCGCGTTGTACTCTGGACTCAGAGGTTCTGTGTTCGATTCCGACCGAAGCCAATTTGTACTTTCTAGAGCAAGAAAATTTACTCCAATCACTCACTCCATTCAGGTGTAAAAGGGTACCTGTCAAGCTGGGATAGTAATCTGCGATAGACTAGCGTCCTGTTCAAAGGTTTTCAAACAAATACGTTAATTGTCCGCTTCACGCTATTGAAACCGGAATAACTCCTGCACCATTGGCTACAAGGCTCTAAAGGAGTTAATTTGTCTTACAATGAGTCCAAGTGGCTCAGAAGGACTTACTTAAAAATATTTTCATTGAAAATTCCCGAAATAAATAACGATAAAGATAATTGATCCCACAAGGTACCGAATGATGTGCGACCGGTTTTAGACACGTTACTGCTGTGTCGCAAAGTGTGACACTTCTTAAATTATATTTATAAACATACGTTTTTAAATTGCCGAAAATGTTTATGTTGCTATGCTTTCTGTACGTGGTTTATCACATAGAATTATTTTTTGAATTGTTCTTGCTTTTTTATATTCAGAATTGAAATAAATAAATAAATCATAACTGTGAAATTGAATGTAAGCTTCAGTTTAATATACGAAAACAGATAAAATGGACGTTTCGCGTTTCCCCTTCATCAACAACACATGATGAATTAAAAACTACAGACGAATGAGATAGTGTGGTAGTGGCGTTGTTAAGATGCATAAACAAAAACATTGATGGGCAGGAAATTGTATGCGACTTTGTGAGGAAGCGCGAATTAAAACAGAGCAATAGAAATTTATAAAAGGTGCGTACTTAATTATGTTAAAAGAGGGGAGGCGGGTAGGAACTGTGTAATGCAGTATAGAAGACAGTGAACTAAAATAAAGTGTGGACTATTGTTGGAAAATAAATACAATGGAATTGGAAATAAATACAAAATGTAAGGGATGTAGGTATTAATATATTAGTGGCATTAGCAGCAGCAGAAGCAACAGTAGAAATAGTAGTAGTAGTAGTAGTAGTAGTAGTAGTAGTAGTAGTAGTAGTAGTAGTAGTAGTAGTAGTAGTAGTAGTAGTAGTAGTAGTAGTAGTAGCAGTAGTAGCAGTAGCAGTAGTAGTAGGGATGCAGAAAATAAAGACAGGCATTTCAATTTTGACTGGGACTTTTTTTCCCTAGTGCGGAAGTCTGCTATATTTTTCTACTATCACAAACGATATGAACACGCGACTGGGACAGTCCTGTCCCGTTGATTTTGTAGCATTTCACAACGCCCTGGGACACAACGGGACTGTTTTGTCCCGTCCCAATAGGTGCGGAAGATTTCTCTAAATTCTATATGTTACAGATTTGGGACAGGACTGTCCCAGGACAGTCCTGTCCTAGTGCGGAAGAGGGTTAAGCCCAGCAGAGAAAGTGGGTCATGCACGGTGGCTCTGCCTATCTCTTTTGGTCGCCTCGCACCAGCCCCAATATTGGCCCATTCTAAAAATAACTTTTTGGAAATTGTCAGCCGATTGGGTAATTTCCACCAACACGCACCCCTCCACCCTGCTTCTACCTTCGCGCCGCTTCGTGTTTGTCATAATGATATGTCGCAATCACTCATCGGACGCCATGATAAATATTGTTGCCGATTAAAAATATCAACTTTTATTTACTTAATTTCTTGGCTCACAGACATCGCTGGCAGTGCTTCTCTATCACATTTTGTAGCCCTTGACGTGCTTTACAATCCCTGAAAGTTTCATGCTTTCATCATTCGTTTGCACAATTGAGCTATTTTTTGCCCTTAATTCCCTCTGCTAATTGATGAAATGGGGTGCAAGCAGTGGTGCAAGATTAAAATCTGAAAAAGACGCGAATGATCCAGTGCCAGAAAAGTATGAGTAAAAGACATGACTAAATAACGGTGATGGTGGTTGTGTGTGTGTGTGTGTGTGTGTGTGTGTGTGTGTGTGTGTGTGTGTTTAGAGAGAGAGAGAGAGAGAGAGAGAGAGAGAGAGAGAGAGAGAGAGTTCTAAAAGTGTATGTAGTGATAAGTAGAGCAATTTGACATTGAAAAACGAAGCTAAAGTTCGAGGTCAAAGTATTTGTGATTAGCTATTATAGACCTGCCAACCTTCCCAGAATGAAAAATGTTTTCTATAACCCTAAAAAGTGTTTGTGTTTTTTTAGGGAGCGTTCACATATTACGTCATCAAAAATTTGCCCTTTTTAGACCCCCCCCCTCCCCCAAGTCATCACTTGTCATCATTGACCTGACCCCCCCCCCCCCCCCAACAGATGATGACGTCATCTAATTTAATAAAAACTAAAAGATAACTTTAATTTCACAATATTTATTATTCGTTTTTCAAACCATAAACATTGATTATCAACGTTTGATAAAACACATTCAGACATTTTATTAATTTCAGAAACTGTTGATAATTTATGTTTTACGATACAATGGGGACATAACATTTAAATTTGCAAAGGTAAAATCTAACAAAACATTATTTAAATTAGGCTACTTGGTGCAGGTGCTATTTTAAAAAATTCAGAAAGTGTAATTTAAAATAGTATAGGAGGCAAATTATTTTATAGCATATTAGTCTTTTAGTGGAATGAATTTCTGTTTCAATTTCCAAACATAAAATTAATTGATTCAAAAATGTTTCTGCCTTGGACCTCTGGCAATGCACTATAAATAGTATCATCAATTTCATCTTCATCGTCATCATTTTCTCCCATTTGCTGTTCTTCATGTATGCCGCATTTTCGTGAATGGTCTTTCATTGCTGTGATCGAGGAGTGATACAATGAACATTTAGGGCAAGTTCGCCTTTTGAGAAGTGATACCCCTTTCCCATTTTGTTTCTTGAGAGATGGGCAATACTCATCATAGCAATTTATCTTTAGCTGTTTTGAAAGGAACAAACTTTGAAATAGGCTTAATTTGCCTATGTTTTGATGACATCATCTTGGGTCTGACCCCCCCCCCCCCCCTCCCCCATGTCAACACATGTCAACATTTGGTAGACCCCCCCTCCCCCCCTAGCTGATGACGTAATATGTGAACGCTCCCTTAGCAAAAAAAAGTGTATTTTGTCCGCACGTGTGGAAAAAAAGTGCGCACTATACAAAAATTTAAATAAAAGCTAACACCAAACCCAAATCAAAATAAAATCTGATCTTCATCATTCAAGCAATCTAAATGATCACAAAATTATCGATTTATCGAGAAACTTAAACTTAGTGACCATTATAAATTAGTATAAGGCTAAGAAATTGCAATATTAAAGGAAATTGCTTTCGAAACACTCAAATAAATGACCAAGAGACCCCAAACATGTTGGTAGTATAGATGCTAGTGTCAGTGGAAAAAGTGGTAGTTGTTGTAGCGATGGTGCTCTAGTGGTGGTGATGATGATGATGATGGAGCTGTGGTGGTGGTGGTGATAGAAGTGATGTGGTGTTGGTTGTGGCAGTGACAATGCTGTGATGGTGGTTGTAGAAGTGGGGATGCCATGATGGTGATGGTAAGAGATGCTGATGTACCAAATGAATTTGTGATGTTGATATCTGCTAGCTGAGTACATCAGTTATGAGTAAGTTTTGAGATAAAATATCTGGGAGAGAGGTCTTCAATTCAATAGATGACATTTTGCAACAGTAGCAAGATATTTTCCATATATGTTATCTAATGACGCCCCCCCCCCCCCCAACCACCACCCATTCTCTCTCTCTCTCTATCTCTTTTTGTTTTTGTTTTGAGCAGTCACTACTACTACTACTACTACTACTACTACTACTACTACTACTACTACTACTACTACTACTACTACTACTACTACTACTACTACTACTACTACTACTACTACTACTACTACTACTACTACTACTACTACTACTACTACTACTACTGCTGCTGCTGCTGCTGCTACTGCTGCTGCTACTACTACTACTACTACTACTACTTCTACTACTACTACTACTACTACTACTACTACTACTACTACTACTACTACTATTACTACTTTTACACTACATAGTGCTAACACTATTACTTTGGTCAAATGGTGGGAAATTCGCAAGTACGTAATATGCAAAGACAAGTTAAATACTACTAAAATGGTTCTAGAGAATTCACTTTGAACCAAATACCGTTCCTAAAGCTGCCCACTTTGTAATTCAAGACTCGTACAAAATGATTTAGGGGGAAAAAAAAAGATCATTATAAATCTTATAAATAGAAATAGAGTAATTTTAGTTATTATAAAGGGAGATAATCCATTTATGTTTGAGCTTTTTAGCAATAACGTTTTTAATTGGAGGCTTCATAGTCAAAGATGTTAGTTCAATTAAATTTTCATTTAGAATTTTCTATTTAATAAGTGGCAAAAGCTTAAATGTGGTCTGAGACTATTTAAAGTATAGAATAAGCTTATATGCATACATCTATGCAAATCCTCAAAACTGTATGTGAAAAATATAGGTGAAAACCGGCATCATATAACCAGCCAACTGAAATTATTACTATAGTACTAGGGTGATGCATCATTCATTCAGATACGCAGTCAACAGTTGGTGTACGACATTATATCATCAACGTCATTCACATCACATTTAAAAAAAAAAATCGTACTAAATCCTTTGGAATCGTAATCGCGTATATTTGGGTCCAAAAATCGTACTAAAATACGCGAAATCGTACCGGTTGGCAGGTCTGCTATTATTGGCAAGTACAGGAAGGTGAGATAGATTTGAGCTAAATTTGTATGAAGGGTTTTTACGGCGCTTGCAACACCGGTTGCAGTAGTCGATGACAGGCTCAAGTGGGATGAACACTTGAAAATAATTAATAAGATGTGCAGACGTACATATTTTTATCAAAACTCTCTCAGTTTAGAATAGATAAAACCCTGCACATTTTTATAGAGCAGTAATCGAAAGTGCTTTGTCATTTTGTATAACAGCTTGGGGAGGCAATTGCTTAGCAGTGGAAAAGAACAAAATAAATTCAAATATTAAAAAATCCATTAAACGCTATATAAATGATGTTGACGATGTAGATCTTTTATACGAGAAATTTTGTATAAATAAGATAACTAAAATATTAAATGACCAGTATCATCCACTAAGACCATCAGTTATTATGTCAGAAAGAAGCGGTCGCCCTTTCTCTATTTCAACGAAAACAGAGAGACACCGAAACTCTTTTCTGCCGTCCAGTATTAGGCTTTATAACAACAAGCAATAATCATTTTCTATAATTATTTCGCATTTTTACTTTCAAAAAATGTAAATATTAATTTATTAATTTATTTGTTTTGTAATCTTTTCAATTTTCAATTTATAGTGACTAACTATTCTACAGTGTTGAAATTATTCATATCATAAAGCGCAGCTCTGGTTATGGAGCTGCTCCTTTTTTATATATACATCCTATTTCCATTGTATTTTTATCTTATTGTTTAAATTATAACATGTCTGTACAAAAAATTTCCTTTTTGGGATGCAATAAAGTATTATTATTATTATTATTATTATTATTATTATTATTATTATTATTATTATTATTATTATTATTATTATTATTATTATTATTATTATTATTATTATTATTATTATTATTATTATTATTATTATTATTATTATTATTATTATTATTATTATTATTATTATTATTTATTATTATTATTATTATTATTATTATTATTATTATTATTATTATTATTATTATTATTATTATTATTATTATTATTATTATTATTATTATTATTATATTATTGGTGGTGGCAGGGGTGGCGTTGTGGTTTTTGTAATAGTAGTTGCAGGGATGGCGATGTGATGGTGGTGGTAGAGATGATGATGTAATAGTGTTTGTAGTTGTGGTGGCATGGATGGTGATGTGATAGTTGTTGTAATAGTGGTGGTAGGGATGGTGATGTGGTGGTTGTTGCAGTAGTGGTGGTAGGGATTGTGATGTGGTGGTTGTAGTAGTGGTGGTAGGGATGGTGATGTGGTTGTATTAGTAGTGGTAGTGATGGTTGTAGTAGTAGTAGTGATGATGATGTGGTGGTGATGGTGGTTGTAGTTGTAGTAGTAGCAGTGGTGATGATGACAATGTGGTGGTGGTTGTTGTAGGAGTGGTAGTGATGATGATTTGGTGGTGGTGGTGGTTATAGTAGTAGTAATGAAGATGATGTGGTGGTGGTTTTAGTAGTAGTGGTAGTGATGATAGTGTGGTGGTGATGGTTGTAGAAGTAGTAGTAGTGATGGTGCCTGTTGTAGTAGTAGTGATAGTGATGATGATGTGGTGGTGACGGATGATGATGTGGTGGTGGTGGTTGTAGTAGTGGGAGTGATGGTTGAAGTAATAGTGATGATGATGTGGTGGTAATGGTCGTTGAAGTTGTAGTAGTAGCAGTGGTGATGATGATGATGATGATGATGATGATGATGATGATGATGATGTGGTGGTGGTGGTGGTGGTGGTGGTTGTAGTAGTAGTGGTAATGAAGATGATGTGGTGGTGGTGGTTGTACTAGTAGTGACTGGACGGGGGGGGGGGGTATCCTTGGAACAATTTACTCACCGGAATTCGACGGAAGTTGCCCGTAACCCGGAATTTTTTGCTCCAGACCGGATTTTTTTCCGGTGAAACTGGAGTTTTGACATCACTGGTCTACATAAGCCATTTGGGCTTAATTTCCATTCGTTTCAATGGAGAAGAAATACAATGATTTCATATAATACTATAAATCTCAAGGTTGGTATTTCTTATCATTATAATTCTAAATTAATATTTATTGATCCTATTAATATCGGCATAATGGAGTTAAGTAAATTTAGTATTTTAGAATTGTCTTACCATCAGAAGCATTCCACTCGCTTAAACATGTTACAATACAGAAGGAAATCAACAACAGAATTAATCCTGAGGCGTGAGGTGTTTGATGCTTGTCCATGATAACGAAATTCTAGAACCTTCAAAAAAAGGTAAGAAAAATTAGTATGATTATTATCTTGAACATATTGAGCACTAAAAGTAAAAGTGTATGATATATAAAACTGGATTTGGTGGTGGTGGTGGTGGTAGTGAGTGGTGCTGGTAATGCTGTTGTTAGTGTTGTCTATTGCCTCGCTGCATAGCATCAATATAAATTATTACAATCTTTAATCAATTCTACTTACAGTTATCTATATATTTAAAAGATTCTCTTCACAATTACTTGTTCTTTCTTGTGATCTTGCACGCTTCCTTAAAATAGGAAATATTGTGATGATTGAAATTAACACGGCTCTAGCAAATGTCATATAAAACAGTCTTTGGGCTCGTCCTTATCTAAAACCGTATCCAATTGCGTCGCCCGCTCGCCGCAGCTGCACCATGGCCTACTAAAAGAGTTAGGCTCCTTCCGCACTAACACATGACTGTCCCAGGACGAATTTGTCCTGTCCCACTGGAGAAAACTTCTATTCAAAAGGGGTACCGCACTAGGACAGGACTGTCCTGGGACACACCTTGCGTATTGTTTGCGCAAATGCATTATCAGTACCGATGAAATAGAGGTTGTATGTGTATGTTATTTACTGCTTAGAAAAAAGAAAAATGGAAAGGGAAAACAATATTGGGTGTATCCTTTAATGACCCAAAGATTGCTCAAGGGTCAATTCCATAGACTCTATGGTGATCTCCGATCTTATCCTAAAATGTTTTTGTTGGTATCACCTCACTTTACCCAGGTGCAAATGAGTACCAGTTCGCTGATGAAAGTAATCTTTGACGGACTGGCGTCCATTCAAGAGGATAATTGAAAGTCAGCATGGCTCGGTGGTACGGTCTTTGCCTCGCACCCGAAAGGTACCAGGTTCGACCACCCGCTGCTGCGCTGTGTGGCCTTGAGTAAGTCACCTCGCCCTAGCTCAATTTGCGGCGCTGCACTGTTGCTGACGCCTGGGTTATACCTCGCCCTAGCTCAATTTGCGGCGCTACACTGCGGCTGACGCATGGGTTATTCCAGTCTTCCCTTGGAATAGACCCTCGAGAAAAAGTTCCCCTATGGGATGAATAAAGGGAATTTATTTTTTTAAATTTTAAACTGCTCAACGCTACAGAAATATGGATAAGTTCCGGATTTATAAGCTTAGGAGCAGGAATAACGATAAAGATAATTGATCCCACAAGTTACCGAATAGATGTGCGACCGGCTTTAGACACGTTACTGCTGTGTCACTAAGTGTGACACTTCTTAAATTATATATATTTTTTAATACGTTATTAAATTGCCGAAAATGTTTATGTTGCTATGTATTATGTACGTGGTTTCATCAGATAGAATTATTTTTTGAATTGTTCTTGCTTTTTTATATTCAGAATTGAAATAAATAAATAATTAAATAAATTATAACAATGTGAAATTGAATGTAAGCTTCAGTTTGATATACAAAAGCAGATAAAATGGACGTTTCGGGTTTCCCCTTCATCAACAAAACAGGATGAATGAAACACTACCGACGAATGAGATAATGTGGTAGTGGCGTTGTTACGATGCATAAACAAAAACATTGATGGGCAGGATGCTACTTTGTGCGGAAGCACGAATTAAAATACAGCAATAGAAATTTATAAAAGGTGCGTAATTAAGTCAAAATAGAGGAGGCGGGGAGGAACTGTGTAATGCAGAAAATGTTTTTTTCTCTTTTTGAGGAAAATTTTTGTCTAAAATCAAAGCCCTATCTCCACTGAGTAAAAATGTTTTTGAATTTTGAAAATCCATTCGTAAATAAACAAGTTATGCAGTTTCAAATGTGTCATTTATTTAGATGACCCGCAAAGAGGAAAAAAACGCGAAAATATGGGACGCTTTTTCGGCATTTTTTTTTTCGACCTTTGGTTGTATCTTGCGTAATAAGTGTGAAACTTGAAGAGCAAATTAGGATGATGTTTTGTAAAATACGGGAAAAGTACTCGTCATATTCATATGAAATTTTACAACCAAAAAGAAGAAATGTTCATGTATTACCTTGTCAGCGACAAAACCTACACGCCCGGTAGTTTAAGAAATATTTTACTCCAAAGAGTAAAAATCTATTTTTAACGGTCTTCTGGTAATCGTACGAGTTTTGTCGCTTGACATAATCTAAAATGACCTTTTTTCTAACTGTGTGCCAACTTTCAGTCATATTCAGCAATAAACAGCGTCGTAATTAATTTTTTTAAATAGCATATACGAAACGGCTTCGTCCCATATTTTGACGCGAATTCGGGCACTTCGTAAGCGAAAAAGAGGCCCAAAGATTTGTGCGGGATAGTCATTGCTAAATAGAAAGTGAAATACAATAATTTGTGGACTATAGGGAATGAGATTAGCGGAAGAGTAGCGTCCCTTGATTGGACGTCACCTTACAGAGAGAACGTCAATTTGGTTTTGAAGTGTCTCAAGCCGCTTTCACCGGAGCGAGGACGAGAAATACATGCGCACAACCAACATGGCGTTCGCTCTCTAATAACTTTTCCGCCGGTGACGTCACAGACTATAGGTGACGTCCAATCAAGGGACGCCACTCTTCCGCTAATCTCATTCCCTATTGTTGGAAAATAAATACTTTGGAAATTGAAATAAATACAAAATATAAGGGATGTAGGTATTAGTATACACATCAGTGGCAGTATCAGCAGCAGAAGCAACTGTAGAAATTGTAGTAGTAGTAGTAGTAAAAAAAAAAAAAAACTTGAGCTTTTATATAGCGCAATATCCACTAAACGTGCTCAAAGCGCTTTACAAGGGGTCCCTGGCCAACAGCAACACATAACATGTAGGACGAGACATGACGCCTGTCAGGCGATATTACAGATTTTTGGGACAGAGACAACGCTGTTAACGGCCAGGTACTCATTTTACACCTGAGTACGGTGAGAGAATGTGAGTAAAGAGCCTTCTCCAAGGACTCAACTATGCGCCGAGCGAGGCTCGAACCAGGACCTTCCGATCCGAAAGCGAGTGTCATACCAC
>NC_088368.1:8682100-8697100 GCF_034508935.2 Berghia stephanieae | reverse complement strand
TGCGTTGCACACCAACCTATTGCTTGTTTGACAATTATTGCATGGCCACAAACAATGATGAACACTCGTGAAAAGTTTTTCGATCTTCTTTACTCTCAGTTCACGTCTACTTTTAATTATATTCTCTGATATTTTTTAACGCATGCTTTGTTTGCTGGACATGAACAAAATGACTTATTCTTTAGTATTTGCTTCATTTTGATGTTGTAAATTCACTGAGATTATATTTACTATCCATGTATCCTCATGAAAAAAAATAAATGTACATTGTCAAAATCGATATTCACAGGTGGTTGTGGAACAGGCTGTATTCCAACTATAGTGAGACATCCTTCAATCCTGATAACCTAGATAAGAGAACGCCATGAAGAAATGCAATATAATTTAGTTTGGAAGGTAACAAATGTTCGTTGCTTGGATTCTCCCATTCTACCAAAACTAAAATTTAGACAACCATATCAAGACAAAACATTTAGGAAAGCATGCAGTTGGTAACAGGATTTAGACTGCCTATTAGCCTTTTTTAAATAAGAAGTTTTGTTATGTTTTGTGATAATTGTTTTGTTTGGGGTTCTTTTGTTTGTTTGTTTTGTTTTGTTTTTTGTTTGTTTGTTTGTTTGTTTTTTATTTTATTTTATTTTTTATTTTTTTTGTTTCTTGGGGGGGGGGGGGGGGCTTGCAACAGGATTTAACATTTTTAGTCGATGTTAATCACGATCGCTGTTAAGCGAAGTATGGAACTTTCAACAGACGAAATGTGTTTCACCGACGTAAGTGTTGTTTTGTTATACATTGACAATTCAGCATTGTTTTCATTTGGCCACAAACTAACTATATTTATGTCAAAATTTGGAACGGCTGTAACTGTACAAAGTTTTAAACGTAAAACTTTTTGCAGTTTCAGTTTTAAGATCTTTTGTCAAGGTAGAGCCAAATTAATCTTTTGATTATATAATGAGGCAAACATTTTCTGGCCAGAATGAGAAAAATACATGTTGGCAATGTGTGGCGGTATTCAAGCTGGCATTGTCTTTAATGTATCGGCTTTATCTTCTGAGTTGCCATCCTTAGCATTTTGGCCTTCTTCTCTCAGCTCTTGAAGAATTATTTAGAATTTTGGTCTGGAACAGTTATTCTTTCTTTTTTAGTAGCCTGGATATTCATATCAATATTTTGTAAAGGATCAGAATAACAATTTCAATATTTTTAAAGTTTTGATATGACATGAATGCAATTAACCCATTTGCGCTAATTGACCATTGTATTATGGCAAGGTGTGATGTCCTCACCCACACTTGATCCCTGTCAACCTTACTCATTATTCATTTTGTGAAATTGATCTGTTGTCATCAAACAAATCAATTCGTAAATTGCGTGATGTGCCATCTTGATACTGATTAAGGCAAAAACACCACAAAAAAAGAGAGAAAAAATCAATTTAAAAGATAATCATCAGTTAACAAATGTTAATCTCCCTGTCCACCTTGCTCATCTTGTTAAACTGCTCCGCTCTTATTAAACTAATGTATCAGTCTGTTATGTTATGCGTGCTGAAGAGCAGACAATATTTGTCCTGAGAATATTTAAGAAATTAGCCAGTCAATGCCTCACCATTGATTGGCTGTCTATCTTACTCTGGTGTTTTTTGTTATTGTTGTTGTTATTGTTTTGTTTTTTGTTTTTTTGTTTTTTGTTTTTGTTTTTTTTTTTTTTTTTTTTGTTTTTTAAAATTTGTCTTACTGTTTGCCTTACACAAGTTTACAAAATCTTTTTTGTAGGTAAAATACATGTTGGATTCCACATTAGACACGTGTCTGACATACATAAGACAAAAATAGAGAAAACGCAATCTGTTTACCCGACGACTGTCCCTCAATTTACAGGCGTCTGTCTTGATATGTCAGACCGTTTATGCACTTTTCTTTGGTTACCATTGAATAATACGATAGGTGCTGGTGTCAGACTTGTGTAGAAAACGTTACATTGACCGTTTTAAGTGACTGTAATGCTGACACAAGAAGAGAATTATGTGAAAGGGATAAATGTCAAATGTTTACTGTGAGTTATTTTCACATAAAAATAACATACACTTACGTACATACAAACACATACACACTCACACAAAACACAAAATTATGACATCTCTGTTTGTTTTGATTTTTATGATTATTTTATCTCACCGTTTTCATTTTATTTCAAAATATAGGCCTTTATGCTGTCAGTAAAAGATTTTCAACCTTAAAGTCGACGGATCACTATATAAACAACTAGCCACTCTCAACAAAAGAATGCCAACTTCAAAGAGACAAAACAAAAGAAAAAGAAAAGGTAAATTCGATGTTTTTTTAAGTTTTGAGAAATTATAAATTTGTGTTCCTGACAGTTCGATCCACCAAAGTGAATTTGAACGGTATTGGTTATCACAAGGATCCCATAAATGGTTCTCATTGTCCTGAATCTCTTTTTGTCTGTTCTATATGTGTACTGTCTTTACCTCTTGGTTTATGATTTACTAATTACAAGCGAGTTCATTCCTATTCCTATGTATTGCTTCTTTCAAGGCCATTCTCTTTCTTTAACTGTAATTTCTTAGATTATTCTTTAATATAAGTTTTTCATAGCCTACCTGTTGGAAAGGTAAATTTAATGAGTCTTCAGCCTTCGAATGTCTTTCTACAAATTAGTTTCACACTCAATTTGTTTTAGCGACCATTGTTTTATAATTGCAACTCTTTATTTGTAGGCTTTTCAAATGTCATAAAAGAGATTTCAGTATATTGCAGCCGTGTTGATGATAAAAAGTTCAAAATTTGACCTCATCATTGAAATGCTTCACATTCTAGTTAAAGCTGGAAATGAACACAAAATTGCACTTGTTTTTTAATGCTTTGACGGAACTGACCAAGCATATGCTGCGAAAAAAGCCAACAAGAGTGTTGAGATCGCCAGTTCTTAAACTGTTATAAAAACCTTAAATTGTGTTGGCAAAATACTGTGATGATAGATTGTTTTACAAAATTAGTTAACTGTTTGGAGCTTGCCTCCTCCTTCAGTTTGGTCCTTGAGCTGAGATGTAATTTTCAAGAATCTTCTGGAGACCTTTCTTGTGTCAACGTATTCATTTCAATTAAATTGTTTTAGGTAATATCACTCTTGCAGAACATATGTTGTTGTGTCTGCTCATACTCAGTTTATATCTGTGGGCACCTACAAGTATACACCCATGTATATGTACATGAAAACATGTATGCAGATTCAAAATGCTCCCGTAGGTGGGGGTGGCGGGAAGGGGGGTGCAGGAGGTCACTTGCCGTGTCTTCTATCCCCTTAAATCTGTTTTCCGAGTTGCTTTCTGTCTTTGCCTTGGAATGGGATTGCTTGGTTTTATCTTGGCACCTGTCGAAGTCCTTAGCTTAGAGGGAAATAGTCAAATGTTTAATATTCGTTTTGAGAGATAACTTTTTACCTTGTAAATCGTCTCTCCGTTATGTAATGTTAGTTGATTTCTTTTTGGATAATTTCTGTAAACATCTAGCGTATTCGTCGTGGTGGAATCATGTGCTTGTGTCTGGATTAGACTTTTAGGTGATCTCAAACTAAGTACACTGATATTGTACTCTTGGAATTCACATCTGTTTCCTATTTGAACCAGTCCCCTTATCTTTCTTTTTATTGGGTACATTTATTTGTAATTCTATGGGGTTTTTTTTCACTTTCCCATATTATTCTTCCTTTTTACTGGTGCTGAATTTACCTAAATGTGTCGCAATCGCCGTAAAACGTTTAAAAAACAAGCAAAACAAAATCAAAATGCTTCGAAATTCCAAAAGCATATGTTATACAAAGTGATAAATATGATGATCAATTACACATAGCTGTTATAAAGTAATGGATTGATATGCCAGAAGTGAATTGTGATTTACACAAAACGTATATAATATGAAGTAGTGGATTGATATGCCTGATATGATTTGTAGATTGTATAAAGATATTTTCCATTGCTGTGCGTTGCGATTGATTGTATTTTGGCCTTGTCGACTCACTCATTCAGTACAAAATTGGGCCAACCAACCCAGACCATGATATTAGCAATAGATAATGAAATTAATTCAAATTTGTTATGTGCTTGGGATCAGCTCTTTCATGTTCTTTTTTTTTTCAGACACTAGGTTATATTGATTTTTTTTCATTTCTATAATATGCCACTCCCAACTTCTTGTTTATTATCTCATAATGAGGTTAAAGGAAACAGGAAATAGCTAACAAGCAAACAAAAATACACATAACAGTAGTCACAATCACAACAGGCTGTTATATATTTCTGTTTTATTTTGACCAGAGTGGAACGAAGCTTTTCGCTGGATACCGCTGTCATCAAACTTTGTTCAATTACTATTTATTTCATTCTTGATGGTAAATCATTGTTAACAGCATTTTTGTTCTACAATGCAGGCTTTTTAGAACAAACAGACGAAAAAAGAGTGTGTCCACCTACTCATAAAAGGAAAACAAGATCAACAAGTGACGATTCTAACGAAAAAATAGAACAGTATGTGATTTAATCTGCTACTATTATTGTTGTTGTTGCTGTATTCATCTTACTTTAAAGCCTTTTAAGATATGTAATTGAAAACAAGGCTAGATGTAGAATAGATAAAGGGCTAGATTATGTATTTTACCTTGAAAATAAATTATATTTTTTAAAAAGAGAGAATTGAAGAATTCTAATGTGTTTATTTCTTTTCAGCTAGAGTCAGCCTTACATATAAGCTAATATATTTTACCTTCCGTTTAAAATAAACAATTTAAAAATTAGCCCTTTCGCAACGCCACTATTAGATCCCGTCGTCTAGGCATTATATGAAGGAATATAGATAATCCATCAAACAGGATGTCTGATGTCGACAGGACCCACCCGTGTTGCAAATTGGGGGTTAAGAATCTTGCCCAAGAAAAAAAAAGCGGAAGTGCCTGAAGCGGGGCTAGAACCTTCCGAATCACACTGCAATGCCTTAATCACTCGGCCACACTTCGTCTCCCAAATAATGCTTTTAAAATATGAGCTCAAACATTTGTTTGATACAAGACTAATGCAATGGTTGATATTTGACAATAGAATGATTTCATAGATAAGTAGTCGTTTAGAACTATATAATATGAAGAGTGGGGTTAAATAATTCAGCTGCATTTTTCTTCTTTTTTCTTAATTCTTTATCGACAGAACCTCAGCTGTTCACGTTCCTATCAACAGTCTAGACTGTGACACCCAGCCTCCAACACAGAGCTTAGACACTGATGACAATGGCGCTGAAAATGAATCTATAGTAAAAAATGTTGAATGCACCAACAGGAAAAATGGTCTCTCTCGAAATCATTTTGAAGAGGATGGCTCAAATGAATTATTTTCAATGAAATATGATGAGGCTGGTAAGTTAGGAATAAGACCATCAATCTGTTATAAGAGTTGTAATAGTGAAACTTATAATAATATTTCAGATGGCGTTGGGGGAAAACTACATAAATTTGAAACAAAAGATGGAAATTTGGTGGATTCATTAACCAAGGAAGACGATGATAATGTCCAAAGAGCTAGAGATATGATGCTTAGTGAGGTTATAGATACTGAAGACGATGACTCTGATTCTTTAAATATACTAAAGATCCCCTCTGTCGATGACGATATCATATTGTTTTCTTGTAAGGGGAAAACTCAGACTGAGGAAAACATTAAAACTGTTTACAAAGGAGATGGTAAAGAACCTGTGAAAGTCTTTGACCAATTGTCAAACTTTGAATACTGCAGATTGCGATTGAGTGGAGATAGAATACTTCAAGACGAAAATAGATATGATCAGACAGAAATTCCTGCAAGTGTTTGTAATATGAATGATACCATTGTTGAAAATAGAGAGGAAACTCTAAAGAATGATATTCCATCTAATAATACAAACATTTCTAATTGTTTTAACAATTCCATGTATAATACTAAGACGGAAAATAAAATGGCATTATCTCAAAGACTACAACCTGTATTCCAACCGCCTTTCAAAAGAAATGATGAAGCTGAAGAAAGAGCGGAGAAAAAGAGCATCGGAGATGGTGGAGAAAACAATGGAGGACAAACTGTGACCCATCGTCACATCACTAATAGTTCTACTGAATTTTTCCATGTCTCTAATGCAGACATTAGAAACAACGACAGCTTGACATATTCTGAATTATTTCTTAAAACATCATCTCTCCCGAACACAACAAAGATGATTAGAGAATATCAAAATCAAGATACTCCTTCATGTGTCAATTCTGAAGTTAACTATAATGAAACAAACAGCTTTTGTTCTGCTACCGACTTGAACGAAAGTGACAAAGCCTCCCCCGAAAACAAATCAACTGCTGTTTCATCACTTTTTGGAAGTAGTATCAGTAAAATTACTCAAGATACAGGGGGCACAGCTCATCATTTAGATAGAGAAAGCATCATATTTTCTCCCCCTTCGGATAATGTAATGAATCCACAATTCATAGACAAAGTATGCAACAAGGAAGTACTTGGATTCTCTTTCACCAAAATGCCAGACACTGTCAGTACACCAGTTGTAAATTGTACTCAGGAGTTTAGTGTCTCAGATCAAATTGATGCTGACAAGAACGATAATCATAACATCATTTTGCTTCCCAATACAACAGCATCTCAAGCAACAACCAAGACTTTGGTTTTATCACAAGAAAGTTCTTGCCAAAATACACCATCACATGGAGATGGAATGAGTTCTTCCTTTACCGGTGCCACACAAGATTGTAAAATTCTCTCATCCTCTTCATCTAAACACAGTCCTAGTAAGACATGTGTTTTACAGACTTTAGGTCCTGATCAATTAAGCAATGATGTTCTTTTCAACTCTTCCTGTCAGAAAAAAGATATTGATGCTACAAATGTTTATAATAAAAAAGATGATGATGATAGTGACAATAATAATAATAAAAAATACGACGATAATAATAATAATAATAATAATAATAATAATAATAATAATAATAATAATAATAATGATGATAATAATAATAATAATAATAATAATAATATAATAATAATAATAATAATAATAATAATAATAATAATAATGATAATAATAATAATAACAGCAAAATTTATTTTGATTCTGAGAATTTGGAGGGTAAAAATTCACTCAGCGCATCCGATTGTGTAACTGCTGAAGCTTCAAATATTGCTGCACTGTGTAAAATAGATATTGAATCAAGAATCACTGATGTCGCAGATGAAGTACCACTGATACTCAATATTGAAAGCCCTAAGCGTAAGAATTTGGAAGGAGCCAATTCAGGTCATACGGGTGAAAACGCATTAATCACGGCTGCTGGTACATCTAAATACAATAAAACAGGATTTGTGAATAACGCTCACACTGAAAACGATGATCCTAAGAAAGACATGAGCAAAGGAAGCAATGTCATAATAGGCAAAGGGTTTTTTCATAACACTACACAATGGGAGACAGGGGTAAATTTTGACAAGAATGAATATGGTTTTATGAATCAAAGAAATGCTGACCATGAAGCAAGATCAGGTGAAAAGGCAGGAAAAGACCATGGGCTCAACTGCAAAACACATGTCATAACGTTGAACACTTGTCAATCAATTGAAAGTCAAAATGTTATGAGTTTGAATAAGGAACATCAGTCTATGCATGAAGTTGACAAAGTACAATATGATAAAGACGATGTGCCTGGTCACCAGTCAGATAACGCAGCCATGACATTATTTAATAATTCAAACAGTGGAACAGTTAAACAACATGTGATGCAGCCTTTAATGAATCGAGGCCAAGACCAGTTTTATGATGATTCTGACAAATCATTAAAAATTAACTATGATGCTTTTGTTCTAGCAGGCAACGAAAATTATGAACATACAAACCAAAACTTTGATTCGAATTGTAGCACAGTTTCCAAATCTAAATCTGTAGCTGACACCTCAAAATCAGATTATTGTGTTTCGAAAACAAAATCTTATATGGAGCCTATTCGGGATAACAAGGGTCTTGATAAAAAAGCGTCTTTAATAGAAAGTTTCAATGAAAATGATATCACTCGTAACAAAGGGACCAAAGAATCACCCAAATATTGCTCTTTAATCACGGATAGTATATCATCATCCACTAAAAACGATGTGATTTTTTGTATTGAGAAAGATAAACCGATGAAAACTACACCAGGAAACAATTCAAAAATAAACATAGATTCTACCAAAACTGACCATAAAAATGACGATAATGCCAAAACATGCAAACCTTCAGCAGCTATGTCTTTGTTTTTATCATCATCATCAAAAAAGACTTTTGGCACGTCAATGGCCGCAGAAAAAAATAATGAAAATTCCTTTGAATCTGACTCTGCTATGAACAAAGTGATAAACATGAATTCACGTACCAGCAATGAAGACACTGAGACTATGTTTATTCACTCAACTAAAGCTATGAACATGAAACCGAATTCAGATTCACACCCAACTCGTGCAGAAAGAGTAGATAATACGGGTCCTTCAGATTCCTACCAACAAAATACTGATGATTGTATGGATATATTGATGATGATGGTGACAGATTCTCAACTTTGTCAAGGAACTGAATCTCTTACTCATAACAAAGACGTTTCAAATATGGAGGATAAGGAGGTCAATTGCAAACAGAAGGAATCTCAACAATATGTGGATGGAAAGAGAGGGGAAGGGAGACAATTAGTGAAAATAGTTATGGATGAATTAGTCGAAATTAACCGACAGTTAATGAGATTGAAAAGAGATATGGATGCCACAAAGAGGAAATTGCAGACTCCAAGTATTACGGCCGCTAATATTCCCAAATCTTCATTAGGGTCGGCTGCTGTCAATACCAACGCTCATCAAAAGAATGAGAAATATCAGCACCAACAGCAAGTTTCGTCCATGTTTAAAAAAATAACAAATCGTTCATCAACAAAGTAAGATAAAATATACTTGTATTCTCTTAAAATTATAGTTATTGATATAATGTGAATGGGGAGGGAGAAGTTTTCTCGTGTGTCAAGGATTTTTTAAAGAACCAGTACAAATTTTTTTTTGCATGAGTGGACCAATGACGGGGTGGTAGGGAATGAATTTAATGTTAGAGAGAATATAATTTTAAAACTATGTGAATTGCACGATTATAGATAATTCTAGACATTACAAAAGACGTCATTTTTGTAGAAATATGAATGTGAATTGCACGATTATAGATAATTCTAGACATTACAAAAGACGTCATTTTTGTAGAAATATAAATACAGTCGTCTCCGTTTATAAGCCGGTCCTCGGGAATCAAGCTGGGCGTGCTTATAAGCATATTCCGATTTTTTTTGTTATGACTACATTTGCTCATATTACAATAAAAGTAACTTTTTCATCGTAGTTTCCAAATGTATACATAATGGTATGCACTAGGTTATAGAATTAGAATTGCCATTGGTCCATTTAAAAAAAGATTTTTTAAGGGTAAACAAACAATTTCTTTTTTGCCACACTATGCAACATAATTACGCCTTTAGTATGGGTCGAGGGGTGCAGAAGCTTGTGATTGTTGCTTGTTTGACTTTATATTGGATGAAACTGTTTATGTCATCATCTATTTCTGTGAACTGGTTCCAAATCTGTTGTTGGCCATTAACTTGGATAAAGTCTGATGGTTTTAATCGCTTATTTAACCTCTGGAGTTGTTGGTGCAGAGTGTAGAAATGTAGCACAATATAAACCTATCGACAGATGCATTCATGAAATCAAGAAACTCACAGGCAAAGTACATTTGCGAACCTCGTCTTCATCCCTCACATCGTAAACAAACTTAAACACCTCACTGTAAACAAACCGTCGTCTTCAAAATGATGGTCTTTATCGATGATCAATTATGACGACATCTGGTGACAGTCTGAGCCGACTTTCCCTTACTGCACTTCCAGCAACATGTCAAGGTCATCACAAGCGTACATCCTGCTATGTCCCCCCGTTTCAATGAGCTACTGAGCCTGCCCGTTGTTATCACTTAATATTTTATGACGAACCCGCATTGTCCGTTTCATCGCTGAGGTGTTAAGTGTTTTGTGCAAGAGAACTAATAATGGAGTAGTGAGGTAAAACAATATACATTACTCGCAGAGGATATTGATGGATCCTGTTTGTCAATGTTTTGTATTTTTTAATGCTATTTTTCTCTTTTGTTATTTACAAATGTGTTTTATTTCAAATTTGATTTGTTTCTTCTTGTCTATTTATTGCTAAACAAAAGAGAGATGGTCTAACTTAGACATCAGCTAAGTTCATTGTGGCTATGTTGTTATTGTTTTAGTTCATCCTTACCTGGTTAGAGATTTTGTAGACTTACCGATGATCTGATTTTGTTTTTAAAACGATCCTATAGATATACACTCCTTCTGGTAGTTTATGAATACCCAAACTGCACATGAGGGTTCGTCCAAATGTGTCAGAAAATGGAAGAAGCATTGCCATTGTGTCATTATGGAAAAACAGTAACTCACAATGGTTATAATTTGGAGATTAGGATATTGCTAACAACAGACTTCTAAGCTAAAGATTCTAATGCTTTCAATATAATGTATAAGAACAATAAGACTAAGAGTTGGTTACTATTGTAGAAGTTTAAATGTAAAATGCAAATAATCATTCTTACTGCGAATTAAGACTGAATCAAAATGGTGTTAAGGCTGTAGACTAAAAAGATGATAATCTGGATATGACTGAAATTCAAGAAGAGAAAGGAAGCGAATAAAGAGATATATTTTTTGTTTTGCGATAACTAAGCTTGTAGAGTACTCCTTCTCCATAAGTGATTTGGTTGTTAGGACTTTAAGGTAGGGCAGAGTTTCTTAGGAGGTTTATTATTATGGTATGCTGCCGATTCGAATATTGTGCTGATCATGTTGACTTTTTAAAAGGAAATATTGACTCGAGCTAAAGTTTTAGATGTTTTTTTCTTCATATATTCGGCCAGTTGTCGTTAGATTGTGATATAATATTTCCTCTATCAGTATCAGCAATACTTTGCGAGAAACTTTGTCTTTTATACATTTTGCACGCAATCAGAGTATTTCCATATTCTCACTTCACCCCTTCCCCCCCCCCCCCCCCCCCCCCCCCCCCCCCCCAAAAAAAAAAAACCGTTTGAAAAAATTGTTTGAAAAAAATTAGACCTATTTCTTGGAGTACTGTCAACTGGTTGGTGTGATTTGCATGGTGCTTTTTTAACACTTTGCATATGCTATTTCGTCATGCTGATTCAAGATTTTTCATTTTTCTAGTTACTATGCGTTAAAATATGTTTCACAAATATGATAAATCCTCTTGATTTTTTAGTTACATGACGTGAAAGTTGGATCGTTTTCATATATCAATTGGCAAACAAAACCAAATCTATCCAGTTTCTTGAAAAATTGATTTGCTCTCATTTTCTTTGCACCCATGAATTTTCAAAACTCAAAAAATGCTTTCCATGACAATTGGAAAACTTTATATCTAAAGAGAAACTTATTTTAAATATTTTTAAATTGTATCTTGTAGTACCTACTATTTATAAGATAATCATCACAACAGGTAAATCGGTAATCGCTATCATTTTTAATACCCACATTATTCGGAACATTGTACGTACTAATATGGAAGTTTGAGATAAATCTCTATTGAATCAGAGGCCTTCCATTACTCATTGATTCTGAATTGTTCGACTAGCGGATGGTTGGATGGGAGCATCACCCTTGAATCATATACCTATGATGTTCGCATGGGTGTACGATCCGATAGTGATGTCGTTTCTTCTTCTCTTTACTAGCCTATCCTGCTTCTTTGGTTTGTGATTGTATTTTTGACAGGGAATATTTTTTTTTCTGTAAATCTTCTGCCTGTTTGTTCTTGGTTATTTTTAATTTAGCTTATGATATCTTTAGGTTATGATTTTGATTTACATTTGTACTATTTTTGTTAGATTGCTTGTTTTTTTTTTTTTGTTTCAGCGGTCTCTCATATAACCTCAATTGTGTTGGAAGAGACCTAAAGCAACAAACAAACAAAAAAAATTGTTCGACTAATTTCGTTTTTGTTATCACTGATGCAAATAATTTATTTCATCATGAAAGCTTTTCTCTTCTGCTAAGTATTAAATTTTGTTCTACCTTTAGAGGAAACCCGTGTCTGACTAATTTTAGGTTTGTTCACATTTTACATTATTTTCTCCTGTTATTTCTAAGAATAAGCAGCTTTGTCTTGCGATCCCCAATTCATATCAGGTTGGTCTTTGATATAAAGTAATAATCAATTTATTTGAAATTCAAGGAACTGAGTTATTAAGAACAGTACAGATATTTTCGATTTAAAAAAAAACTCGATCATTTATATTGAGCAATATACAGTAAACGCGCTTTACGAAGGGTCCTAACCAACAGCAACATTTCACAAGTAGGACCATACATGACATGATGCCTGTAAGGCAATATTACAAATATTTTACCGACAGACGATGTCAACAGCTAGATACTCATTTTACACCTGAATATGGTGAGAGAATGTGAGTAAAGAGTCTTTTTCAAGGATTCAAACATGCACCACTCAGAACTCGAACCCTGGACCTCTCAGTCCGAAAGCAAGTGTCATACCACAAGACCACATAGCCTTTCAGAATAGTCACTGACTTTGTAAGGGAGGCAAGGCTTGTTACTTATACTTAAGTAGGCTCTCTCACTCATTTCCCTGACCGAGGTGATAAGTAAAAGAAACATGAGATAGAAATGTTGTTTTAAAGGACTCTCCTTCCAGATCATTCCCCAGTTTCCCTCATTAATGTTCAACTGTCCATCTTGCCCACTCATATTGTCCAGCAAGCATTTTGACTGCGTCCTCTCCTTCTGCCTCCCTCTAAAGTCCATTGCATGGTGGTTTGTTTGTTTGGTTGGGGTTTGTTTTTGTTTTTGTTTTTTGTTGTTTTTGTTTTTTTGTTTTGTTTTGTTTTTTCTTTTTTCTTTTTTTTTTTTTGTTTTTTTTTGGGGGGGGGGGGGGGATGCGGGGGGTTGCCATTGTCTCATTGCAAGAAAAGTGGTCATCCAAGACAATTTCCTTCTTAATAGACATGTAAATTCTCAGTCAATTAACTGAAATCAGTCAATTCGTCAAATTCAAATATTTTTAAAAAGGGAAGAAAGAAATGAATTAAGAATGAAAGAATTCATGAATCGTAGTCGATTGACTGTAAAGGAATGTTCCACAGCCCCACGCATAGCTCATGGGCCGTTTATATTAATGATGGATATATATTGCCAAGGCTAAGCGACGCTTTTTAGAATTGCCATGTCTGAACACACCCCAGTGTATTTTCACACAGCCTTCGTGAAATTATTTTTTCACTTTCGAAACCTGTCGTAGCCAATTTTAACTGAGCCGCCGAGCGATAAATTTCACTGTTTCGTCTAAGCCAAAATTGACCACATTTACTTAAAGGACAGGAAAAGTATGAGAAAGAAAAATTCGAAACACCGGAAGTTCGTTCTGTAGACACCTTCAAATCGAAAGTTAAATGATTGCTACAAGCACATCTCGATTACCTCATGTTGTAAACAAACTGGTTGACCGTTTCTAAGTTTCTTCACTGATTGGGTACCTAATTACAAGGAACAATGGTAAGTAGCCTAATTAATTCCCTCGCAATTTAGTTTTCTCCATTGCTTTGCTCAAGTGAGCTTGCTGTTTACCTTTCATTTTGATTCTTTGGATTTTACCGCTACGACGAAATACGAAGAGTTTCAGTTTCAGTCAATTTTTATAGAGCTCATTTACAGGTCTATTCTTAAGATGGGAGGGAGTTCTGTGGTTCTTTCATAGAAACATCTCTGCAATAAACCTTTTTAGTTCGACTTATAGTCTATCCAGATGATGCCTAATATACGCCTGCACTTTGATTGTATCCTACATGTACATGTTTTTATTATTCTGGATTGCTTCCCTTATAGAGAGTTCCAGTTACTGCATGAGTATGCGTAAACTGCCATCACGTATTATTTATCAAATAGTCACATGAACAGATAATTATAGAAGGGTTTTTGGCGTAAGATATATTGTTCTTGGCCGCTTTATTTTGTTTACACCAAAAATTAATCTTTTTATCATTTATTATTTATTGTTTTTCTCCCTTGCAACAGAGGGTCCTGACAGCTCAATTTAGAATTTAGAGAGTGGTCATTTCACAAGCAAAGGGACATATTTCGATCCCTGTTGAAGTCGAGGTTTTTTCCTGACCTCTCTGTCTACACTGCAGGGATTGAATAGTTGGGTCTGTAATAACTGGAGGAAAGTATTTTGCGATAGACTAGCGTCTATCCAAAGGGTAGCTAGCAACTGCTGTTGTCCGTTACACGCTAGAGAAACCGGGACAAACTCCGGTTTAATGGCACTGAATGGCCACTACTACGACCCACTTTGCAATAAATTCTTGCATTATTTAACATTCTGGAAGTCTTCCATTTTGTTCCAAAATTGTTTCGTGTGTCTTAAGCGTGCAATTTATTGTGGGTGTGGGAGCACCCATATCAAGTTGTCAAGGATTTTCCCTGTCAAAATCATATTGGTGTCCGGGAACCAATGACTCTAAATAACGACATGGGGTGAGAGTTAAGAGAATTTCGACCCACCATAATATAATTATTAACATGCCAAATTCAGCAATCAATAATAATAATACACAAATCATAAATCCGTGACCAATTTTTAAAGGCTAGATTAGTAATATGTTATTGTAATTAACTTCTTCACATGCAACCAATAAATATAAAACAGCTTGAAATCAATGCTGAACGCATTTGCACATCACAAAACTGATAATCAAAGTGAAGAGAGCCGCTTTGGACATTGTCAATAACGATGCACCTCCATTATTGTCACTAGCATAATCACCGTTGTCAGTGTTGCAGACG
>NC_088368.1:8669600-8679600 GCF_034508935.2 Berghia stephanieae | reverse complement strand
GTTTTCACCATGGCGATAAGCACGTTTCACTCTCCTCCCAACGGCCGTGTTCGGCGTCGACTGCACATAAGCCAGAAACAAAGTCAAACTGAGAATCTGATAAAGCTGTATTTAAGATAACTAGGATGATTTGATTTTAATTAAAATACTCACATTGTCGCGATATACACAATAATAACTGGCGATAGATTTTGTCACGTTCTCGGCAAAATGTTTACGATTGCTCTCAAGAGACCAGTCAACATATTTGAGGCGTACATCCGGAAGTAGAGCATTCCTATGTTGATTTCGGTAGACGACTCTGCCATACAAAATAGTGAAACAGATAAGTTTGGCATGATGATTAAGTAGAAGTAGTCGTTGTACTAGTAGTAGTAGTAGTAATCGTAGTAGTAGTAGTAGTAGTAGTGATATAAGACGTGGTTGTGTGATCAATCATATTTGTATGTGTCTATCTACAATGTTATTAATTTTACTTTGTTTTCATTTGTTGTATTGGAAAATCTGAGTTACTTTGCAAACAGGTAAACTTCATTATTTAAACGGTTGATTGGAAAGGTTCTTGTGAGGCACTGATTTTCTCAATGTTATTCCTGTTGTCTTCATTTGCTCTATGCTCAGTGTATTAATAGATTCATGTGATTGGGATTCATCTCGAGATTGAATTTTAAATTTCTCATATGCACCATTCTCTCTCGAGGACCACGAGTGCACAAGCCCTACAACCTCTCGGAAAGATTAGGTCAGTGAGGAAATTGAATAATATTTTCTTTATTCCAATACTCATAATTGATTTTTGTCATTATTGCAATTACAAAAGGACGGCGTGTACTTATTTTCATCTGATAACCCAAGTTATGGACTCTTGTTGTAGTAGTAGTAGTAGCAGCAGCAGTAGTAGTAGCAGTGGCGGTTCTAGCCTATTTACATTGGTGGGGCAAAGATGCTTCGGTCATATATTATATATATATATATATATATATATATATATTTTTTTTTTTTTTTTAAATTTATTTTTTTTATTGTTTTTTTTATTTATTTATTTATTTATTTATTTTTTGATTTATCTTTTCATTTTTTTTAAAGTTATTTATTTATTTATTTATTTATTTTTTAATTAATATTTTTAAATTATTATTTTTTTCACCTTTAAAAAATAATATTTCAACCACAAATATCACATTTACAATGAAATGACAATACCAGTAGATTTTAATTATTCCAAACGTAATCAAAAATGAATCACGAAAGAGAATACAACTAAAAAATAAAGCGACGAGACATAATGCGACAACACCTTGACAATACAAGTCCACTTCGTTCACTCGAAAAATTAAAGATTTGCTTTAATCCCTCAACGGCGAGATAAATATTTCTGTTACATTACTGGTTTTCAGTAGTATGTAGTAACCTTAAAGTTTTAATCGAGAAGCAACAACAGCGATATGACTCGAGTTTTATTCAGAGCTCAAATTGCATTTCACTGCTGTCTTGATGATTAGAATGACTGTGCCGGTGGTGGTAGTGGTTGGAATAGTGGTAGCGGTGGTGGTGGTGGTGGAGGAGGATGTAATTATGGTAGTGGTTTTGGTGATGCTGTTGGTTAGAATGATAGTTGTGGAGACGATGACGGAAATTTTATGATGATGTTGATATTGTTTTTATTGCTATTGTAGTACTTGTTGTTAATATTGTTGTTGTTGTTGTTGTTGTTGTTAATGAAGAAGAAGAAGATGATGATGATGATGATGATGATGATGATAATGATGATTATGATGACAACGACGATGTCGTCGACAATGATGGTTACCATACGATATTACAAAGTTTATTCAATCTTAGGCTTTCGACAATAAATCATACAATTTGATGACCACATACATGAAAGTGGAAAAAAATGGTACATGGAACCAAACAATAAACTGATACCATTAATAACCACAAAAAAAATACAACAATAGTAATACCACCAATACGTACAATAATAATAATAATAATAATAATAATAATAATAATAATAATAATAATAATAATAATAATAATAATGATAATAATAATAATAATAATAATAATAATAATAATAATAATAATAATAATAATAATAATAATAATAATAATAATAATAATAATAATGATGATGATAATAATAATAATAACAATAATAATATTACCATCATCATTACTACCACCACCATCATTACTACTACCACCACCGCTACCACTATCACTACCACCATCACCATCATTATTACGTTTCCAATCATTTTTTCTCGTTTTTAAAAAATTGATATCTATCAAAACAGACGAAATTCCGGTCATTTTTTTAAAGGGTAGTTAAAATATCTACGATTTTATTAGCCCTGAAAACTACGATTTTTATTTTCCTATTTCAAGTAGGCAGGTCTGATATGACAAGTATCAGTATCAGTTCCATAGTCAAAATAAGACAAACAAAAACAAAGTTTATTTAATCTTAGGCTTTCGCCAATACTTCATACAATACAATTAAGACAAAATAATGTTACCAATTTCTCCTCATGCATTCGTTAGACTATAACAATAACGACCGTGTTATCTTTACTCTTTACCCAACCAACCCCGAGCTTCCCGCCTCTTCATCGTGAACAACTTCTTATGTATGTAGTAGCTTCAGGACGGGCAAGTACGGAATCTGCCCACCCTTCCGTATTTCCTCTTTAACTTAGAATTCAACTCTCTCCTTTCTAAGAAGAGTATTTCTCGTATACTAATTCAATTGTTGAGAAAACCAAAATGGTGGTTGTATTTTATATATTTATTTAGTCGTGACTTTTGAATAAAAGTGTTTTGTTTTATTAGACGGAATACAATAGAAAATTGCATTGTTTTGCAAAATTATTTTGTCTGGCAATAAAAATACAGCGGTAATTAATTTAAGAATTAAAAAAAAAAGAACTAACAAATTAATTTGTTAAAAAACAAAACAAAAAACAAAAACCCCAAAACAACAACAACAACAAAAAACAAATAAGAAAACAGTTTAAATAAATGAGTTTTGAGAAGCACTAAAGAAAACGAGAAAAAAAGAAAAGTTTAAATGGATAAACAAATATATAAAAACAACACAAATTAATACTAAATTGATATAAAATTAGTAAATTAATAAATTTAATTCAATACTGGAACATTCCCAAAGTCATTACATCAATGGTACCAGCACAAGTAAGGCAATAAATAAGAAAAAGTTCGTTTGCCAAAATCTCTATTTAGTTTTCACTGGTTAATAAGGTGGGCTCATTTGAATTAGCCCGACCTAGTACTAGAGAGGCCAGACAGCAAAAATCGTCAGGCGACGTGACGATGAGATGACGATGTGGGCGGAGTGGAGTGGAGTGGTTGGGGGGGGGGGGGGGGGGGGGGCGGGTGATAAAAAAAAGAACAGGAGCGTATCCTGGTTTATGCATTCAGGGGTGCATGGTGATTCGCAATCTATCAAAAATACACACAAATTGATTTCAGTACGAAGTATCAAGTTTAAGTAGTAACTTTTGAAATTATCTAATTTAAATTTGATTATTTCAGACCTGGTAATACAGCATATAACTTGAAAAAACAGGCTGGTATTTGCCCACCCTGCCCATTATTACCAGCCGTCCCTGAGTAGTAGTAGTAGTAGTAGTAGTAGTAGTACGCAAAACATTGTCCATTACAGCAATGTTAAATCAGACCATAATTGCATTCGGCTATCAGACCTTCAAATATCTGCACCTAGCTGCAGTATAATTCTTATGCTATACCTATCTTTGTTTAGAACAAAATCAAGATACTTGAAACTTACAACTTCTGGTAATATACTGTTCACGAAAAAAGAGAGATTCACTAATGACCATTTTTGTTCAAAACCTGTTATTATTTTCCAAAATTTTGTTTTTGATTTATCAATGTAATAGAATATGTGGGGCTACATTTTAATTTTTTAAAATTAATTTTGAAATCGGAAGATTACGCCTTTTCTGTGGAGACAACTTGCAATGCCTTAGTCCACAGTGTTGACTCATTGCGTCTTAGAAGTGGAAGATCACCAATAAAGCCTTCGTTTCATGTGTTGCATTTAAACCTTTTAAAAAAAATTTTGTTATATGTTGTTCTTGAGGTCTGAGGTTTGAGTGATTGTTTTGGGGGACGGGGTTTTTTTCTTGAATTTTTCTTTCTTGCTTTGTCTGACACTGTTTCATACACACTTTTTCAGATCTTTATCTTGCACCCCAGCTACCCATTTTCGTGCAGTCTCTGATTCCAAGATTGTTTTAAATACATGTTTCGATTTCATTGTCCATAAGGACTGCATTGACACTTGTATAACTAATGAAACAACTCTAATCCAACGACCTTCGAAACCATCGAATGTCAACTAATAGACAATAATATGAAACTTAACTTTGCTCTTATTTATCGCCCAACACCATCTAACATAAACAAAACAACGACAAGACAGTTTTGACAGAATTTGAACAGTAGAAGTAGTTGTAGTATTTAACTGATCTGTCGTCAAAAGACAGTCTTTACATCTTAGGGGATTTCATGTCTAGATAACGTTAAATTTGTATATTTCTCCTTATGCTTGAATGGCAATTTGACCCAAAACTAAGATGTTGGATTTGTATTCATAATTTTATTTTTAATTACTAATCAGCTGTCTTTTACACCTTATTTCACACCAATAAAATGTGCAAAAATATTCTGCAAGCGTTGAATAAAAGATTTATTCAACGCGTTCAAAGCATTATTCAACGATTATGTATTTACTAAGAAATGATAGGGTTTTCCAATGAGAGGGGTGGAATAATACAGTTTTTGACCAATATTATTGAATATTTCGTAACCTTAGATATAGTCCTCCCAAGGTCGGACTCATCCCTCGGTCCAAATATCCAATAAAAAGTCAAAAACTGTATATTTTAGACATACTGAGAAAAACATTGGCTAAGCTTTGTCCTTGGATAGTACAGTATGAATGCCATGCACATTTCTTCCTGCGTGCTTAGACCTCCCTGGGAAAGAAAAAATAAAATTATTTCAAAACAATCAATTACTGCTGTATATTAAATATCACATTTTTGTCTGGATAGATCTGGATTCGCGAAAATCGGGGAACTTTTTTGGGGGTTGATGAGAATGAGCTGGTGGGGGAGGGGGGGGGGGGGGGGTTGGAGGTTCAGTACTGAAAGGTTACGGTAATATAACGTGATGGTCTGGGCTGGGGAGGTAGCATGGCAGTGCTTTCAGAAACATTGACCTCGTTGTTTTGCGAGGAAATGTCAATGCTGAGATTGAGCATAATGAGAACTTAATTGCCTGTGACTATGACCTAGTAATGAGTAATGGATCAGCATGATCAACTGAATGTTTTCAAAACAAGGTAACACCTCGTCCCATGTTTCAGCAAGATATCGTACACCTTTTTTTTGGAGTGAAACCTTTTCAAGACATATTCTTTTGGCAATCCAAGTCTGAGCATCAGCTCCTAATCAATATTGAGATCTTTAAAGAAGCACTGAAGACTATCAGGACGTTATCACACACACGCGCGCAACACACAAACACGCACACACACATACACACACACACACAAGCACATAATATATAAATATATATCAGAAAAATGTATGATGGATATTTGATTAAGGGGCAGTTCAAATATCTTACACTTACACCTCAAAATTAGGGAAGGGGAGGAGCGTCTTACTCCTGTAAGAATGGTGTGTGAAAGAGGAGGTGTGTGTGTGGGGGGGGGGGGGGGGGGGGGTGCTTGACCGATAAATGCTATAATATTAAACTTTTTCGTGAGATGAGCAACCAGATATTTATTTTACAATTCCCATGTACACAAAAGTTTTTAAATCTATAGCAGTCACAGTGATACTAGGCTACTAGAAGCTGTGGACTGTAAAAAGTAATAAACAAAAATGAATATATTAGATTCAACAAAGAACAAAATACCAAACACGGAACGTTTCGGGCTCAAAACCCTTCTTCAGCCAACAACAACAAAAATCCCCAATAAAGACATAAATCCTTTTCTAAATTCCAGATAGACGACAGAGATATTTTCTAGGTCCTCTCTGTAGAAAGACATTGGAAAGTCACGGAAACATTCCGTGTTTGCTATTTTGTTCTTTGTTGAAGCTGTTATATTTTTATTTTTGTTTATTAAATTTATAGAAACGGCTTTACATGACACAATAAAATAAACCCGACAACAGTTTCTAGTTTCTGCTACTATCGGTATGACGTACAAGACTCATTCCAGTACAATAATAAAAGACACTACAATGTTGTGTTGCGAGTCATTACTATAAAACTAGAGGTAGTGTTGGAAGTTTTGAAATAAAAACACCAGTAATAATAACAACATCAAAGAAAATAAATTCCGATTGCAGAGTAAGGGTTTTTAAAAATACAGGCTGAAAACTGTATGTATTGTTTCACGTAAAGCTTTCAAACGATTTATGTGATATTAAGCAACTAGAAGTGGTGGATTGTAAAAAGTAAATCACCATATATATATATATATATATATATTATATATATATATATATATATATATGTGTGTGTGTGTGTGTGTGTGTGTGTGTCTGCGTGCGTGTGTGTGTGTGTGTGTGTTCTAAACAGAAGACAAAATACCAAACATGGACCGTTTGGGGCTCAAAACTCTTCTTCAGCCAATAATAAAAATAAATAAATAAAGTCATAAATAGATCACTTAAAAACCAGATAGGCGACAGAGAAGTATATTAATAAGATATTATTGGACAATTGGTAGGCGCACTTGGGTTTCAAAACGAAAAATAGTTGTGGCAGTTGTTTTAATGTCAATTACCGTTTACTTACGTAGGTAATGTTGGTTCTTTCGGTTGAATCATAGTGACATTCTGTAAACAACAAGTCTCCCTGGTGATGGACAAAGTAAAAATGGGTTGAAAGTTGTAAAATTTAAAACTGAATTGGGTATGGAGTGTAAGACTTATTCACAGTAAAGTCAGTAACTTTCGCAACCGATCAATGATCAATGAAATTCTATGACAAAAATCAGCTAACATTTTGGAGAACTAGTTTCATGGCATAGAAATTGAATCATGAGTAGAATTGGATAAACAGAAAACAAAACCAAAAAGAAATGAAGGAATGAAAAATTCCACTTCAATTGCAAACTTCTGGGGCATTAAAAAGTGTGTTATTTGATAATTGGTCATTCTGTGATTAGAACTACTACAGGAATGATAAGAGAGAAAAAACAGGATTGGGCTAATGAAAAAGATACACACACATACACACACACACACACACACACACACACACAACGCAAACCAGATGCCTATCTTGCTTCTCATATGATCTATTAAAAATCAAAACAGATAGGTTTTAAGAGGACGTCTAAAAATAAAAACAGCTTTTCCAAACGGACGGCCAACAGGATTTCATCCCAGCTTTTTTTTCTTTTCTTCTTTTGTTGGGGGGGGGGGGGGGGGGGGGGGGGGACAACTTCGTTTGGTTGAATCACTGACCGAACGTAAGGACCGGGTTTTACATATCTTTCAATTAGCTCCGGAGGGTAGAAATGGGCTGTACCTTCACTAAAACGCAAGCTTTGAAATTAATAATTTTCTCAACAGGCAGCCAATGCAGGTCATGAGGCAGAGGTATGGAAGAATCACATCTAAACTTAATGAATATTAGTCTAGCACAGTTGTTCTAGACAATCTGCAGACGTTGTTAAACGCCAAACAATAAGGCATACAATAACCTATTTTCGATCTCACGAGGGACACAATCAGGTGTTTGGTCACATCCGTAATGGAAGAAGTCCTTCCTCGTTAGAAAAAGAGATATTTGACCAAATTATAACCTCCATCGACAGCCCAGAGTCTAAGAATGTGTCGAGGTTTTTTACTTTGTCAACAAGTTGAATGGAAGCGTCCCCAAGCTTCAAATCTGATTCGCTTTTCATCTTCATGTCTCCACATGCAGCACCTCCGTCGTATTATCATTCAGTTTCAGTCTTTTCTCATTCATCCATTTCTTGACACTTTGAATACAATTCTTATTATCGTCTGGAGATGAAGTGCAGCTGCGTATCAGTATCGTACTGATAGTAAGACAAAACGAAACTTCTGATGATTTAAGACAGGGGGCAATGTACAGAACAAAAAGAACACGTCCAAGTACTGAACCCTGGGGACCCCACAATCAAGAAAAATTTCCTCAGATCTATATGATTAATGTTTATATCACTTCAAAGCATTTGAATAAGGAATTTAGTTCTATATGAGGGAATTATTATTATCATATCATCATCATCATCATCATCATCATCATCATCATCATCATCATCATCATCATCAGACTACAACTACCACTCCTCCTCCTCCTCCACCTCTTCCTCCTCCTCCTCCTCCTCCTCCTCCTCCTCCTCCTCCTCCTACTACTACTACTACTACTACTACTACTACTACTACTACTACTATTACTACTATTACTACTACTACTACTACTACTACTACTACTACTACTACTACTACTACTACTACTACTACTACTACCACTACAAAAAATTGCTGAAGCTGATGCTGCTGTTAGTACAACAACTACTAATACTACTTTTACCACTAGATGCAAAAGCTAGGTACTACCTTTTTGACGACCCTCTCCTCTGGTAGAAGGAATGACTCCTGGTAATTAAAGTCGTAATGATCATCCTTTACGATTGGCGGCAACTCAACACCATCCCTAACTAAGCGAGTCGCCATTCTCCTCCCAAGAAGATGGGAATGCTGTAAGCTGCTGAAGATTTTAATTTCATTGTCACCAATCGCCTTTTTGAAAAGGACGGGGGGGGGGGGGGGGGGGGGGGGGGGAAGGAGGAGAGAGAGAGAATATCATTTTTATATAGATATAAACCGAGGGAGGGTGCTAACTTAGTAAATAGAGAACAAGCCGCTCACCTGAGTAATTCAGTTTCCCAAACCATTTTTATGTAGACAATATATTTTTTTTTCTTATTATCCCTCCCACCACGGCATCATAAGATATCGTCGCCTTGTCATTCCACGAAGGAATATAGAGAATTCATCAAACAACACGTCTGATGTCAATAGGAATCACCCATGTTGTCCAAGTGAGCAAATTGGGGGTTAATAATCTTGCCGTAGTAAAAAAACGAAAGTGCTCGTACTCGGGACCTTTCTGAGACTTCGCCCCCGGTACCATAAGCTTCAGCGAAGTCCCAGGTTTGATGTGATCTCATTGTCGTAATGGAAATGCTGTCCAACTGACGCAAAATATTCTCCATTACATCAATTTTAAAACGAATCCATAAACGCGTCCTATTCTCAGACCTGCAAATGTTTTCACGTCTTCGTCAGGTACAATGTCAGGATGAACCAAATACCAAAAGTCATTTTGGAGTGAAATTTAAAATTATAAGAATTTTCGGAGATTGAGGATTTCAGAGTTGAAACAATTGTGTACATATAATCTCCTTCTGGAGCCTTATCAATTTAATATAATTTGTATAATTTACAAGTATTTGATTTCATCATTCAGTGTTTGATTCTTCAGATAGAAGTGCTCAGTTAAACACAGAATTCATAGAAAGCAACCTGTGAGATGCATTGTGGTGGACAGTAGGCCGTGGTTAGAAAGTCGCTGTAATGTGGAGGGATGATATGATACCCATCTACTGAAGTTCCAACAGTTAACATTCCAGCATCGTGTTCTCGTATTTTCTTGGTCAGAAACAATCGAAGGCCTGAATTATCTACGTAATCTGGAAGAGAAAAAAAACGCATGCATAAAGTATTAAAGTAAAAGATAAATGAATATAAATAAATAAATATATAAATAATATGAAATTAATTATATTAAATAATCATTCTGTCCTACACGCACTTATTTGCAGGTCTGCCAACTGAAAGCAATTATGGGCTTGTTTTAATTGTCGTAATGGACAAATGTGTTATTG
>NC_088368.1:8659600-8667100 GCF_034508935.2 Berghia stephanieae | reverse complement strand
GCTATAGATAGTTCGAAGTTGACGTCACTCAGGTTTTTGTTATTGTTTTTTTGCCAGCCGCGTTTATGAGTAATTCTCACTAAATTGTATTAACCTGACTAAAAACGATCATGGTAACACACAGTTTTGTGTGTTGGTCCGTTATACTTCCGGATGGCAAATGTTGTGAGCTCCTTTGCCAAGCGCATACTATCTATTGCCACGGATGCATGTTTACTCTTATCTTAAAGTGTGACTTCTAGGGTTATTCAATCAAAATATGGTTCACACACCTTTGAAAAAATAACGTAAGCTATCGTATATTATTTTTAATTAGTCGAATGAACATTTCAGATGTAATTTTGATTTGAACTTTTTTTTTTCTAACAAAACTGAGGACCCAACTGACGACCCAAAGCTACATTGAGTACTTGACTGTCATAAGTAATATGTAGTGTTTAGTCCCACAGACCCTGGCCATCAATCCGAATTTTAGCACTGGCGATATAGATAGTATGCACTTGGCTAAGAAACTCACAACATTGCCATCCGGAAATATTACGGACCAACACACAAAATTCTGTGTAACCATGAACGTTTATAGACCGGATAATACAGTTAAGTGAGAATTACCCATAAACGCGGATGGCAAAAAAAAAAAAAAAACAATAACAAAGACCCGAATGGCGTCAACTTTATTCTATCTATAAAAGATTGCATATTGACATCAGGTTTCGCGGCCAAATTCCTTCATCATTGTGTCAAAATGTTATGATAAATACTCACAAACTCTGTAGGGCGGACATATTCTATTGTTTGACATGTACTGAGATTGCGATTCACTTCCGAATGTTTAAGCGCAAGTGATATGTCAGACCTGCATATATATACACGTCGGTTAAACACTTTGTATATTAGAAGTCCCTTCAAACCAATGTCACAAAATTATTAATGAGTCACATTACCAGATTATTAGTTTACACATTAAATCCCAATTTTTTTTTATTTTTTATTTTTTTTTTTTTTTAAAGAAATAAACATGCCATCTTGATTACATATTCATCTCTATCAACTTTATTTGTATATTTTGCATGGTTTTTACGAGTATTCATAACATAAAGTAAAAATAATCATACATTTTACTAATTGCATTAAAGTTTAACAATAACGCCAAAAATACAACCTAGTAATAACTGCTAAAGTGTCAACAGCGAAAAAAAAATCAGAACTGCGCAAATGTCTGCCTACAAGTATAAAATATACTGTACAAGTGTTGCCCATTCCATAGAGAGAAAAAATACTTCGCAAGTGGGTATCTTTGTGGCCTATTTCTGTCTTCATTCTGCGCAAGTGGTATGCGCCCTGTAATGATGGTCAACCTCATAGAGTATGCCATACCAAACACTTTTTAAGTTGCCGTTTCTTGTATAAGGAAGGAAAAAGTTACCTTTAAAAAAAAATAAAGGGAGTTTAGGGAGAGTTTCTTTTTCATGAGTCACAACCAATGCTTGCTATTGGAGTAATGATACCAAGAGTGACGATTTTGTCGTTTCTTTTGTGTGTGTGTGTGTGTGTGTGTGTGTGTTTATTTTATCATCTTGTTTCAATGTAGATTTCTATCCTATCTTCTTAGCGTCGGCGGTAAACATATACTTCTTAAACTTATAAATCGGACATGGGAAAGGGAAATGGTACCAAGAGAATGGCAAAATGGGACTTTAACTCCAATCTTAAAGAAAAACAAACCACCCGATGAAACAAAAAGTGACGGCACAAATATTACCAATTTCTCCACCTAATGTGTCGGAAAGATTGCTGAGAGAATAGTTATCAACCGATTGTAATGATGGCTAGAGACATGTTGCAACTAAACAAATATCAGACAGACTTTAGAGTAGGACAAAGAACAGAAGATCAACTGTTTTCATTAAGTCAAAAGATAATAGATGGTTTCCAAGATGGTAAACATACTGTTGTTGATTTTGTTGATCTCCAACAAGCCTATGACAAAGTATGGAGGAAAGAGTTGTGATAAAAAATGCTGGACTACGGAATTGATGGGAAACTCGATTCCTGGATTAAACAATTATAAAATAACAGAACAATTCAAACAAAAATTAATAATAGACTGTAGAAAAAAAGGAGATTTATAGGAAGATCTCCCACAAGGATCCTACTTCAGCTGTACTCTCTTTCTAATTTTCATTAATGATCTACCAGAAATTATTACAGACAGAATAGGCCTTATATATAGATGTGGCACATTACGAAACACCTGCGAATAGCTTTCGATATACCTCTGATAAATTGAAGCTAAAGTAAATCACAATAAGACAGTCAATTCTATATTTACAAAGAGCCATACTGTTACCAAGAAACAAATAACATTCTCCATCCAAGACAATCAACTAGAGAAATAGAAGAACTAAACGTATCTGGGCATGCAATTAAACAACTAAATTTGAATAAACACACCCCGAATGTGATAATCAAAGCCACAGAGAAACTTTAGTTTTGAAACGACTAGGCAGTAAAAATTGGGGAGCGGACAAAAAAAACGCTTACCAGCTTTATCGCTAGGCTATGTGCGTTTCGTCACTGACTACAATTTGGCCCATAGATATAAGTAGCAAAGCAGACGCACAGATACCCTTTGTTTCATCTCTGGTAATTTGCGGTCGACACCCACAGCAGCATTGTGAAACACACAACAATGTTGTGGACTGCACAGAGAATCAGCAGTGCTAGAAATGGTAAGAAGACACAAACGAAAAGATGAAAACCATCCAATTAAAATTCTGATAGAGAAATGGAGACCCAGAATAAGATTAAAACCAATATATTTGCTACATATTTCCTAACAACTTCAATGAAAGACACAGACTAGCAGAAAACAGAGATATCAATACTTATCTTACACAAACCACCAAATGCCGAACAAATACTCCCAAAAATAAAAACTAACCTCATAGAAGAAACACCAACAAGAAAAAAAACCGCTTAATCTTAACTACACACCTTGGGAATGAAGACAATACATCAATACTCACACAACAGGATACATGTTTATACAAATGAATCTACCCACAAATGAACTAAAAATGCTGGTTACGTACTAGATAACCCAGATAAAACCTGGGATAAAATCTACACTTCTTGTGGAAGTTCTTGCCCAAACTACGACATGACAGAGACAGTTGCAATGCAACACCTCTTTTTTTTCCAGCCAATCCCGTCAAAACTGTCCCACACTCTTTACAAGCTTCAAATCAGTTCCAGACTCCGGATTCAAATAAACTCTTCAACCTTCAACAAATTAACATGTCAACTAGATGAATTCCTTACAATACACAAAGCAGACTCATTTATCCATTGGATATTCGTATTTACAATGAAATGATAATGCAGACAGACTAACCAAACTCAGATCAATACGTTTACAGCCATCGACACAGCGAAACAAATAATCAAAACAAGTAAGAGAGAAGAATGGATGAACAGTTGGGCAATGAGCACCACGGGTAGATGTATATTTGATATTTACCCATATGACCACTCCTGTAAAGAGTGATATCCTAAATAATCGCAAAAGACACGTGCAAAATATATTCTTTCAGCGAAAAACACACATATACCACTCAACAGCGGGAAGGATTTAATAATCATATAAGACCACGTTTATTGAGTTATAATCATCCGTTTTGATTTAAGATGTTCACTCGACAAGCTCAATCTTAAATCAAAACCTGCTCATAACCCAATAAACGTGCTTGTTAATCCGATATTAAAAGAGGAGAGATCTTTTTAATCTCAATTTCAGCTCATAACATTAAAAAAAATTCATTATCTTCTTCTTTTTTTGTTGTTTTAAATTAAAATTACTTATTGTCATCTTGTTTGCCCCAACATGATACCGCTTTGTTACAAATTATCATAGTCCTTCATAATGAATCTCAAAACATTTCCCAGTGGTCTTTGAGGATGATATTCTGAGTGTAAATCTGCAAAACTTTATTTTGTAAGCAAAAAAAACCCTCTAAAATGGGTTGAAGAAAAAATGTTTTTCTTCAAATAATGCCATAGATATTTCAAAGATGATAAAAATAAAACGATAATTTCTTAATTGAATTTCTCACCCGAATAATATGATGCTTTTGTTCTAAATGTCGTGGGAATTTCACGAGTTTACAGGCATACGTGGTATCCGTGTCTGGAACAGTGAACTGTGGGGAAATAGTCATGTTGTAAATGATAATGTAAAATAGAGATGCATATTCATTAAAATTGAAATCGGACATACCACTGAAGATATAAAGGATGGATTTTGAAGGAATTCGAGCATCGTGAATCCTGGAAAATGTGATAAATCAATGCTCAGGATACAATAATTGTACCTGTCCATTTCATGATTAATTTTAACTGGAAGAAATGGATCACTTATATCGAACAATTTTCAATAAACCTGCTCAAAATGCTGTACAAAGGGTCTCTGGAACCAGCAACACCTTACACGGAGGACAAGACATGAACCATGGTAGGCGATTTTATAATGTTGTCCGACATTGACAACGATGTTTACTGCCAAGTGCTCGTTTACACGTGAGTACGGTGAGATAATGTGAGTAAAGAGCCTTTGCAAGGACCTTTCGATCCGAAGACAAATCCCATACCACAAGACCACATAGCCCCATTCAAGATGTTGTCGACACACAACCTATGTGCTAAAAATGATGGTGTCTGTTTTCGATGAAATTTGACAAAACAAATTTGATTTTTCGATAAAATCATCACGATGTTTAATCAGTCTCATAATACACCCAAGCCTTCTTCAGGTCCATTGTAAACACCATGCAAACGGTGACGATTGGTCCTGCGTGTTGCAAATCATCCAATTATTGGCGAAATAGATAGTAATATATTTTAAGTCACACTGAAAACGCACCAAGTTTCAATGCGAAATAACTCAAATATAATTCCGATATATTCTCACGTTTTGAATCTTCTTAGATCTTAAGCAAGTTGTTATGTTTGGCCATATGCGTATATTTTGATTAATAAAATGTACGCAGTGTTACATATCAATGCAAATGTATTTAATTGATTGAGTTTACTGCTGTTTGAAGTTTATTTGTAAGGAATGCACAGTACAACAAAGAAAATTCTTGATGCTTTTTCAGGGGGGGGGGGGGTAGTATAATTTAATTTCTACTAGCAATACGGATTAATAAATATCTTACGTTTTCATGGACAATATCAACGGTTATGACGTCATCTGGCATACTGTTCACGTCATGGTCTTTTGGCGGCGGGTGTAATAATAGAAGTGACTTGGTGCCCCTTGAATAGGCGCCGTGGTATGGTATACTTTCATCTGAATCTGGAACACTGTCACTGTAAGCGTAGATTATTCTGGTCGTGCCTGTCTGTTGATTTTAAAAATCACAATAATTTATAATCTACATCTCAAAACGGTATAGGCACTTAGATAACCACACCTCTAGGACAGTCGTCATAATGTAAAATAATGGCAGTGATTGGTAAACATAGCATACTACACAGGTCTTACTATCGATGGTATGTGTCTATTTAAAATACCCACTGTTCTACGGTTGATGAATAAAACAAAAGCAGAAACCTATGTGTAAACTTAAACGTTTATAATATGATTGAAGAAAATTGTGTGGTAACTAGTCACACTTTTGCCGGTATGAATAAAATAACAAGGATCAGGGAAAGGTCGAATCCATTCGTTTTATTGTTTATAAACAACCAACTATGTTTGTCCGAGAACGTGTGAAGGTGTGTCACAAATCCCATGTTCTGATTGTTAAAAAATCTACTGGTTAATTATGTTGGGTTTATTTAGATGCGGTTTTATTTGATTTATAAATAATATAATTCTTTGTTCAAAATTTTTGAGGATTTAAGCATTGTTATGTCACATCGAGGTAAATGAACATAAATACCTAAGTAGCAGAAAATAACATTTCCCATTTCTGTCATTTTAATTTCAAAATCACTTTTTTGCATCTGTTGCTTTACAAAGGGTGTCTGACAAACAGCAACACGGAACTTGTAGAACGAGACATAACGCCTGTTGGGCGATATTACAATTTTTTTTTTGACAGATACAACGCTGTTAACGGCTAGGTACTCATTTACACCTGAGAGAATATGAGTGAAGAGCTTTTTCCAAGGACTCAACGCAAAGTTCGAACCCAGGACTTTCCGATCCGAAAGCGAGTGTCATACCACAAGACCAAGCCACACATACCCCGGACATAATACAATGATGAAATTTTGGTTCACTATATTATTCTTTCAATGATCGCAACAACAAAAAACAACTCAGTGCTTTACTTGTTCAAAAAATGTGAGAGAAAGATTGTTATTGTACTCTAAAGCTATTTGTCATTGCTTTTTGTTGTTGTGATCAGTTGGTTGGATGTAACTGCAAATAGAATGAAGTAAAAGATTAATAAGTAACCCATTTTCCTGCACACTGAAAGACAAAGTGGAAGTCGCGGATAGGATAATTGAAATTGTCTGAGTTAGTAATTTTTATGAAGATGTTATAGTTGAAGGAGGAAGGGGGGAGGGAGGAGGGGAAGAAGAAGAAGAAGAAGAAGAAGAAGAAGAAGAAGAAGAAGAAGAAGAAGAAGAAGAAGAAGAAGAAGAAGAAGAAAGAAGAAGAAGAAGAAGAAGAAGAAGAAGAAGAAGAGAAGAAGATAGAGAAGAAGGAAGAAGATAGAAGAGAGAGAATGAAGAGAAGAAGAGGATGAAGAGATGAGATGAAGAGGATAGATGGATGGATAGAGATGAGAGAGATGAAGATAGATGAGATAAATGTATTATTTATGTTACCGTGATAGGTATGTCATCATCATCATCACACGTATTCAGTTTCCTTATGACAGTCAACACGTTGTACTGATTGTCTTCTCTCCGGAAACCCAGAATATGCCAGTCTTGTTGTTTGTCTATCTTGGGCATGTCATTACTTGTGGCATGACGGTCCTGTAATGTGGAATAGAAAGGGGAGGGGTGATACAAATATTATATTATTTACACAAGACATTCTCAATAGCTACGCCACTCGCTTAATAATGACCGTGCAAAAATTGCTCGAATTTTATGACAGGAGAAAAGTCAATACCATGGATCAGCGACGTAATATTTGAACATGGACATTCGAAATCCCTACGCTTTTATATTGCCGTACTGCCGGACAAGATAATAAAACCCAACTTTATTAATTTTGGCCAGTAAAATGTAATGAGCAAAATTGAATATAACAGCTTCGGAAAAGAACAAGATGCCAAAGACGTGCTCAAAACCCGCCAATAACAAAAACAATCCTTTTCTTCTTTCAGCTTATCCCGCATTTTGCAGGATTAGTTGCCATAATGAATGCCACATCTCCATGCCTCTCGGTTCATAGCTTCCTAAGGCCTAGTTCTTTCATATACTTTACCCTATCCAACCATGTAGTCTCTGAGCGTCCCTTTTTACTATTTCCCG
>NC_088368.1:8647100-8654600 GCF_034508935.2 Berghia stephanieae | reverse complement strand
AAAATCCACCCTTACCCAGATATTTTCAAGACAAATTTGTCAACGTGATTCTGAGCGTTTGGTATAGGCAGAAGGATGGAAATAAAGACAGATAGATATGTATCTAGATAATAATGGTATTCGAGATGGAGAGAAATATACACTTCTGTCATGCAGTCTACCACTTAAAAGAAACAAACAAAAAATATAGCTGACGGTTAAATACATAATATACAGTGTCTGGATTTGAAGTGGTAATTTCTCAAGAATGTTGATTGCGCACTTGGTAGCTACTCGTACCACAAGTATTTACGTAGTAATCATAATAATGGGCATCCAAAATAACTGGTATTTAAGTTACGAAGTTGACGTCAATCATTTTAGACAGCCTGTTAGTAATAGGACAGAGAAGCCCATACGTCTAACCTTTTATTTTTACAGTTCCATATTCCTTGGAAGTGTATATGTAACCGGTCCTTTTGGGAACTACTAATGAATAGATTACATATTGAATCATAAGGTGATATAACTATTATAGTATAGGATGCATAGGTAGGTTATTAGGTTTGCGAGACGTAAAAGAACAATGTTGGATGATCTTTATTGACGACCAGCATATTATATTTAGACTAGAAAATAAGATGCCATCGCTCTGAAACAAGAGGATCAATTAACAAAGTATGCATTTGGTACTCGGGAATATTGGTTTTATACATACACTTTTAGCCCTCTAAGGTTGGGTTCAAAATTGATCCGTTCAGCCCATGTAATTTTTTTTTTTTTGTTAACGAGCACAAATTTACTGGCAGATATAAAAATTATAAAACTACTTTTTATAGATTGATATAACGAGTAACTTGCAAACATCTTTTAATTAAATCAAGGGTCATTTGATGTTGATAATTGATATGTGGCCCCTATGTTGCCAAATTCATTTACGCGCACCTAGATACTTCATTACCGGACCAATTTTGTTCGTTGGTGGCTTAAAGGATTCGTCTCAATCTTTGTTAATTTTCAGTATACAGAAGTATTATGGTAAAAGTAGATGAGTGTCTGATCTTAATGGCTATATTTCCCCGCAAAATAGATAAATTGATGAGTCAACAGGAAGACTGGCATTAGTGCCGCGCTGAGGACCGGTCCTATTGGACCGGTCCTACGGTCTTTTAGCTGTGAACCGGGGATCGGTCCCATAGTGAAGACCGGCGGCGGTCCTCACTTCTTATCATCTTTCAACTAGTGCCGCGCTGAAGACCGGTCTGATCACCGTCGGTCTCGCGCCATAGCCTACTACTTCCCCAGCGATTCGTTGCCTTCGGTTGCCTATCTTCCACCAATCACCACCCATCCCACTTAATTAATCGCACCCACCCCCCTTTGCCATACACTAAACGACACAGACGACCATACAGGCAGACGACCACCAACCTCCACTCCGCAAACCGCCCTTTCGTGTGTGAGATGGGGGCCGGGGAACAGGAGGCGCACGCCTTGGACGATTCCATTATACGGGGTAAATTTCAAAATTTACTACACCATAATGATCGCAATGACAATGATCTATGGTGAAGGCATGACCCCTCTTCTCTAATGGGTTATTGTTTGAAATGTATGTGACTACTAAAGATGTGTGTGTTTGTGTGTGTGTGTGTGTGTGTGTGTGTGTGTGTGTGTGTGTCGAACCTAGCAAGTAGCAAATCCGATTTTTTGTTTTCTTTTGTCCATCTCTTGTCACCACTCCTTTCTATCGCAGTGTTGTCATTTAAAATAATACAATAATATTAAAATTTCGTTTGGTGTTTTTACTAATCAAATAATATGAGTTTCATTAGTTTCTTCCTTCCAAAAAACCCAGTTATAACGTCTGAATTTTAAAAAAGTCCAATAGAATATTTGGGGACCCCGATAGCTCAGTTGATAGAGCACTCTCTTTATACGCAGAGGGCCAGAGATCGATCCCGGGTGCAGTCGAGTTTTTTCTGAATCCCTGTCTACTCAGCAATGAATGGGTAGCTGAGTTTGTTAGATCTGGCGAAAAGTCACCATCGACCCTCTTATTACCTCATCCACCCCCTCTTATTATAACTTCACGTCTCTCTCTTACTCTTCAATGCTCGCTGCCCTCTAATGTGTGTGTGGGTGGGGGGGGGGAGGGGGGGGGGTAGGAGTTGCGTGTGTGTATCAACGCCACGAACAACTCGATCAACGCCTTGGGCGATGCCATTATCTCCGTTAATGGGGATAAATTTCAAATTTTATTAAATTATCGAAGTAACAATGAAGTACGGTGAGCAAATAAAGAAGGCATCACCCCTCTTCTCTAATTAGGTTACAATTTGAAATGAGTGTGACTACTCCGTGTGTTTTACTCCTGTAGACCACGGTTTTCATCGTGTAGCGGTCTTTAACGGTTCAAGAATGAACGATCCCACTTCCAACAGTCTCTCAGGAATGTTCAATGTCGAAAAGGACCGGACCGGTCCTTGCGGTCTTCATTTCCCAAGGACCGTAGGACCGTGGTCCTTAAGCTTGCCAAGGACCGCCCCGCACTAACTGGCATGGGAAAAGACAGCATTATGATATGCCTTGCATTGTTCACATGCTATCAGCAGTCACCGCAATGGGAATGATCTATATTAACTTTCCATGCGCTCGAGGTCATTGGTCACAGAACAAAATGTGCTTAAAGTGGCCCACATAGTGAAAAGTGTTGAAAAATCTAACATCACGATTGGTCATTTTGTTAAGCTTAACACATGGGTATGTTTACAACTTTCATAAACAAAGCAGCGTGTTTATATGTGTTAAGAAATACCAAGTCGTTGTACATGAACAAATCATGTGATTGATGACGAGGTTGGACGAAAATATGAATATAGATCGCTACCATTATTATAGCAAGATAGACTTTTTCAAAAGTATTGAGACACATTGCGTGTTTTGTTAAGGCTGTAAACTGAATATCCTGTCCGTGAATAACCAGTGTGTCAAAGACGCTATACATTTCTGTAATTTACTCACAACAAACACATGAAACATACCAGCCAGCAAAACTATGTGTAGCCTAAAACGTTTATATTACAATTAAAACATTTATTTATTTAGAACTGATCATCCAAAGTTGTTCCAAATACAAAAACAATGAAACCACGTATGTTGTTTCACTTTGTAGGAAGCTGAAAGGAATTTTAATTCCGAGACAAAACGTTCGCGTTGGGTTTCTGCTCGGTTCTGTAATTAAAAACGAGTGAGTTGAACCATAGCCATCGGCTAAACGATAACTTATGGCCTGACACTAGAACCGTAGCCATCGTAAAGTTATAGCCTGACACTGACCAAAAAAATGACGTCAAAATGCCATCTTTGGCCACTAAAGAAAACAAATCGCGAGTTGTATTCAATATAGTTCAACCAATGGGACCACTTGTTTCCATGAGCACTACTAACGACAACTCACTAGGCGGTGCAAACACCAAATTATAATGACGTCAAAATGCCAGTTTTTTGGGTTTCATTGTCAGGCTATAACTTAACGATGGCTACGCTAGAGCCCACTAGGACTTATAGTTTGACGTCATTGTTTAGTTTTGTGCAGCATTTAGTGAGTTGTTAGTAGTGCTGAAGGAAACAAGTGATCCCATTGATTGAACTTTTGAATACAACTCACGATTTGTTGTATTTGGCGACCAAAGACTTGTCTTTTGACGTAATTTATTGGTCAGTGTCAGGCTATAAGTTAACGATGGCTACGGTTGAACTCACTTTGTTAAAACGAGAGACCAATGAGAGGAAATGTCAAATGGAGGGCAAGACGGACCGGAGAGGAAAATTAATGAACTCAGTTTGCACCTAAAATGGGCCAAATTAATAGAATTAGATCGTCTAATTATTGATTTGTGCAGGTTGCTTTGGATAAATCATATATTTGAGCCACAAAGTCGCACGTTGCTTTGGATAAATCATATATTTGAGCCACAAAGTCAATCTGGTATCATGTGCGCATGCGGCTATGCGGTCTTGTGATATAACACTCGCCTTTAGATCTGAACATAGAAGTATGGAGCCCGGGATGGCCGAGGCCATTCGGGCACCGGGTTGGACCGTAGCAAACGGGTCCCTAATCAGGCTTTTGAGCGCGGTGTCCGCAAGGCGTGCCGTACGATTTTGGACTCGCTACCTGCGGAGGAGTCTGATTGGACGTCCCCGTTCAGTCCCCGAGAGGTGGGTGCAGCAATTACCGATGTCAAGAACGGCAAGGGAGCAGGGATAGACGGTGTATATCCCGATATGGTGACGTATCTGGCACGGGCCTGGCTGGCAGAGGCAATGTCAGACATCCTTGCAAAAGGAAAGCTCCCACAAGTGTGGAAGCACTCAAAGATAGTTGTCATCCTGAAGCTCGCAGTGTTGTTTGCTACAATTAAAACAACTCCTTTAATAAATACAAATAAATAAAAGAATCGTATTATTCTCAGCCATTTCACTACTTGGTAACGTCATGGTCACATTATATTGTTTGTTTGTGCTTGAAAATACAGTTTTGCAATAAAAATAATATATTGATCAATAAAAACTAAACAAACAGCAACAATAAAAAACGAATATACTACCAAGAACAGCCATGCCAACTCTAAAAACTACAGGCCACTTTGACTACAAAAGACATTGAGATGTCATAGAATTTAGAAACCTCCATATTCTACTCGGGGAAAAAAAATCTGACTTATGGAAACAAACTCATTTTGTTTACGTAGCAGACGGACGCTCTACCAACTGAGCCACTCAGACCTTACTTGTTTGTCTCGTGTGTCTATTTCCAAAGCATCCCAAATTCCCTATTTATTTCTGGCATTCACATGACACACATTTAGCATGTGTGTTGTGACATTAAACCGGCACAGAAAAACAAGAAAATAAATGGCAAATTTAATTGGCGTGGAAAACACTGCGAATATTTTGAATGAAAATATCCAAACGTTATGCATTCTAATCCATAAAATCTAGAACTCTGTTAATCTAAAATAATTTAGTGTTATCTTTTAAATACATAGCAATATCCATTAATCGTGCTCAAATCGCTCTACAAGGGGTCACAAGGCAACAAATATACTTTACGTGTAAACGGAAGCATCATGCATGTATGGAACCGTTCCCATGTTTGTTTTTTTTCGATAGAGACTACACATTACCGGCCATGTACTTATTTAAACCTGAGTGATCCGAGAGAATGATATAGGCAAAGATTCAATTTGACGCCCCCACCATCGGGACTCGAACCAAGGACCTACCGATTCCCAAAACGAGTGGTATACGACAAGAATGCATATTCAAAAGTTACCCAAAAAAAAAATTAAAATGTTTTAAAAAACACAACAAAGAAAAAACCAAAGACCCACAAACAGTGAAAATTCTCTTTAGTTGAATGTTCCCAAATGAAAACGGGTATAAAAATGGTTTTAGAATGTCATATGATGAGCTTGAAGCGACGTGTACATATATGCAGGTCTGACATCATAACCTACTTATGGGCCTAGTTTAACATTGTAATGGACAACATTTTCCGTCATCTTTTTGAGAAATCCATTACAACAATGAGCCCGTAAGGAATTGGGTTATCAGACCTGCAAATAAGAGCACGTTGACTTTAAGCATTAAATTTATGAAATCGAGAAGATGTATTATAATGTCCCTTAGCTTTTGGGGAAACCCCGATTTTACTCATGCGTACGAGGAAATGAATATTACTAGACGTCCCTGTTATCCTTTGTAAAAAAAAAAGTAGCCGTTCAAGAATTTTATTATTTCCGACAAGGCACCAGTTTTGACTAAAAAATAGATTTTGATGTGTAATGATATTATCGTGCATACCATGTTAACGTCAAATTTTGAATAATTTAGAATTAGAATTTCGTGTTATTGGCCTTTATTATTATCTTTTTAATAGGCATATTGAATTGTACGAAAATACAATGAATTTCATCAAAAGCAATGATCTAGTTTTTAAACATGGCCACGAAGATTGTGTCAAGTTTCTAATAATTAAATTTATACTATTTTTCAAAGAATCACCCAATACCTGTATTCTAGCTTTATTGCAAGTTTTCTATTGGCAAATGGATTCGAATGATCTTATATTTCAAGAATGTCAATTACGTGCAAAATTTTATATTCATGATGTGAAAATAATATGCAGGGGGCAGCCCGTGTTTGATCAGTGATCTGCATAATATTTTTTTAAAAAGACTATAGCTGTAATTCATGTGTGTAATAAGTACCTGGCCGTTACCAGATGTGTCTATGGTGGAAAAAAATTGTAATATCGCTTAATAGGTGTCATATTGTCCTATATAAATAAAGAAAACATTTTATAGTCTCTATCTCAAAATAAAACGCATGTTCTTCGTTCATTTCTCTAATATTTAATGATCTTTTATGTAGGACTTCGATGTCATTATCAAAATATTCAATTTTTTATTTAAAAAGCTCATAAATAGCAATCTATTCCTTAGATTATCAAAACTGGTGTAAAAAGGCGTTTTTACTCTACTGCTTTATAATTAATGTAAATACAATATTTTTATAAAGTTTATTTATTCACTCATTCTAGTAGAATTGTAAAACAATTTTCTTATTGATGGATACAGTTTATCTATTTATTTATTTATCTATTGATTTATGTATTTATTCATTTATTTAAAACATTTATTCATTTATTTGTTTATTTATTTTAACTTATCTATTTTATTTATTTATTTATTCGAGCGAGACAATAATTATGATGTCAATTCTACATTAAGTTGACTTGATTGCTTTTGTTGTTGGTATTTTGTGAGTAGTTTTTTTTTTTTTTTTTTTTTTTTTTTTTTTTTTTTTTTTTCTTTCTTGGTTCTTCTGTTTTGATGTGATTTGTAAAAGAAGTGTTGTAGTTCACTTGTTAATACTCTTTGCTTGTATCTTTGACTTCTAAGCGATTTCAAGCTAAGTACACCGAGGGTTGCTCTTGGTGCCCTATCCGCACCATTTACCTTTGCCTATTTATCCTCGGGTGCCTTTGAGAAAAGTATACTTTTAGACTACCTTATACATTTTCTGTTCTTTCTATGCGTCACAAACGCCGTAAAATTCTTAAAAACACAGAAACCAACCCTTGACATGGAATAATTGAAGTACGCAAGCTTGTTTCGCTCTAGACTATATCAGTACGGAAAATTACTTAAATGTTTGTGATATTCTAAAAGATTCAAGTATGTGTCTTTGGGAATTAATTCTGTAATTCTACCAAACAATACGTTAAACTAATATGTCTGTAACTTCTAGGCAATGTTCGCAAAATCCGATTCTTCTAGAACTTTAATCAACGACAGAAATGTGTTAAATAAGTGGTGGGCTATTGATTATGTTGGAATTTCCCCGAAGATAAAGATCACCCAGACCAAAGCATTTTGGAGCACCTAGTATTACTAAAAGTCAATAAATTTATTATCCAAAACAGAATTACCATGATATAATCCCTATCTT
>NC_088368.1:8639600-8642100 GCF_034508935.2 Berghia stephanieae | reverse complement strand
TTTTCTGGTGATAGTTTTGAGTTTTGAACCTACTCGGTCACGCTGCAGGAGATTTGTGAAAAGGTTTTGATACCCGTTGAAGATTCCGGCAAATAAGGCGATAGCGCTATTCATTACACCGAGAGGACACAAAAACACATACAAAGGCAGACCCAAAATAAGCATATAATATCATCATCATCGTCAACATCATCAAGTACCAGGCCTGTTGCGGACATCGGCGATCGTGTCCCTCCAACTACTCGTATATCTGTCCTCAGATCTTCTCAATAGCTAGATTCCTTCCTGTTCCTCATCCACCAATCCATCCGTTCAGATTGTCAATGTAATCTAACCTCTGCCGCCCTCTTCCTTTCTTCCCAGCAACTTTACCCGTAAGTACAATCTTTTCAATTCCGTTTCTTTCTGTAAATATGTAAATATGTAGAATGGTGCATATAATATACACCACGATAAATAAAGACCCCAATCGCCTCGATGACACACAAGAACTGAGATGCGAAAAGGATTAAGAACACCTGAAATTCATAGCAGCAGAACCGTAATCTATGGAAGAGCTCACGCAACAAATCAGAGAAGCTGAGGAAGCGTCCCGGTCCAAAGATTATAAGACGATCGGGAATAAGTGAGTTAGTCAAGTAGGACCTTCTATAATAGAGAACAAAAGTGTGGTTTCAAAATAATGGTTCCATTCTGATTGGAAATGTAAATCCAGTCTTCTGGAGAACTGGATACATATATTGTACAACTGATCTTCTGGTTTTCAGAGAGATGGCATCTTATTTTATAGCCTAATTATTTGCTGCTTGTCAAAAATGGTCATCCTCTTTCTTTTATGTCCCGTAATCCTATCTGCCTATACATCCACAAAAATAGTTATGCCACCTTATGTAAGCAATTCATTTTTATTCCTCCGTAGGATTGGTTATATACACACTTCCGATGAGTATGGAACCGAAAGAGTAAAAGGCGTGACGTCAAGACATCTCTGCTCTATTCGTCGATATTGATGTTTGTATTACTGTTGTATTTTTTCTTGTCACTATATTCTCCCATTTCCATAATCATTCTCCACGCCTGAGACGCATTTGATTCTTTAAAGTTTGTTTCCCCCAACAGACCATATGAAACTATACTTCCATTTCATACCATACCAGTCGCCTGTAGGCGTCCTCTTTGTACTAACAATAACACTCTTATAATTTCCGTCACAGCCTGTATGTAGCCAGCTACTCATTCATTCCTGAGTTGAGTGGGGTTGTGTGTAAAAAGTGCCTTACTCGTCGGGGTCAGAATCTTCCCCGTTCACTGACTTACACTCATCCAGCCACAAATCCCACTTTGCATATTGACTTTTCGTGAGAAGACGAGAAACTGTACCTCTAAGCCATCGAGCCAGACTTTCCGTTGGATCTAACAAACCAATTTTCCTGAATGTGACTCATAACTTGAAATCAGTACATTATCTCGGGACGACGTGTACATAATTTATGCAGGTCTGACATCCGAACCCAATTATGGGCCTAGTTTAACATTGTTGTAATGGACAATATCTTTATAAATCCCATTTCTTTTTTTTTTTAATTATGATGAACCGTAATAATATTCGTATTTTAATCATTTCAACTTTTGTCGATGAATCTCTTGGCTTGCAATGGGGTTCCAACGTCGTGACGTCACTTCCTCTTAACAACGCTCACAGCAACCAAAAGTGGTTCTCACGTGGAAATCGTTTAAAAACAACAGGCCTCCCTCGCCGAGCGATGTCGATAGCCAGGTGCAAAACATTGAATACCCATTTTAAAAAAGAAAATTTTCGATCAATTTGTTTTATTAAGCAACTGTAGTGCTTGTAGTAAACACCGCAGCTTAATTGATTTTGTCCTGTGTGGAACCAGAAGGGCCGTTTTAAGGAGGTGTGACGAAGCTCTAATGGTCCAGGGTTCCAAAGTCGCAACGTCACCTCCTCATGACAACGCTTACAGCTACCAACAATGGTTCTCACTGACTTGGAAACCCGTAAAACCGACAGGCCTCCCTATCTGAACGATGCCGACAATCATGTGCAAAAAATTGAACGAGCCATTATAGGAAACAAAAATTCGATCAATTTGATTTTTTTTAAGCAATTGTGCTCGTAGTAAAGACCGCAGTTTGATATTATCTGTTGAGAGTAGAACAGGAAGGGCCATTGCTACGCAGTGGTGGCGTCACTATTGGTATCAGTTTAAAAAACAATAAGGTGTAGAACTCCATCTTGCGGCTTAACTCGTGTGATCTGCTTAAATGCACTTTGCTCTCAGTCAAATATAGTTGTTACGGGTTTTCCCCATTATTTTTTCTAACATGTTAATGTTTTCTCTGTCAAAGCAAAGTCTATGTTGAAACTGAGCCGAGTAGATTATGTTTCACTTTGTTGAAGGCTATAGCATGGTCAATACAGCAAATGATAAAAATAAAGTAAACGTCATTCTTTTCATCAATCAATGGCTTATTACGT
>NC_088368.1:8629600-8634600 GCF_034508935.2 Berghia stephanieae | reverse complement strand
AATAGTGTAGTATTATAGTAGTAGTAGTAGTATAGTAGTAGTAGTATGTAGTAGTAGTAGTAGTAGTAGTAGTAGTAGTAGTAGTAGTAGTAGTAGTAGTAGTAGTAGTAGTAGTAGTAGTAGTAGTAGTAGTAGTAGTAGTAGTAGTAGTAGTAGTAGTAGTAGTAGTAGTAGTATGTAGTAGTAGTAGTAGTATGTAGTAGTAGTAGTAGTAGTAGTAGTAGTTAGTAGTAGTAGTTAGTAGTAGTAGTAGTATAGTAGTAGTAGTAGTAGTAGTAGTAGTAGTAGTAGTAGTAGTAGTAGTAGTAGTAGTAGTAGTAGTAGTAGTTAAATGAATAAGGCCTTGTCCTTTTTCAATCTCAATTTTATTTCAGAGATACAGAATATCGAAGAAAGACAATTGCATCATCTGTGAACAAATACATAACAGTGAAACGTAACAATAACTGATATCGTAAGGCTTTTATAATTCTCTATGCCCCCAAGTCTTTGGATAGTGCTTTCTTGACAAGTAGGGGACAAAGACTGATATTAAATTAGAAAAATGATGATCAGTTGCAATAATATGGTGCTTTCTTCGCAGATAGAGGACAGGGATATAGATTAGACTCGTACTAAATGATTTTCGAGTTTTAAGTAACGTAAAATGAAAGTCATTTAATTCTTGAGCGCCTCTCGGGTAGCTGGTCTGTTTCCTTCAGACCAGGCTTGTTGTATGGCTGGAGGGCCATCAAAGCGCGGGGCAAGCGAGCTGTCCTAGGAGGTGGAGTTCCTTCGGCATCACCGGCTGGAGCAATCGGTTTGTTAGGTTGTTTTGTTGGGACGATAATTTCGTCAGCAGGACCGTTGCTGGGTGGCTCTTCGAGCGGTGGAGCATCGGGCTGTACTGTCTCTGGAGTTGCTTTCTGGCCTGCTGAGTTGGAGACCATCTTGGGTGTTGCAGGCGTTGAATTATTGCTCTTTGCCACTGTTGTGGTGGGTGTAGGCAGTGTGGCTAGAGGGGCCCTGGCAATCACTGGGTGATATAGGCGCAGGAATTTTCTGTTTCTTAGTGTTATTCTGCCCGATCCATCAACTCTGACGACATACTGGTCGAACTGACGGACTTCAATAACGATTCCTGTTTTGTCCCATTTCGTGGGAAATGGTCCTGTCTGATTTTGTATCCTGACGCAGTCTCCAACAGTAAGGGGGGGTAGAATGCGAGTATGGGCAGATAGTCTTTCTGCATCCTTCATGTGCCTGTTTCTTAAGGCATCTTCCCTGTTGGCCAAGGTCTCTTGCTAGGTTTTATGGGGGATATATTTTCCTGGGTGTATCGGAATAAAGTCCCTGATTGGCCTTCCAAATATGCACATCGCAGGGGATAGCCGAGTGTCCCTGTCTGGCGTGTTACGATACTGAAGGATGGCGCATTGGAAGGAGTCTGTGTCAAGGTTCCCGTCACGACCGGTGTTGTCCATGATCATTCGTTTGATGGTCTTGACACCAATCTCTGCCCTGCTGTTGCTGTGGGGGAATGCCACTGAGGAGAGACGGTGTTGAACCCCCCAGTTGCGCAGGAACGTTGTTGTGGCTGTAGAGGTGAATTCTGGGCCACCGTCAGATGAGAGTTCATCACTGATGCCGTAAGTAGTGAAAGTGCGTCTTAGGCTGGTAATGAGGCCTGTGGATCCACCATGTGCTCTTTCCACGATGGGCCAATTGCTATATCTGTCGACAATAACTAAGTAGTTATGTCCTGCATATTGGAAAAAGTCTGCACAGATACACTGGAAGGGGTATTGGGGTTGCATTGGCGGGGTAGGGGGAGCACTTGGTTGAGTTGGGGCTATGCGGTTGCAAGACTGGCACTTTGTTCGCATTTCACTTATTGCAGCGGTCATCCCAGGCCAGAAAAATGAGGCGTCAGCGCGGGAGAACATTTGGGACACACCTTGATGAGCTGAGTGGAGGGCTCGAAGGGCTTTGTCGCGCAGACTAGGAGGAATAATTATGCGGTCATTGTACAAAGCCACACCGTCGAAACTTGTAAGTTTGTCTCTGAATTGAAAGTAAGGTCTAAGTTCTGTTGGCAAATTGTCTTTTGCATCAGGGAACCCATTTTCTATCAGGTCAATTAATTCAACCATTGAGTGGTCACTGCTGGTGGCAACACGAACATCGTTCCAAGTTATTGAGCTGATACCTCCAATGGGTATTTCTTCATCTGGGTGTAAATTGGGGTTTGCAGGTTGTGCTCTGATGGCCATGAGGAAGTCTTGAGGCAGAGTAGGGAGACTGAGGTCAGTGGAGATGTGGGTTGCATCGTCGGGTAGATGGAGGTGTTCGGCTTCGCCCACTGGTTTGCGTGAGATGGTGTCTGCAGCAACATGATGGACACCAGGGATATGAGTAATCTGGAACCGATATTTCAGTGTCTTTTCTTTTAAGTTCCTGAGTCGTGGGTTTGGGATGGCATCCAAGTTCCTGTCACTGAACACCTTAAGGAGGGGTTTGTGATCAACTGCGATAATCAGGTTGGGACAGCCTAGCACGAAATGACGAGTTTTGTTGAGGGCATCTACCACAGCCAGGGCCTCTCCTTCAATCGGGGCGTATCTTGCCTCTGCTGGTGATGTAAAGCGGCTGCCCACTAATGTCACTTTCCACCCTGTTCGGCAGCAGAATGGTTTGTTTGATGCGCATGTGCAATGCTTTTGTAGTAGCCAGAATCCAATGCCATCTTTGCTGAAATCAGTGGCCAGACATGTCGGTTTGTTTTTGTCAAATATTTCCACGCCTCTCTGAATTTCTTGGACGATGATGGACTTAGTTTCTTCAAACAGCTTGTCTAGATCTTCAGTCCACACGAATGGTGTCTTGGGTTGAAGCAGTGTGCGGAATGGTTGCATTCTTTCTGCTGACGCAAAGGCATATGCGACCTGGTTTACAAGGCCAAACCAGCTTCTCACGTCGGTGATTGTGCGGGGTTTGGGAAATTTCTGAATTGCTTCTAAGACTTGTGGGCATGGACGAACAGTTGTTGGCGTAATTTCAAACCCTGCGAACTGGACTGTTTCTTTTGCAAAGGAGAACTTTGATGGGTTAAGAATGACCCCATTCCTGCCACATGTATCCAGGAACTTGGCTGTTTGGAAGAAACTGTCTTCTATGGATTGGGACCACATGATAGTGTCATCAATTACTTTTGTCTTGTTGCCGATGTCACGTATGATCTCGTCGAATCGTCTTGTGTAGGCATCGCCAGATGAAATGTACCCTTGAGGGCACACGCGATATCTGTATCGGCCCCAAGGGGTTATGAAGGTAGTCAGGTGTCTGTCCTCGGGGTCTAGTGCTATGCTGTGATAGCCATTCCAGGCATCGAAAGTACTCTTTCTCGAGTTGTGTGGAACCATGCGGGCCTGGTGGAATGGCGACTGAGTGTGGTGCGTCTCTCTAGTGGCATAGCGATTAAGGGCTTGGAAGTCCACGGTTCGGCGAGGTTTTCCCGATTTCTTAGCGCAGACAACCATCCGATGACACCATGACACTGGGGTCCCGATTGGAACTGGTTCCAGTACGCCAAGTTGATTGTCCTGATCAAGGCCAGCCTTAACCTGTTCCTGCCAGTAGATGGGTACTGGGATAGGGGTGTGGTGTGCAACAGGCGTGGCCTCATCGTCGATAAGGAGTCTCATTGGGGGTCCAGACATCATTGGTAGCCCTTGGTGCTCGCAGACATTGAAAGTGCTACTTTTGTAGTAGTCTAAGAGCCATTGTTCAAGCTTTTCTCTGTTTTCTTCTATGCCTGGGAAGGGAAGGATTGTTGGGAGGGTGGTGGTTTCTGGCGAGGGGAACAATCGCAAGGGTCTTTGTCAGCAGTATTATTAGATTCACTATGTAGGACAGATTGGATGGTCTTCATAGAGTCTGTTATTATGGCTGATTCTATTGAAGGGAATGAGTGGTGTATGATACCAAGGTCTTTGCAGGCTTCCATGGATAAGAAAAATTTGTCAGTTGCTTGCGAGATGTAAACAATTTGACGCGTTGTTTTCCGTTGCATGGAATGTGTGAAGCCTTATTCGAAGGGCTAGGGCACCCACGATCTCGATGGGGTTTTGATTTGCAGCTCTCATCTTCATTGAAGTAGGAGTGAGGTGGGCAGTGGTTAAACCTAGCTGTGTAAGGAGTGAGGTTCCAGCAAGACATGATTGGCAGCCGGTGTCTGCAATGGCCAGGGCTTTTGCCGTATTGGTTGGGTTGCACAGGGTGGAATCGATTCCAAGGTCGTTAGCATCTGACGGGAGGGCTTGGATCTCAATTTGGACTGTCGGCTGTTGTGCAGATGGGCGCTTTTCCCATGACTCGCGTGCAGAATTGTACACATGATGGTCAAGACGATCAATCGAGCATAGTGCTTCAAACACAGCTGTTGCAGAGTTGCCTTGCCTTTTCTGTTTTGGTTTTCTGCAGACATTTTCAAAGTGGTGCGGAATGTCGCAATTGGTGCATATATGACCGTATGCAGGGCAATGGTTGACTCTGTCTTGTTTCTTAGTGCCATGTCCATCTCTACCACAATAGCCGCATTTCCTTTCAGGGGGTCGGTTTTGCCCAGTGAGGCGTTTTCTTTCCATTTGTCTATACGTGCTACTTGCTGCGTTGACTGATGTAGGGGTGAGCGTTAGAGGAAGGGGGTTAATCCTGCCAGCCGAGCGCTTCCCGCTTTCCTTAGCCTCGATAAAACGGATGGTGTTGTCGAGTGACATGTCTTGGTCAGCCTGTCCCAGCACATCGAGGCGAATGTCGTCGTCTGCTAAGCCGATTATCAAAGTGTCCCGAATCATCTGATCACTGTATGAGACATTGACTCCACATGTGCACTTCAAATCGTACTGACAGACACTAGCTTGACCTTTGATGCGTGCGGCAAAGGTCCGGGCTGGTTCATCTCTGTCTTGTCGCATCTGCTGGAGTTGTAACCTAGCCACCATGACGTTTTCTTGGCGGAT
>NC_088368.1:8517100-8627100 GCF_034508935.2 Berghia stephanieae | reverse complement strand
TGTTTTGATTTTTTTTTTCGGTTGTTTTTTTTATATTTTTAATTGCTGAATTGAAATTAGGGGCGGGATGCAGAAAATAAATACTGTTGAATGTGGGATCAAACAAGTCTATTTACATTACTTACAGTGCATTACTTATTGAGTTTAATCAATCTTTCAACCCTCCCCCTTCCCCCATTTTCCCTTTCCTTTAATGTTTATTTTTTCAAGCTGTTAACAATATTGACTGATTAACTGTTAATTTAGTGTAGCACAGTCGACCTCACTTATAACGAATATGCTTAAAACGAATTGTATAACGAACTCATGCTCAGGGTGCATGGGTAGCAAGGCCTCGTCAGATTTCACCAAAACGCTATTGGATAATGGGATTCAAATGTTACCTATCGTTTCGACACGGTAATATGTGGGGATGAACTAGACACTTAACATTCATTCTTTGGACACAAATATGAAAACTAGAGTTAGTTTTCCTTCGTTATGGCGGAGATTAGATACCATTTCTTGCACTACAAGGCGTCGTGTCTTGTCCTACATGTTAAGTGTTGCTGTTGACCAGGGGCCTCTTGTATGGCGTTTTGAGTACATTAAGTGGATATTGCGCTATGTAGAGATGAATACGAATAGGTGATTGATAAGTTAGGAACATTCTTCTCCAAATCAATTCCAAATTGAAAAGCCACGTTCTCTTCCTTTCACATGTCCTTTTTCCGGTAGGTCTCTCGACCACCTAAAAATATATCAATGTATAACTCCTAGATCGCACACACACACACACACACACACACACACACACACACACACACACACATTTAAGTTGTTTATTCTAAGTCCAGGAGTCAGACATGGGAACTGAATAAACAATATGAACGGTAATGATATTGACTCGTTAAACTCGGGTGTGGACGTTTAAAGAGTTTGAGACATTTCACAAATACAAGTGATTAAACGGTTGTGTTATAAGATATTGACCACTCGATTGGTTTTTTAATTGAAAAAAAGTAATTAATCAAAAATTGTAGAATTATATCGATATACAATAAAAACGATCGATTATCGATATTTTTACGAACCGCCAAAGAAAGTTGCGGGTCATTTAACCCATGTTATACTTTTAAAATGATAAAAGCCTTCTACCATTATTGATAATATTAACATCCTTGATGAATGGGCTGTTGGGGTTTTTCGGGACGGGGGGGGGGGGGGGGGGGGGGTCTGTTTGCTTGTTTCATTTTGTTTTGTATGTTTTCCATTTAGGAAGCTCAACCAGTTTGTCACTGGCCCAGTTTGTGACAGGCCCAGTTTGTCACAGACCTAGTTTGTCACAGGCCACAGTGGGAAAACATGCCAGTTTGTCATTGTTCCAGTTTGTCACAGACCCAGTTTGTCACAGGACTAGTTTGTCACAGACCAAGTTTGTCACAGACCCAGTTTGTCACAGGCCACAGTGGGAAAACATGCCAGTTTGTCATTGTTCCAGTTTGTCACAGACCCAGTTTGTCACAGGCCACAGTGGGAAAACATGCCAGTTTGTCATTGTTCCAGTTTGTCACAGACCCAGTTTGTCACAGGCCCACGAGAATACCGTTATACGGAGTAAAATCTATACTAGATATACAACCTATATCTTTTAATACTGGCATATATTGTATTAAAACCTTTTACTGACTCTAGTGAAACCCCCATCGATAATGATTTTAATACAACTGGTGATTTTTAAAACGTGAATGAGAAATCCAATGACTGTTATCGGATAAAGCCTACAGTGTATAATGTTTTCATACAATGTATACATATTATAATGCCATGCATGGGCCTTTTACATGGGAAATTCACGTTGAGAAAAGAGAAGAGAAGAAAGAGAGAGAGAGAGGGGAGAGAGAGAGAGAGAGAGAGAGAGAGAGAGAGAGAGAGAGAGAGAGAGAGAGAGAGAGCAACAGTGACATCGATAATCTAAAAAATAAAAAACAGCTGCTCCGACAATGCAGTCTTTGATATTAGGGGATTGCGGTTATCACAGATTATGTCCCTTTGTTGTAACCAACACAGTGAATACTTTTAAAAGGACTTCTACGAGCGAACAAAACTCACAAAATCATAAAATCATTTTAAAAACAAGCCATGACACCGGGACACCAGTCCTGTATGGAGAGGTCATTGTAATAGGATTCAATAGTCTGATGTCACGCCGCCCGGCAACGGCGGCCATCTTGGTTCTAAACAAAGAAAATCATTACCTTTTATTCTTCAAGCTGGCAAGAACCTTTCATATGTCTTGTGACCAGAATGTGTAAAAGTCAAAACATGATCAGATATATGTTTTTTCCCCTCTAGATACGCTTTTATGCTCGCCGGGGAAATATTTCATACGGGCGTCCGCCATTGTTCCGATAGTTTAGAGCCAGTGTTGCTAAGTTACCGTCCGTCATTAGAAAGGAAGTGACGTTACGACTATTGAATCCTATTGGATTCAATAGTCTGATGTCACGCCGCCCAGCAACGGCGGCCATCGTGGTTCTAAACAAAGAAAATCGGTACTTTTTATTCTTCATGCTGGCTAGAACTTTTCATGTCTTGTGATCAGAATGTGTAAAAGTCAAAACATGATCAGATTTATAATGGGGTTTTTTTCTCCTCTGGATACGCTTTTATGCTCGTCGGAGAAATATTTCATAAGGGCGTCCGCCATTGTTCCGATAGTTTAGAGCCAGTTACTAAGTTACTAAGCGTCATTACAGGGAAGTGACGTTACGACTGTTGAAGCGTATTTTTCTTTGTCCACAAACTAAGGGACTGAATTTGGTAGATAATGCATTCACTCAATATTGGCATGTGCCACGTTACTGTGGAGCGAGCTTAAGTCTCAATGGGAAATAGCTAAAGGTGACGATGAGTTGTTATTTTCCAAATCTGTTGCTATGCTATCTTGTAGTTGACAACGCCTCTCAGTCGTCCTATGAATACTACTCACCATGGTTATATCAACTCACGGCAGGCCGCAAATCGTCACTTGCTATTCTTCGCACAATGCAGGGTTGATTAGTTTGAGAAACGTTCGGAGTCGGAAAATAGCAAGACATAGTGCAGGTTACTGTACTGCGTAAGTCCGTAAACGGGTGACCAAAATCATTGCATAAAGATGGCAAATTTATGCAATGACAGTCTGATAAAAAGAGTTCATTAAAAATCATAGAACAGAAAAGGCAAATCTGTTACTGTGCATAATATATGTCCCAACAAGTACATATAACAAAGAGAAGGCCAAAACTGTGTTGTACTGGCTGGTTCGGTAACAAACTAAATATAACACGGGGAAGGCAAAACAAAACAAAAACAAAAAACAATGTTATAAAAATATAAAATACTGGCCGGTTCGGTGACAAACTAAAAAGCGACGAATGTCGTAATATCACATCTCCATAAAAGAGTATGATAATATAAGGTGCCCCTAAGAATTTGTTCGGTTAAATATCTATCCACATATAAAAGGATAATGCAAAGTCTATATATATATATATATATATATATATATATATATATATATATATATATATATATATATATATATATATATATATATATATATAATTAGGTACGAGAGTGCTCGATAATTAGAGCATATAAAAATAGATAAATTCAATCACGTAGGTCAGCCAAAACGTGCGTTTCGGTGATTCTCTCATCTCTTCAGTTAGCATATATATATATAATTTTTTTTATAATTTTTTTTTTTTTTTTGGTTAATGTATTCATATTCATTATAGACCAGGGATTTTTACTATCGTTTAAATTAAAATCAAACACGATGGCTTTCAATCCACTGTATGACAGCTGTGATTTCCTATAACACAGCGAGCCATCAAAGACAATGTGTAGTTATAATATGTAGTAATCTATCCATGGCGTTTTCTAATTTGAACACATTTAATGAATAATTGAAAGTGTACTATTATTTCGAGCCTAATTATTTATAATGATATAGTATTGAGGACACGTTGCCCACTCTGAAAAGAGTGCCACTGACTTGGAGTTTAACCACTGAATTTATGTACTCTGGAAAAACACGTATTCAAAAAGTATGGCCAGAAAATTCGTCCTTCAAGTAACTATCGATTTAAATTATCCTCATCTTGGCCAAAAAAAAAAAAAAAAAAGGTTGAGTTTGGTTTGAAAGTTTTTGCCAAGATAAGGGTTATTTTTAAATCGATCGATATTTGAAGTACGAGTTTTCCGACCAAATCTTTAAATACGTGTTTTTCCTGAAAAAACTGATAGCGGTACCAGTAGATCAATACGTAAAGTCACTTAAAATACACTAGGCAGCCGGGGGTATCGAAGTGATACAAAGCTGCTAGCAGCAGCTGTGGTCTGTAAAAAAAAAAAAGCTATGAACAAACATGAATATAATAGCAGCTTCAAATAAAAACAAAATACCAAACACAGAACGTTTCGGGCTCAAAACCCTTCCTCAGTCACAATAAAAACAATTTAAAAAATGAATACATCAGCCTGATAGATAGATGGATAGATGGATGGATGGATGGATGGATGGATGGATGGATGGATGGATGGATGGATGGATGGATGGATGGATGGATGGATGGATGGATGGATGATGGATGGATGGATGATGGATGGATGGATGGAGATTGGATGGTGGATGGATGGATGGATGGATGGTGATGGATGGATGGATGGATGGGATGGATGGATGGATGGATGGATGGATGGATGATGGATGGATGTGGATGGATGGATGGATGGATGATGGATGGATGGATGGATGGATGGATGGATGGATGGATGGATGTGATGGATGGATGGATGGATGGATGGATGGATGGAATGGATGGATGGATGGATGGATGGATGGATGGATGGATGGAGATAGTGGATGGATGGATGGATGGATGGATGGATGGATGGATGGATGGATGGATGGATGGATGGATGGATGGATGGATGGATGGATGGATGATGGATGGATGGATGGATGGATGGATGGATAGGATGGATGGATGGATGGAGATATGGATGGATGGATGGATGGATGGATGGATGGATGATGGATGGATGGTGGATGGATGGATGGATGGATGGATGGATGGATGGATGGAGGATGGATGATGGATGGATGGAGGGATGGATGGATGGATGGATGGATGGATGGATGGAATTGATGGATGGATGGATGGATGGATGGATGGATGGATGGATGGATGGATGGATGGATGGATGGATGGATGGATGGATGGATGGATGGATGGATGGATGGATGGATGGATGGATGGATGGATGGATGGATGGATGGATGGATGGATGGATAGATGGATGGATGGATGGATGGATGGATGGATGGATGGATGGATGGATGGATGGATGGATGGATGGATGGATGGATGGATGGATGGATGGATGGATGGATGGATGGATAGGGTGGATGGATGGATGATGATGGATGATGATGATGGATAGATGGATGGATGGATAGATGGATGGATGGATGGATGGATGGATGGATGGATGGATGGATGGATGGATGGATGGATGGATGGATGGATGATGATGGATAGATAGATGATAGATAGATGATAGATAGATAGATGATAGATAGATAGATAGATAGATAGATAGATAGATAGATAGATAGATAGGTAGATAGATAGATAGATAGATAGATAGATAGATAGATAGATAGATAGATAGATAGATAGAGAGATAGATAGATAATTTGTACAGCACCTCTCTCATCCAAAATAGCCCTAGACGCACGATATACATTGGCCATACAATACACATTATAAACATTTACTCTAGCATTATCAATAGCAGGAATAGCCCCACCACACATCCGGAGGGAAGCTCATGCCCAAATACAAAAATACAAACAGGAAATGGACCAGAGACACCCCCTTCATGACCACAATTGCCCCAAAAGCAGGCTCAAATCAAGAAAAAGCTTCCTCACAGTAGAGAGCCTTCACCCAGACCACTCAGCATTCTTCCGCCTGGACAAATGGGTAGAATGGGACAAGACAGCAAACGATGCCCTCCAGCCCCCAACAGAAAAGCTCCCAGCAGGCACAGACCTCAAAAGAAAAGAATGGGTGGCGCTGAACAGAGCTAGAGCAAAGGTGGGAAACACCGCCACCAACCTCTTTAAATGGAAAATCTCACCGGGCACTGAATGCCCATGCGGTCACCCCAGACAGACCATGGACCACATCCTGTCCGAATGCTCGCTGGGACCTCACTGCACCAATGCTGACCTGAGGGAATGCAACCAGACTGCCCGGGACTGGCTGACTCACTGGCGCGACAAGATATGATGATGATTATCAATCGCATTTACAAGATCAGACTACATCATTATTTTTTAAATGTAAATTTCGGTAAACAAGTTATATGCGGTGACACTACAATGATGATGTAATTAAACCATCAAAAAAAATTATTTCTGCATATTATCGAGATATAACCGAAAGAGATGAATTAGATTTTTAATTTTCTATTTAAAAAACTTTTACTGAATTAGTACAACTAGAGCGCAGAATGGCAGAGAATTCCGCACTTTTGGGGTTGCACAATGTAAGGATCTGTCTTTTAATTTTGTGTTCCATTATTTTGTGGTACGCAAAAGATGCTGATCACACGATCTTGAATTGCGAGATGGGATATAACTAAAAGGATGAGCAAAGCATTGCAGTTTTATAATCAATCTAGCCTTGATTGGCAACGTGAAGTTCATAAAACAGTGTAGCTATGTATTCCCTGTTTTCTTCTTCAAAGCAATTTATAAGGCTTGGTTTTGTAAAAGCTGTAATTTCTTTAAAATGTTATCAGGCAGATCAAAAAGTAATGAATTACAAATAGTCGTCTAGAAAAGATCAAAGAAAAGACTAGTGTTTGAACAGATCTTTTGGGTTAGAATATTGGACAAATGGGCAATTTTTCGTAGTTCGAGATAAAGAATTTTACAAACAATATGAGACACGTTTTTCCAAAATAATATATGTCAAGATTACGAGCTTTGTCCGAAAAAGGAATAATATCATTTTGAACCTTCAATGAATTTGACATGGCCGATTGCGCAACTTTCTAGTCAGGGTTTATACAAAGGACTTCCGCCATCCGTTTTCTCTTCATTCATATTTAGTGTATTGTTATAAATGTAATTTGTACAGCGCCTTACTCCGATTTTATCAGGTTCCGTGCGCTTGATTAATTAATTAATTAAATAATATGGGGCTACGTGCTTAGTGGTATGGTCTTTGCGTTGTGCCCGAAAGGTACCGAATTCAACTGCATGCCGCGCTGTGTAGCCTTGTGCAAGAAAACCGCGCCCTAGGACACTTTACGGAATTGCACTGCGGTTGACGCCTGGGTTACTCAAGTCTTCCCTTGGAAGAGACCTTAAAGACAACCCACCCCCTCCCCCTTAGGAATAATGAAAGCATTTTCATTTTCTGTTTTTAAAAATGTTTTTATTATTGTTGTTTTGTTTTGTTTTGTTTTTGTTTTATTTCTGTTTGTTTTGTTTGTTTGTTGGTTTGTTTGGGGTTTTTTTTTTGGGGGGGGGGGGGGTTGTTGTTTTGTTTTTGTTTTGTTTGTTTGTTGTTTTGTTTGTTTGGTTTTTTGTTTTGTTTTTTTTTTTTTTTTTTTTTTTTTTGGTTTTTTTTTTTTTTTGTTTTCTTTGTATATTTGTTTGTTTGTTTATGTTGTTGTTCTTTTATGTCTATTTTAAAAATTTATTTGGGGTGGGTTATATGAGAGAATGAATGAATTAATTAATCAATTTATTAATTAATTAACTCAATTAATGTAGGCACAAGTCTTAAATGTATAACTATGATTTATAAACAGCCCGATATGAAACTGTTTGAATCGATGGATAACATTTTCAGTATTAATGATTTGCCGTCCTATATAATTAAGTGATTATAAGTATAAGTGGTTGACAGGGACGGCTGGTAATAATGGGCAGGGTGGGCAAATACCAGCCTGTTTTTTTCAAGTTATATGCTGTATTACCATGTCCGAAATAATCTAATTTAAATTAGATAATTTTAAAAGTTAGTACTTAAACTTGATACTTCGTACTAAAATCAATTTGTGTGTATTTTTGATAGATTGAGAATCACCATGCACTCCGTAATGCATAACCCAGGATATGCTCCTGTTCTTTTTATCACCCCCCCCCCCCCCCAACCACTCCACTCCGCCCACATCGTCATCTCATCGTCACGTCGCCTGGCTGAACTCCGAGTTTGCTGTCTGGCCTCTCTAGTTCTAGGTCGGGCTAATTCAAATGAGCCCACCTTATAAACCAGTGAACACTAAATAGAGAGTTTGGCAAACGAACTTTTTCTTATTTATTGCCTTACTTGTGCTGGTACCATTGATGTAATGACATTGGGAAGGTTCCAGTATTGAATTAAATTTATTAATTTACTAATATTATATCAAGTTAGTATTAACTTGTGTTGTTTTTATATAGTTAAATCCGTTTAAATTATTTATTTTTCTCGTTTTCTTTAGTGCTTCTCAAAACTTATTTATTTAAATTGTTTTCTTATTTGTTTTTTTGTTTTTTAATTTATTTATTTTTATTGTTTTTTTTTTTATTTTTTAAACAAATTAATTTGTTAGTTCCTTTTTTTTTCAAATTCTTAAAGTAATCACCGCTGTATTTTTATTACCAGACTAAATATTTTTGCAAAACAATGTATTTTCTATTGTATTCCCTCTAATAAAACAAAACACTTTTATTCAAAAGTCACGACTAAATAAAAATATAAAATACAACCACCATTTTGGTTTTCTCAACAATTGAATTAGTATACGAGAAATACTCTTCTGAGGAAGGAGAGAGTTGAATTCTAAGTTATAGAGGAAATAAATACGTTTAAAGGAAGGGTGGGCAGATTCCGTGCTTGCCCGTCCTGAAGCTAATACATACATAAGATAGTTCGCGATGAAGAGGCGGGAAGCTAGGGGTTGGTTGGGTAAGGAGTAAAAATAACACGGTCGTTATTCTTATAGTCTAACGAATGCATGATGAGAGATTGGTAGCATTATTTTGTCTTAATTGTATTGTATGAATTATTGGCGAAAGCCTACGATTAAATAAACTTTGTTTTTGTTTATCTTTTTTTGACTATGGAACTTATACTTGTCATAGCAGACCTGCCTACTTGAAATAGGAAAATAAAATCGTAGTTTTCAGGGTTAATAAAATGGTAGATATTTTAACTATCCTTTAAAAAAATCACCGGAATTTTCGTCTATTATAGGTATCAAATTTTAAAAAACGAGAAAAACTGATTGGAAACGTAATAATGATGGTGGTGGTAGTAATGATGATGGTAATATTATTATTGTTATTATTATTATTATTATTATTATTATTATTATTATTATTATTATTATTATTATTATTATTATTATTATTATTATTATTATTATTATTATTATTATTATTATTATTATTTTATTATTATTTCATTATTAATATTATTATTATTATTATTATCATTATTATTATTATTATTATTATTATTATTATTATTATTATTATTATTATTATTATTATTATTATTATTATTATCATTATTATTATTATTATTATTATTATTATTATTATTATTATTATTATTATTATTATTGTACGTATTGGTGGTTTTACGATTGTTGTATTTTTGTGTGGTTATTAATGATATCAGTTTATTGTTTGGTTCCATTTACCATTTTTTTCCACTTTCATGTATGTTGTCATCAAATTGTATGATTTATTGGCGAAAGCCTAAGATTGAATAAACTTTGTAATATCGTATGGTAATCATCATTGTCGACGACATCGTCGTTGTCATCATAATAATCATCATCATTAACAACAAAAACAACAACATTAACAACAAGTACTACAATAGCAATAAAAACAATTCAACATCATTATACAATTTCCGTCATCGTCTCCACAACTATCATTATAACCAACAGCACCACCAAAACCACTACCATAATTACATCCTCCCTCACCGTCTCCTCTTCCTCCTCCTCCTCCTCTACCACCACCACCGCTACCACTATTCCAACCACTACCACCACCGGCACAATCATTCTAACCACCAAGAGAGCAGTAAAAATGATGCAATTTGAGCTCTGAATGAAACTCGAGTCATATCGCTGTTGTTGCTTCTCGATGAAAACTTTAAAGTTACTACGTACTACTGAAAACCAGTAATGTAATAGAAATATTAATCTCGCCGTTGAGGGATTAAAGAATCTCTTTAATTTTTCGAGTGAACGAAATGGACTTGTATTGTCAAGGTGTTGTCGCATTATGTCTCGTCACTTTATTTATTTTGTTGTATTCTCTTTCGTGATTCATTTTTGATTACGTTTGGAATAATTAAAAATCTACTGGTATTGTCATTTCATTGTGAGTGTGATTATTTGTGGTTGAAATAATTTTTTTTTTTAAGGTGAAAAAAAAAAGATATATATATATATATCTGCCCACCCTTCCATATATATATATGACCGACTCATCTTTGCCCCACCACTATAAATAGGCTAGAACCGCTACTCGTGGTTGATTACCATTAGTATTGCCAGTAGAACACAAAATTAATAAATCAAGGTTCCTTAATTAAATTAAAGTTGTTGAAATCGGGTTATTGATCATTGTTTGGAGAATGATTAGAAAAAGTTGATAACAACTTGAGTTTGGACTAATAAACTTGCCAAGCAGAGAGAGAGAGAGAGAGAGAGAGAGAGAGAGAGAGAGAGAGAGAGAGAGAGAGAGAGAGAGAGAGAGAGAGAGAGAGAGAGAGAGAGAATGTTGGGGAGGTGGGTGGAGGGAGGGTCATTATAGTTTTTAATTATTCCCCTTTGAGAGCTCTTCAAAATGAACTTGTTCTTTAGTGTAAGTTGTGAAGTGTGAAGGAAACGAAAGAAACTCAGGAAAATAAAAGAGGTGAGAGGAACTTTATTTATCTTTGAATTACTTATCTCTCGTCGATCAAATAATATAACCCGAGGGGGGAGTAGAGTAGAATTTATCTCCATATAACCGCTGAGTCACTGCGTGGAAAGCCAGAGTAAGTACGAAATGAATGTGACTACACATTTATACAGATTAATAACTGAGGAGGTATTGGTGAGGTTAGATTTAGATTCATCACCAGCCCAACACCACGAATACGAATTGAATATAATATTAACAAATGACATTTAATTTTATGATTCAAGAAGCAGAGTAGAGAGTGTAATAAGTGTCTTATAGGGTGTCATTCCATAAACAGGACAGCCGCCACTTCAATGACTTTTGGAAAATATACCGTTGCTCACCTGGAGTTACAGTTACAGTTACAAATAAAGTAAAGTTAATAGAATAGTGGTCGAAGTCGAAGTCTAGAGTTTTAATTTTTAAATTTATCAACTCATTTATCTCAATAAACTGGACTGGCAGGGTTAACATAACATTAATAAATTTTCTGTCTACAATTAGGGTTAGAGCGCCCAGGACTCTCAGGCACAAAATACAACTAACCATGAAGGCGACCCCTCAACTTAGTCTTAGTGAATTTACGGGAGACCTTCCATAAGCTACTACATCCCAACAAGTATTCTTGTTCTAGTAGGGGGGGGGGAAACTTTTTTTTAAAGTCTCCCCCCTCCCAAACCCCCTACAAGAAGTTCTAGTGTAGGGGGTTTGGGAGGGGGGAGACTTAAAAAAAAAAAAAAAAAGTTTCCCCCCTCCCAAACCCCCTACTAAACAATAATACTTGGGATGTGGTAGCTTATGGAAGGTCTCCCGAATTTACTAATGACTACTAATACTAATGGATACTAATAGTTATTGAATTGAAGTGGCGCATGTGATTTTCATGATGTTGCACTTGGTTGAATTGTAATGAATTATTATTATGAAAACCCTTTATTGATGATTTGGACCATCGACTCTGGTGGCCTTTTTATGCACTTCCATTGGAGGTGTACAAAAATGCACCGTTTTTATGCACCTCCATTTTTTATGGCGCTTGCAACACATTTAGTTTAGGTCGTATCAGCGCCATGCATTTCCATTTGAGGTATAAAAAATACACCGTTTTTATGCACCTCCATTGGCAGTGCTGGTTAATTAACAAAAAGGTTGCTGCTTGAAGGAAAAAATAACGATAAGTGTAGAATTGTAAGCTTCAATTTATTAGATGAAGACATACTGTGAACATTCCGGGTGTCCCCTTTATCAACAAAACACGATGAAGAAAACACTAAGGACGAATGAGATACAAAAACAATGATGTGACAGGAAATAGAATACCCCTTTGTAAGGAAGTACGAATTAAAATATGACAATAAATTTATATTATTAAAATTATTAACGTACCGTATGTACCACCATTGGGGGTGTAAACATGCGATGTAAAAATAGACCCACAGAAAAAAGAGGCTTCTCTCTCTCTCTCTCTCTCTCTCTCTCTCTCTCTCTCTCTCTCTCTCTCTCTCTCTCTCTCTCTCTCTCTCTCTCTCAACGTTAAATCCACCACCACCACCATCATCCTCATTTTCGTAGTCGTCATCATCACTATCATCATCATCACAACTACTATCACCAAGACTAGTTCCAAATGAATACAAACATGTGAAACAGAATACCGTCATAAGTTGCCTTGATTCATTTTTATCAATATTTATAGGATGGAGTGGGATTATATTCTTGCATATATAGGATTTCATGAATATCTTTTCAGGTGCTTTTTTAAAATTATTATTTTGTTGAAAACACAAAATCTTAATATATCTTTCAATTGATTCTTTCTTCTTTTGTTTTCTTTTAAAAAATAATTGATCACAGGAAAGAAGTGTCCATTTGAAAGTGACAGAAAAATGGCGGATGAGCTTCCCCTTTTCCCAAAAGCAACCTCAATGTACCTGCACAGTGGCAACATGATTAACTGGAACAGACTAAAGAGGCGACCAAATTTATCATCATCTGATGAGGTAATTAGATTCATTTTTCAATACAGTGCAACCCCTGAATAACAACATTGCCCGGGACTGGAAAATTATGTCGCTATCCAGGGTTTTCAAGATGACGGGGAAAAGGTAGCGTGGTGAGGCCTGTGAATACATATCAGTGGGATGCGCGGACCTGTGCCTGAGAGATGACACGTCCCAACAATGTTAAAATGTGTATTTCTTTTGTTTATAAAGGATATTCCAGTTACACTGTCACTTTCCAATAATCGTAAACAGTGCTCAAACACCATTTTACCATTTGAGAGAATAAAATGCCAGTATGATAATATTGCACAAGAATACAGATGCACACATCTAGTTTTGATTTTAATAAAAATTCATGCGATACTGCTGATGAGTTTTGAATACCAAAATTTTTATTTAAGTGCACCAAAATTTACAAACACTTAAAATTAGTAGATCCACATCTTGTGATATTAAAAAGAACCCCAACTAACTAGATATCAACCACAATGATATATAAAATTTGGACTTATATTTAGAAAAACAACTGATTTTTAAAAATGAAGATAGTAAAGTGAAAGAGGCTGCTTTTGTTTTACCCGCTATTTCAATATAAGACCATAAATATCCACAATTGCCCCAATTGGACACTACACTGCCTGAAATCAGTTAACCTCCACTGACCTCAGACAGGTAGCTTACAGGGAAGGTTAATGGACCCCCCGAGAGTTTCATCCGCTGATAGATTTCTTTTGCTGTGGTTCCATATGAACTAACGCTGATTCCACGCAGTGTTGTAACCGTGTGTTCTGATTGGTCGGTAACAAAGCAATCTCATTGGGGGGGGGGGATATCCAAACAAATTTCAATTGCATACAGCAGAATCAGTTGCCTGTTAAAAAGAAGTCATTTTTGTATCTGCACTCTTACAATATTCATCATTGCCCATAGCTAAATACTCGTATAGTGGGGTCATCTATGTAAAATACCTCTAATAAAGACATAAGGTCAAGCATGATTTCACTACCTCTCATCCAGTTAGTGATCATGCTCAACTTCACATAGAAAGTGAGACACCATACAGCTCAATCATTATATAGTCTTTCAGAGCCGTAAGACCCATTGAGGTGGAGTTTAACATGACTAGTTTCTGTGGCGTTAATCAGACAAGAGCAATAGACTTCGTGGCAATAAGTGACCTAGTTTTCCTTGACAGATGAAAGGTCAAAGGTTTGAAGTCCTAAAAACAATCGTGTTTAGCTTGTGATAAAACATTATTTGTTCAGCTTGGGATAAAAATGGCTGGTTTTTCTTTTTAAAATCAATATGAATTCTTAATAAAAAGAATTTTAAAGGAATAGGGTGTAGTATTCCCATGGTTTAGAAAAGAAGGAATTGATTAGTTTACAGTTTTGAAATTAACTTGGACAGTTTTTGAGAAGAGATTCGGACAAAGTAGACAATACAACAAACAAACAAACAAAAAATGAAAATTAATAAAAGGCACAGAGAGATAGATAGAGAGAAAGAAAAGAGAGAGAGAGAGAGAGAGAGAGAGAGAAGGGGGAGAGCGATATTGCTATAGAGGGTGGAAAGAGAAAGAAGATGAGGAGGAGGAGGGAAAAGAAGACGAAGTAGAGAGAGAGAAGGTTAGAAAGTGTGGTAGAGAGAAAAAGAAGAAGAAGAATGAGGAGGAGATGAAGAAATGTTACCCCGTCCATGTCCTGGCAGGTGAACTTTATAAAATAACTGAGGCAATCGCCCAAGGCTCTTCTTTTCGTCAATTGAGTTTTAGACAAAAAGAAACGACAGCTATTCCAGAAAAGTCAGTCTTTTTACTTATTATCTTCACTCTATTTATTTACAAACTTGTACGACTTCCATTGACCTGGTAGAGAATAGAAGGTCGGAGGTGATGAATTGCTGACCCACTTATTCATTTTTCCTAAATCAGAACGAGTAATTTTACTTCATTCCCATTGGACAGGATGCTAGTCTTATCACAGAGAACTCTCTGTCAGCTCTTACAGACAGAAATACCCAACCACTTCTGTGGGACAAGAGGGTCAGAAGGTTTTTCAAAGCTTATCAGACCAATGTCTAGACCGAGGAACACCCTGGGGCCATTGTCGTTTGTCAAATTCTACTTACTTTACTTTTTTCTTTTGTAATTTAGTTGGTGAGATTTGAATCTTTCTTTCCTGGATTAAATTATTTTCTTAAATAGTCTTTTACTGAAGCTTTTCGTATAATTTTATCTCCGGATATTTTATGTTTTAAAGTACCAGTACCATACTTATTTTTGTTATTTTCTAATGAATTGGTATTTGGGGGGGAGGGGGGTGGTTTGTTTTGTTTAGTTCGTATTTGGGGGGTAGGGTGGTTGGGTTTTTATTCTTTTCAAAAAGTGAATTATAAAAATATGTTCCATATTTTAAACAGACACATGACTTCAATTTCATATTCTTTAATGTATAGAATTATAGGTTTGTTTCTTTTTAAACTTGAATTATTTTTTAAAGAAAAAAAGTTTGGTTTTTGTTGATAAAAACTTGAAATTATTTTCTTCTTCTATTATGACCAGCTTTGTGAGGTTATCACCGATACTCTCAATGCTTACGTGGAAGCTGCAGACAAAACAGAATTACAATATGTCACTGAGGTTTACAAAGTGAAGTCAGAGAATGTGGAGGTCATTGAAGAAAGTGAAAGAGGGGATGTCAAAATAACAGGTTTGTATTGTACAGACAATTGTTTCAGGTCCATATCGTAGGAAATGAGGGCGAATATATTAGTCTGTTAATATTTTCGGGAAAATATTATTTTTTAAAATAATTGTTAGTCTGATATGGCCAAAAAGTCACAGGAAGAATTATTATAATATCCTTTATCCTAAAACAAAGTGTAATGGTCATTGTTGGGCTGGCACCTTACAAAAAAAAAACAATGTATTTGGCCATATTGTAATAGAGCTGATTTCTTTTAGCCAACTCCATTAGGCCGTACCATATTTCATCGTATTTTTCTCTATGAGTGCACATATTGCTACGGTCAGGTTGCTCTGCAGCATGGAGTCCTTGCAATTTATTGCGGTACGACTGGATTACGGGTGGTCAGCAAATTACGATTTATTGCAGTCTGGCCGATTTGAGTCTTGGTTGTATCACCCTTATAAGTCATTTTCTTAGCATTGTTTGACGAAGTAACGTCTTCATGCAGTAATTTACGAACAGAATGTACTCATCATAATGGCACACATTTAGTGATGATCATTACTGGTGATTCAATTGAAAGAGTGCAAGATAGAAATGGATGAGAAAGCAGTACGTACAGAAAATGCTTGCTTTAAAAATAAAGCCAGTGGCAGTTGAAAGCGCCAGAAAATGAGCTGAAGCCATCATGGGATGCTGATACGGTGCCATGAAAAGTCATGAAAACTGATGTAGGTGGGAGTGGTTATGAAACAATGTTTCAATGTGGAAAATGGATGATGATTTTCCATTACAACTAAACACGGATAAACTAAAGTTCCAGAGGGAGTGTCTCCAGCATTCACCTTGATGATCATTTAGATTCAGGAAATAGAGGTGTCATGGAGGATAAAACATGCAATCCTTCAACACCTTCAGAAGTTTTTGCCAGTTGATCTTAAAACAGTTGAAAAGTGTTGTCTTTTGAAATGGCTCAGGCGTGGTGACTGCGTTTTAAAACAGTCACAATGGCAAGCTTATTGCAAGCCTTTAGGAAGGATTCGTCACTTGTACTATCAGCAGACAGAACGATTTACAAACTGTCAACCTCTCTATCATCAAAAGCATGGTGGGATTTTCAGGTCAAAATACACTGACCCGGACAACGCTGCTGAAAATATTTTGTTTGGTTTTTGATTGACGCATTCCATGTCAAGAATACAATATGGCACTGAATAAAGACACTCGGCATATAATCTTTCACACGAACATTGCTCAACTATTTGTGAGTGATTTTTTTCAGCTCACTTGCGATGTCTTCAAAAACATGATGACACTAATCTGGACAGGGATTTAATAATGAGAGACCATGTGCTTTATACAACATTTCCTGTATTTTAAACTTACAGTCCGTACATGAGGTGACAAAACAAAAGAAACAATAGATGAATGTGCATAGTGTCAGATTAATATTCACAAGCTATGGATGTTCCATGAAGTTTGCAAAGCTCAATCAAATCTTCTGTCAACAAACTTGATGCCTAAATACAAACAGATGATTTGGCAACATTAAAATAGCTGTCCATGCCATTCTCAAAACAGCTAGTTATGACGACATCCGTCAGCCTACAGAAATCCCCTTGAAAAATTCATAGAATCAGCCCAAAATATGATTGAAACCAGTTCATTTCTCTTCTTTTTTATTTCTCTCTCTCTCTCTCTCTCTCTCTCTCTCTCTCTCTCTCTCTCTCTCTCTCTCTCTCTCTCTCTCTCTCTCTCTCTCTCTTTCTTTCTCTCTATGTGTGTCTGTGTATGTGTGTATATATGTTACGTGGTATGTCTTTGTTTTTGTTTTCTAAATAATGGATAAAAACGTCACTTGATTTGTGGTCCACTTCCAATATTCTTGCGATCCCAAATTTCCGATTTGTGAATTTTTAAAAACTTGATTTTTTAAAAATAATGTTGGTGACATTAGGTCTGCATACTTACCCAATCAAATCAAATAAATAATAACTTCAATTGTTTGTGTTTACAGTGTATATATATGCAATTGAGCCTGGTTCTTGTTATATTCCTTTATTTCTGTTTATAACAGTGAAAGTTTTCATCTGTGACTCACAATCCCCAAATGTTATCGGCGATGCCATCACTAAAGGTTAGTATTAATAAAAAAACTGTGCAATACCCCTACAAATATTGGAATTAGACTTTGGGAACATGCTGTTGTAGAAACTAAAAAGGATATATTCAAATGTAAACCAATATATTACAATGCTATTTCATGGAAATGTCAATTTTTTCATTAAATGAAATCTTTATTGAAATAAATTTATTTAAATGTGAAACCCATTACAGTTATGAGAGTAGACTGATATGATAGAATAATGATTAACTGTAGGACTTGCAAAGTCTAGACTGATTGCGGCAGTCAGTGATAAATAATATGTGTTGCAGCCCAAAAACCCAACAAAAACTATCAATCTATTAAAATGGGACATGAGTATTTTGCAGTTTATTCTATCTTGATATCTTAATTAAGACCCGAGATATGGCGTTTTATAGACGCCCAGATGAGAAAACTTTAAACTGAGAAAATAGGGTTTAAAGTCAAGTATGAGAAATATGAGAACTATTTTTGAAATTTCATTTGATTGACATCGACTGAAGTAGACATGGAATGTGTAATAAATTCATGCGCACTACGTTTCATTAAGTGACTTCTGTTTTGACTTAAATATTGATACCAAACATGCAAAGATAGCTGGCTAAAAATTGGAGTTTGAGTTGGAAGAAAAGACAATTGACATATTTTCAATATTTCGGCTTCATGTTTCTTTGTTTGAACAAGGATAGGGTGATTAGATTACTTATTTAACACATTTATAGTTTGTCCATAAGTGATTTTCTTACTTTTAATCGGTAATTAAAATATTGTAGCTGCTTTTTCAACTGAAATCCACCAAAATCCGAATTTGGGTTTTTAAAACTTTTTTTCTCCTGTTTCTCAGGTTCACTTAGTGTGACTTTGACCAGGTTTTTCCTAGCCATCACACATATATGGACCAACTTTTGAAACAGGTTTCTATTGAGACATAAGAAATTGATTAATAATTTCTTACTTTGGTTTGTGGTGGTTGGAAAACTAAAGTTTCTACACGATGTATGGTCCAAGAAGTGTGTTTTGAGATGTGATCTTGGTAATTGTAAAAGATTCTGTCGTACAAAAGATACATGCTATATTGGACGTGAGTTAATAGCTAGGGGTAACCACTGTATTTTTTAAAAATTCAACTTTAATCTTTCCCCATATTCTCAATGTCAGTGCTGAATGAGCTGGGAACCACTTTTGTTGAAACTCTCCTTCTCGCCGTCTGCCCAAGTGTTGGAGAGGACCAAGATCCAGAGGAAGTTGTAAGTGTTTTCTTTATTTTACATGTTTTAATTTTGTTGTTTTCAAGGAGTATGTGAATTTCAAATGTCTTGAAAATGGATTTAAAAAACAATTGTATTTCATTTTCTTTTTTTTCTTTTTTTTTGAAGAGAATAATTTTCTAATCTGATTAGATTGGTTTGACCAAAAGATTTGACTATTTATTTCTCCAGGTGACTTTGTCCACAGTTGAAGGCTATTGGAAAGCCATGGAGGAGTTAGTGGCAAATGACAAAGTTCTCTCCCTCGGTATATGTGACTTTGGAAAAGAAGGGCTTGAGACTCTTTACAATTGGGCACAGGTATGCAATGTTGGGACACTTTTTTTTTTAATCTTTCTAATTGCCTTATTTGAAATATATAAAAAACGGAAAATTAACTTGAGAGATTTTTTATTTTGAAAAATAAATATCAATAATCAACATAACAAAACAACAATGAGTAGGCCTATATCAATATGACTATGACATGTGCCAAATGGATTCCATTTCACTAGATTTTTCTCAAATTTTAGACAAAAATAAAGTATTTGTAGCCCATTCCTACCTTAAGCAAACAGTTACAATCTTGAATTTACTGCCCTTTCAATGATTTTTGGGATTAAAACGGACAGATCCACATCTAACCTAATATTCTATGTCTGTTACGAAATGACATTGTTTCGATTGAATTCTTCTCTCAACATTTCTGTAACCAAGTCTTACATTTAGATGAAAAGCATTTTGATTTAACTTACTCCAGTTTTCAAGCAAAAACTGAGCAGCCTTTGCTTTGATGACAATTAACTCATAGTTGAAAGGAAGATAACCATGCCCCTTGACCTTTAATCCCCTATATAACAATGATTCAAACAGTCTGAACAGTCGATATTCAGTAAACTCTGGAATTACTGTCAATGATATGTTTTAAATTAAATACTTGCCTGTTCTACCTCCAAGATCAATCGTGCAAACACACAAATCTATGTGTAACCTTTAAGAGCTGAGTGACATAGCTTCACCACTTCATTCAGTCTATTGTTTGTATACAGCTAGTTTGAGAGTTTGTCACAAATCTCGTGTTTTGTTTGGTCAAAAACCTACTGGTTATTTTTTTATCAATAGGACATTATTTGTCAGCAAGTTGACATTGATGATGAGTTAAAGATTGAAATTGATGATATAGAAAAAAATGATATTATATTGATTGCAAAGGTAATATTGGTGCAGAGATTTAATTGACTGATGAGAAAGTTGAAGTAAGTTGATGCCTCCCTGTGCATGTAAACAACGATTTTCATACCTATGTGTGCGTGATACATCAATTATTTCTGTATAAGTGAACATTCTGACATTTTATGATAATAACATTAATTTAATGAAATAACTGATTTTTTTTAATCATGAAAATATTGTCAAGCCAAGTCGTTTCTCTTCCCTCAAGCATCTGTGGGTGCTACCCTTGATGGGAGAAGAAAAAAAAAACCAAGACATTGGGCCTATTATGTACTTGAAATTATGTTACTAAAAGAAAAGAAGACACATAATTAAAATGTGTTCTTAACAAGCCCTAGTATCTCAAAAATCAACAGAATTCTCTTCTGTCAAAATGGCACTTATCCGCCTTTAACAAATGATCAGAACATATACCATCCAATGGATTCCATGGCAAACTGGGATTGACGGAAATGAAGAAGGGGACATTCTGGCTAAACAAGGGGCAAACATGGAACAGATTGAAGAGCCTCAAACATTGAAGAACAAAAACCATAATGGGATGTTAAAGAAATGTGGAATTCATTCTATTACAAAGACTTACAATGACAGGGTACGAAACACTAGATGCCCTCAAAACTTGGCCCTGTTGATACTGGCATATGCTCTTGCCAAAATGATAATGAAACTGTGCCTCGTGCTGTCTGGTCAACAGTCATGATCAATTTGTACATGTATATGAAAAATAAGGAGACGAAATTCACTTAGAAATGTTTATTTACTGTTTTGTTGGGGTTTTTTTCATAATTTTTTAATCAGGTAAAACCATGTGTCAATCAAGTCAATCTAGAATCGTGTTGTGTCTTACCCAAGGATCTGACTGAGTATGCTAAATCCATCAATGTTCAACTTTTGACTCACAATGACAGACCTGGTAAGCAGTCATTTTTGTAATTTTTCTTTTTCAATCTCTGAAACAGCAATCTCGGAGTGCAAATATTTTTTTCATTAAGTTTTACAAAATGAATAAGAAATAGATTGAAGGCACAAAGTACACCATTTTATTTGTAGACTCAAAGTGTTATTGATATCACGAGTACTGTTCGAAAAACAAGACAAAAATTATCATAACTCAAGATTGAAATTTGTGAAGAAATCAATAACAAGATATCACAAAGTTATTTCCTGTACACCCTGTCAGCATTTTAATTGTTTGAGTGTCAACTGAGTGGGCAGGGAGGTACATAGTGTGTCTTCTATCCCCTTATATCTGTTTTCCAACATGCTTTCTCTCTTTGTCTTGGAATGAGATTACTTGGTTTTGTCCTGGCCCTGACTTGAGTCCTAGCTGGGAGGGAAACAGTCAAATGCATAGTTATTGTTTTGGGAGATGATATTTTTTTCCTTGTAAATCTTCTCTCTGTTATGTATTATTATATGTTATTTTGAATGTATAATGTAAGCATTTGAGTGTATTCCTCTTTGTTGGATTTTGTGCTTATATCCGGATGAGACTTATATGTGAGCTCAAACTAAGTACATTGGTGGTGTGCTCTTGGAATCTACATCTGATCCCTGTTTGTTTCCAGTTCCCCTATGTCTTACTTTTTCTTGGATGCCTTAATTGTAATTCTATAACTTTTTACTATCCCATTTTCTTCCTTTTTACTGGCGCTAATTTAACCTAAATGTGTTGCAAGCAATGTAAAACCCTTAAAAACAAAACAAACAAAAACATGAGTGTCAACTGCATATGCTTCCATCATAGAACAATTTTGTATTTGGTGGAGCACCAGTTAAACCTTCTTCCTCATTTAAGCATTGCAAATTGTTGAATATGTAATCTTTTTACCGTTTTTGGTGCTATATTCGTGTCAGATGTTTTCTTTGAGTGATAAGTGCCACTCGTGGGTTGACAAAAGAATAGTGCACCCTGATCTAGGGTGAGGTTACTTATTTAATTCCCCACACACAGCATGACAGATATGACATCGTCTTCCTTCCCTTTAAGAGATGAGTACCCTACTGCTATACCAACTTGTCCCCATGTTGATGTTCTTTTTTTTATGGCTCAATTTCTTTTCATAGAATTCTCATTTATACTTCTATCATTTTACCAGCTTTTATCACCAAGGAACTCCTCCAGGAAAAGATGGCAAGTGTTACAACAGAAAGAGACAGCGATGCCTGGACTCCGGAGTGGGTGGTTCGATACTCTGGGATACTCAAGTGTCGAGGAATCATCAAGACAAAGGGTTATATATTCCATGCAATGAGAGATAACAAAAAGCGGATTTTATAATTCAAATGTTTTTCTATATATTTTTCAAATGACTGAAATATGCTGCTTTAAGCTATGGATTCAGACAGAAATGAAGACAAAGAATATAGGTACAGTTGTAGTGAACGAAAATATTTTTCATGTTTTCCCTTTATAAAAATACAAACTCTTATACGATAAATCAGGACAAAATGAGGAAAAGATTGTGACTAAATCATTAACGATCACTCTAAACTTGTAACTATTGATTTGAACTTTTTTTCGGGAGTCCTGAACATCAAAAAATTTTTATGATTTAATTGTCGAAACCAGCTGTTTATTAAAAAAAAAACAATTTTATGTGTTTTATCTGGAAATATTGATAATCATGTATTATTTTACATATGAATGGAAGGTCTCTGAATAGGATTTATCTTTACTTCGTAAAAATATGATTGGTTAAAATTTTCAGCGACACTATTAGAGAACAACGTCATTGATATATTCTTTGTTTTCATTCTCATGTGTATTTTACATGTTCTAATTATTAGCCACCATTATTACCATTATTTTTTTTTTTTTTTTTCGTGGTCTTTATTGTCATATTAGTTATACTAATTTAAAACAGTGTGAGTCAGAAAATGCTGAACTAATATTACTCAATATGAATAAAGAATTAGATGAAGATTAATGATAAACAATGATAACATAGATAATTTAACATTCAATTTTTCTCCGAGTTTAGCAGGTGATTTTTTTTTTTTAATTTCTTTGTTTTTGGTTCGTTTTTATAATTTGAAACCCACTGCAGTGTAATCAATTGGTGTTGGTGAATACAACATTCCACAGCAGCAGTTCGTCGAAGACCTTCCATTATAATTATAAACTGAGTTCTCATTGGAAATCATTTTTTAAAATGTTCAATAGTCGCAAATGCTCATGATGATAATGTTCACTATTGATTTACATACGTAACTCTTTTGTGTATTAGTTTTTTAAAGTGTGTATTTCAGATATCCCAGTATTTTTTCCCCTTAAGTTGCTATAAAGGACACTCAAAGAGGAGGAGGGGGGGGGTGGGGGTTAGTATTTTTTATTTTTTATTTCAATTGTTACTTTAATTGATGAAAATTAATATCATGGTACATTGTATTACATATTAAAATGGTCATAAAATATAATATAATAATATAACACCGGTATATTATCATAGTACAATTTATTCTATTTCATTTCATCATAACCATTGGAATCACTTCTTAGAATCCTAGGTTACTTGTAGATAAAAGTTATGCAGAACAATGGCAAAGTTGATGGGAAGTGTTGGGAGTGATCAGTGAATATAAAAACATTTCTTTCTCTTTTCTGCAGAGAAGGAAATTAATAATGGACTTGGTTCATTTTGATAAATTTCAGGCACAAATTCTTTTATTGCATGTTTCATTTCACTCGTGGCCTTTTTTTTTCTTCATAACTTAAAGCAGATGAGTAATGATTTATCAAACGATATATATATATATATATATATATATATATATAATATATATATAATATATATATATATATATATATATATATATATGTCTTTATCTATGTGTGTTTGTGTGTGTGCGCGTGTGTGTATGCGTGTGTGTGTGTGTTTGTAATAATTATTGCTTTATATACACTATTATAGTTTGTTTTTGTTTTTTTTTAATCAGTATTTTCCCCCTATGACCTAACTCTATCAAACAGAAGAAAAGGATTTCAGTAAAATCTGATTACAGTGAACATTGAAAACGCTAACAAAGGGCAGCAATCCAAAGATATGTCGTTTATTTGGTTAACACATTCATTACAGTCTAGATGTGCTAGCCTAGCCCCTAAATCACCAACAAACAGAGACTCTCACTTTTTATAGTGTTGACAAAATCAAATTCTTTTTTTTTTAATTATTCAGATTTCTGTGACTTCATACATTTCATTGACTGCCCATTGCACATCTCTAGGCCCTTAATCTTTATTGTTTGATGGAATACTAGTCCCAAGGAAGTTCAACTTTTAACCTTTATGGCCTAATTGAGTCAATTTACTAGGAGTTGAGAACTCTAATATTCATTAATCAGTGACACCTTTTGATTTATTTATAATTTGCAATCACTATATTTGAGTCAGAAATTGCAGGAATTAAGATAAATTACAGTGCACAACAAGTCCCTTGAATTTCAGTTTAACTGGTTTTCACCGTAACATGTATGGGAGCGTTCACATATTACGTCATCAAAAATTTGCCCTTTTTAGACCCCCCCCCCCCTCCCCCAAGTCATCACTTGTCATCATTGACCTGACCCCCCCCCCCCCCCCAACAGATGATGACGTCATCTAATTTAATAAAAACTAAAAGATAACTTTAATTTCACAATATTTATTATTCGTTTTTCAAACCATAAACATAGATTATCAACGTTTAATAAAACACATTCAGACATTTTATTAATTTCAGAAACTGTTGATAATTTATGTTTTACGATACAATGGGGACATAAAATTTTAATTTGCAAATATAAAATCTAACAAACATTATTTAAAGTAGGCTACTTGGTGCAGGTGCTATTAAAAAAAATTCAGAAAGTGTAATTTAAAATAGTATAGGAGGCAAATTATTTTATAGCATATTAGTCTTTTAGTGGAATGAATTTCTGTTTCAATTTCCAAACATAAAATTAATTGATTCAAAAATGTTTCTGCCTTGGACCTCTGGCAATGTACTATAAATAGTATCATCAATTTCATCTTCATGCCGCATTTTCGTGAATGGTCTTTCATTGCTGTGATCGAGGAGTGATACAATGAACATTTAGGGCAAGTTCGCCTTTTGAGAAGTGATACCCCTTTCCCATTTTGTTTCTTGAGAGATGGGCAATACTCATCATAGCAATTTATCTTTAGCTGTTTTGAAAGGAACAAACTTTGAAATAGGCTTAATTTGCCTATGTTTTGATGACATCATCTTGGGTCTGACCCCCCCCCCCCCCTCTCCCCCATGTCAACACATGTCAACATTTGGTAGACCCCCCCTCCCCCCCTAGCTGATGACGTAATATGTGAACGCTCCCTATGTATACTCAGAATTTTATTTTTCTTTCAATTGAAATATTAGCTTCCAAATATAAGCACACAACCTGTGATAATAACTGCTTTTGCGTTTTTATTACTTTTATTGGCTTTTGAAATAATAATTTTTAATTACTCGTTTGTTTGTTCACTCTTTTGTTTTCTCTTCAACTGGATCATGCAAGTCTTTCTCTATTACTGTATCTACTCGTATCGGTGGGTTTTTTTTTTGTGGTGATAGCTGACTACCGGTCTAAGAGGGAGAAAAACATGACCATGAGAGGTAACATGATTTCAAACACAATCCTATTAACCTCGAGGTATGAATTGTGTTGTCTTTGATTTGGTTTTCTGTCATTGTACAGATTCCATGGATGCTAAATCGCCGACAGCCAGCGGGTCGGTTTTTGTCAAGCCAGAATGACACTTTGCCAGTTTTCCGTTTACCTGAGATGCCAAAACTTCGATTTAACTTGGACTTTTTAAAAATAATTCTGGTCTGGATCTAAAATTATATCACTATCACCATTACTTCAACCACCACCACAACATCTTCATCACTACCATTACCACATCCACCACCACTAAATCATTGAGAGACGCACTCTCTATCAGAATGGCCTGCCGATGGGACCTTGACCTACTCTCCAGCACAGCAGTTTCCTGGAACTCATTCGAATGCCCCAATTTTTTTCCTTATTATTCTTTGTTATCATTCCATTCCTTCCTCGAACTAATTTTTACCTCGAACACGGTTTCCTGGTAAATGAGGTATCACTTTTAAAATATTATTATATACATACTTTTATAAAATAAAAATATAACTGATAATCTTATTTTGATGAAAAGTTCACAGTGCACCAGTTAAATCGTTTCTCGGTCATCTTTTAGTCTGAGTTACGGAACCGTGAAGTCAGTGATTCCAAGGGTGGGTCATCTTAATCTTGGGTACATTCCTTATTATTTTTCATTCTTTGCAACACATCACTGAACTTTTCATCAAAATCAGTTTATTGGTTATATTTTTATTTGACAAAAGTATGTACCTACTTTATAACATTTCGAAAATTATATCCCATTAACAAAACGATAGATAAGAGACACGCATGCGCAATGGTATGTTGACGTTCTCTCTGTAAGGGCATGTCTCAGTTACGTGATCGCAAGTCATGGTTGGCATAAGAAGCCCATTAAAAAAAAAAAAGTTAAAAAACATTTTCTTTTATTGAATTTACACAGTAAAAAAGGGTATTCTTTCTTTTCTGTTGGTGAATACATTTTGAAATAAATTACGGAAAATACTTCGGGGTCCAGTAATTTCCGAGTAATATCCTATAACACCGTTTCTCAGTAAAACAAAATGGACGCGTCCAATTTCTAAGAATTGGACTTTCACGCCGTGCTTTAGGGCCTAAGAAAACATTATATTTTGTGTTAAGCTTGCAGATCTCTCTCTCTCTCTCTCTCTCTCTCTCTCTCTCTCTCTCTCTCTCTCTCTCTCTCTCTCTCTCTCTCTCTATCTATCTCTTCCCTCCCTCTCCTCCCCCCTTTCTCTCTCTTCCCTTCCTCTCCTTGTAATTCTAGAATTTGACTATCCCATTTTCTTCATTTTTACTGGCGCTGATATGACCTAAACGTGTTGCAAGCGCTATAAAAACCCTTAAAAATAAAACAAAACAAATTTTCACCATCCAAACTTCTTGTATACTGTCGGCTGAAACGGCATAAAAGTGTCGCAAGAGCTGTGAACCAACCCTTACAGATAAACAGATCTGACAGTTGGCAGCTAGCGTTAGCTATTCTCTCCCTCCCCCCCCCCCCCCCCCCCCCCCCCCCCCCAAACTAAAAGACATGTTCCCTGTCGTTACATATTCATATGTAACAACACTGTAACATGAAAAGTCATGCTTGCTGTAGCTATCGATAATCTTGTCCGATACAACGCTAACACGACGTACACTTATATGTAGGTCTGATCGTACAATTTATGATGGGTTCATTGTTGTAATGGAATCTCAAAGAGTGACACAAATTATTGTCCATTACAAAAAATGTTAAAATATGCCCATAATTGCGTTCAGATATCAGACCTGCATATCGCACGTCGCGCTAACACTTCCTGCCTATATGAGTGACAGCTACACGATAAGTAAAAGAATTCATTATAAAACAGCCTAAATCACCCATGATGAAAATGCGCGTTATAAATGTCATGTATTATTATGATTAAATACCCTAAATTATTAATTCTGAAACAGGGAAAAGGCAGGTTATCCCACAGACCAGAGGGAGGGGCAGACAAAACAACAGCGGTTTTATTTTGGCCAATTGCCGCCATCTTGTTTCAAGTGTAATCAGTAATCAACTGAAACGAGAATATAGAGAGAGATGGACGTTATAATGGCTGCAAATAAATCCGTCAACAAATCAAGGTTAATTTAACTCTATCAAAGTGATGAAATAATTTAGACTAAATCGCACAGCGCCCCTGGTTGCATAAAAATTAATATGGCGGCGCTCGACCTCTCACAGCCACTTTTTTTTTTTTTTACGACGTTTTCCTGTCTGCCCCTCTCTCTGGTCTGTGGGTTACCCAAGTGGGCTGTGACATGAAAGGTCAGGGTTGAGAGTTGAAAGTTGATTCTCCTTTCACAACAACTTGGCCAACTACAGCGTCCCCCCCCCCCCCCCCCCCCCCCCCCCCCCCTCCTCTGACTGATGAAAAGTGAATAAAAACGCCTCCACTTCTTCCGTTAGGTATTATCCACATTTATTTAAACATTAAAGGCGTTTGGAGGCTCGAATGTGACGCCTCATGTGATACTGATAAAAGTAAATTATCTCGTGATCAAGATTCAAGAGCGGTGTACGTGTTCCAGTCACTGATACTGTTAGTTACACACACCACAGTACAAGTACAGTGAGGATTTCTGTCAGTGTCACTAACGTCCAACTCATTTTGGTGAGTAAATAAGTTTGACTATATTTTACATCTTTACCCTGATTCTGATATTATGGTAATATCGAACGCCTTCAATTTCAAGATCTTTCATTTTCTTCTAGATAGTTTTGAGGGAGGTCCATAGAGAATACAGGACTAGAGACGACAAATGTCATCAAAAGTGGCTAGTGAGAGGTCGAGAGCCGCCATTTTCTTTTGTATGCAACCAGGGACGCTGTGCGATTTAATCTCTTTATGAATGACTTTGACTGAGCTCGATTAACCTTGATTTGTGGACGGAAAATAGAAAAAAAGGCCAGGTTTATGATGATAAACCAAATTAGACATTAAACTACACTTTTACTTGTACATTTTAGAATTGGCTCCAATGATCGCGTTTATATTAATAACTTTAAAACATATTATGAATAATTTATAACTCCCTTATTTGTGGGTCGATTTTGTCATTCGTGGTATCAATTTTATTCTAATAAAGAGATAGGAACTTGAGAGTTATTTTTTGTGACGCGAAATTATTACTTTGTAATTTTAGCACTAAGAAAAGTAGTTGGTAAATAAATTTGGTACACCTCTTTGATCTACCGCCACCGTCCATTCGTGTAGAATTGTGAATCTCACCATCGATGTATTACGCTATTGTTACGCAAGGAATATAACACCTTTTTGAGTAGGCCTAAAAGCTAAAATCTAAAAGTAAAAAATATAATTCTGAGGAATTTGAAAGTTACATTGTTGAAATCAGCTTGAAAAAAAACAAGAAATTGGTCCTTATTTCAGAAAAATCGGTTGAAAACCAACTGTTTTACGAATAAATTTGATTTAAAAAATTGCTTTTGTTTATATTATTAGATTTTTATAGCAACTTTTTTTATTTATCGGCCAATTTTATTGAATTTTATATCATTCTTTATATCTCAATGAGACGAGATCAGTGATATACTTTGTTTGTTTAAAATGTAACTAGAACATAATTTGGCTTTTTTACCTATCAACCGTGCCTGGATAATATATTCAGCAACGTGGTGATTGTGACGCAACTATGCCATTAGCGACTTCCAGTGTTTCAACGATGGTTCAGTTCATTGTTGACGGCTGTTTAGCCATGAGTGACCGTAGAAAACGAAAAGGCGACTGCAGACATCAAAGGGTAGGCTTATATCATCAAAGGATGTCTACATGATTGACATGGCCATATAGGGAACTCATTATCTACTTCCCCATAAAGAATCTGAACACGAGAGGTCGAGCACCGCCATTTTCTTTTTTATGCAACCAGGGATGATTAGCCACTAAAAAGTGGCTGTTGCCTGGTCTGCTCCTAGTAGTCTGGGGGGAGGCCTTCCGAAAACTCCTAGTACTCCTAGAAAGGGAAACAACTCATATATTCCCTCAATTAACCATAAGAAAAAATAAAACCTAGTACCTTTAACTTACCCTAATAGGAAAAACAAACACCCTATCACCTTTACGAAGACTTATGTAACCCGAATAGAAAAACAATCCTCCGACCTCGAGCTAATAGTAATAGAGAGAAAAAAACTTAGGACTGCTTTGCACTACCTTTCAATCCTTCACAAATCAAAACAATGGTCAAATTAGGAAATTTAAACTTTCACAAATCTATCTAGGTTTGTTCTAGAGTTTTTAAAATACTTCTATATGATGACAAATTGAATAAATAAACACATGACAAAAGATCCACGATGAAAATACAAATTGAAAGAAATGCTAGCGCTAGGAGCTTTCGGAAGGTCTCCCAGTTTTGGTTCAGAAAGAGCTATTTGATGTCTGTTACTGTTACAGTTACATTGTGCCTGTTGTTAGAGTTAGACGTCTACAACTTGGATGTTGATCATTGCTGTTGATTCATCAACAAAAGTCAGACGAAGTCAAAGACAAAGTTTCAACTTCCCAACAACATGAAGTTTAAACAGAGAGCTGGCACAAATTATATAAAAACCCAAGATAGTAAATACAAGGGGGATATTGCAATTCATGTCTCAAACCAACTTTCATGTCGTCTCCAACCGATCTATCGCACTAGATTAGATTGAGTGTAATTAACAATTGAAAATCATCGCAAATGTCCACTAGTCAAAAATGAAAACATGCAAAATATAAGTATGTTTCTATTGAGCTCTCTTAGAAAATCATCCCTATTTTTTTTTTTAAGATTTACTTTTAGGCTGGCACTATTTCTCCGAACGTTCAGGAAAATAAACTTGAACTCTATTTCTCAGAACATTCGGGAAAATTAACTCTATTTCTCCAAACGTTTGGAAAAATATAATGGAATTCTATGTCTCAGAAAGTTCGATGAAATAAACTTGAACACTATTCTAATTCAAATTCTCGAATGTTCAGCAAAATATTGATGAACTCTATTTTCCCGAATACTCCGTAAAATAATTGCTATAGTTACACAGACTCCAATCCGAATACCAAATAGCCTTTAAGTTGAGGAGGCGAGTCTTTTCTTCTTCTTTATTTATTGTTTATTTGTTTTTGTTATTGTTAAGAAAAGACAGAGGAGAGATTGCAAGTTGTCAGTTGTCCAACACCAAAATTATTTTAATTTTATGTTGTTTTTTTTTTTGTTTTTTTTTGTTTGTTTCAGTTTTCATTTTTTCCCCCCATTCTTCAATTATCTCTTGGGGGGGGGGGGGGGGGGGGGGGTTCAAGGACTACTCATAAAATTGTCTGGCTAAAAACAATTCCTCCACATGCTAGGGGAAATAAATTTGAACTCTAATTCAAATTTTTGAATGCTCTGCAAAACAATGCTCAACTCTATTTTCCCGATTGCTCAGTAAAATAAGGTTATGGTTATACAGACTCCAATCCGAATAGCCTTTATGTTTTTTTTTTCTTCATCTTTATTTATGGTATTTTTTTGTTTGTTTGTTTGTCTTTTTTTTCTTTTTTTTTTTTTTTTGTTAAAAAACAGAGGAGAGATTGCAAGTTGACAACTGTCCAACACAAAAATTATATTTCTTTTCTTTTTTGTTTCATTTTCATTTTAATATCTTTTTTCATTCTTCAATTTTCTCTTTGTTTAAAAAATATTGTTTATTTTAGGGGGGGGGGGGGGGGGATTATCTAGCTCTAGAGCATGCTTCCTCCCGGTCCTCGTAGAAATGGCAGAATAATAAAAGATGTCACCAAACTCTCGCAAATGAGTAACCAAAAAATCTCGAGAACGGAAACAGGAAACTGTTTGGAGAAATAGAGTTCCCAGAGAGTTCTGAGAAATAGTCACTTCTTGACCCCCCTCCTCCCTCTGAACACACATACAGACAGAGAGACAAGCTTCTTGATCACAAATCACTAAATTGTCAATGTTTACTTATTTTTGATAGTTTGAATACCTTCAGCATAACATGACCTATGGATTGTGAGTTATTCCAATATGTAGAGTGTGAAATTTAATGTAATAAATTTGCTTGTTACTCGGAGATGAGATGCTTTTGTCTTTCAAAAACAACTAAGTCTAAGTATCACTTCAAATAAATAGAAAAAAAAGGTAAAATATGGAACCAATTTTCTCAGCCCATGTATGTGTCTGATTATTCTTAGCACAATATTTTGAAAAGGGAGGTTTTTGCATAAATATATCCATTAAAAATTAAACTGTTAAATTGATGATAACAGTTTTGGTTTAAACAGTCACAAAACATGCTTCCCCTCCCCTCAGAGACCAAGAATTAATGTTAATAAGCATGATTGATAAACATAAAAGCATTTTGTCAGAATTGATTGGAATATGTGTCATCATCATCATCATCATCATCATCATCATCATTTATTCTCATCATCATCGTCATCATCATCATTATCCTCACCATCATCGTCATCATCATCACCTACATCACCAGCATCATCATCATCGTCATCATATACATCTTCATCATCATTATCAGCATCATAATCATAACTGTTCCTGTTGTCATTTTGTTATGATCTCTTCATGTCTGCTTCTCTGCAAAGTAATGTTTGTTACCACCTGATTGATGAGTGATATTCAAGAGTCAATTGTACGTGCGTGTGGTTGTATATGAATGTGTTATTAGCCTGCTTGAGTGTGGGGTGTGTATGTCCATTTTACCATAACATTATTTTATATTGGCATCAATGTTAACATAAATGAACTTCCATTTCCTTGGACAATAAAGTTCTATTATTGTATTAGATGCCTACATAATTTTCTGTTGTAAGATGGCGAGTAATCACTCTGAAGATACCCATCCAAATACACAATTTAGTGGGACTGTGAGATCAACGCTATGTGTGATCAATATGATCTTTGTGTGAAATGTTTTCCCCAAAGAAATAGTGATCTTGTCAAATCTGGCATGTAGAAAAGAAATTCAAAATTTTAAAGTGAATGTGTCAATAAAAACCTAAAATACTACGATAAATCAAAAGGACCCAGAGAAGAGGGGAGCAGGGAGGAAAAGATGTAAGCTAATTAAACCCTTTCGTGTGTTACTTTTCAATTTCCTAGTATTTTACACACCATTTAAAACAATGCATTGTTGGTCCAGATTTCCTTGGCTACCAAAAACAATAATATTGTTTACTTTCGTCATCATTTGTCCTGAGTGTCTAGATTTTTTGTGAAGTATTATTGTTTTTAGTGAAAAATTACTGCTTTTGTTTTACATTCTGCAATCCTAAAGGCGCAAGTTGAACAGGATATTTTGCAACAATAAAGTTTGTAAAAATAAGCACCTACTTAAGAGTTTTAAATTATTTTTCTTATCAGATAAGAAATAACAAACTTTTGTTTTACGAATAAATATATCCTGTATTGATTTATTTTACTGATGTTATCAATCTTAAAGTATTTTTAGAAATCCGATTCTCTGACACTGACATTGCGTTGTTTAAGATTTATGAAAAGCTAGTCATTAAAACGTCAAATTTTTTAATATGTTCTCTTCCTCAAACATTGAAGATCATTGCCACCTTTTTACTTTTTGTGTAAAAAAGCCTGGAATTTTTAATTAAAATATAAAATATTTCGTTTTTATGCAGTTCAAATTTTACACCCGTTTAAAAAGGTATCTATCTGGGTTTTTTTTTTAAACCACCAATATATACTTACTTACTTACTTATCCGAACCAGCGACCACCTGAGCTCTAGCCCTTCGGTCTTGTGCCATGACGTAGAAGTTAGATGTCTTTTGTAGTTGTTCCAGGTGACTATAAAGTGTGTTACTGATGCTTGGATTTGGTGGGAGGAATGTGCATCTCAGGTCTTCAAGAGGTTGACATTCAAGCAAGTGGTGTGTTACTGTTTCATTGGGTGTTGACATAGGGGGCAGGAAGGGGATGTGTCTTTGTAATTTTGCTTAAATGGTTGTTGAGCGGTATGTGTTGTGTTCTTAGTTGAAAGATGATGCTTTGCTGGTGTCTTCTGAGCTTATTTAGGCAATCAGTCTTTACAGGAGTGGTCATATGGGAAAACATACATCTACCCGTGGTGCTCATTGCCCAACTGTTCATCCATTCTTCTCTCTTATTTGTTTTGATTATTTGTTTCGCTGTGTCTAAGGAAACTGGAATTGATGAACCACCAATATATAAAAGTATATTCATTAGAAAATACATTAAACCATAATTCCCTAGATAAAATACAGTGTAGACACACGTCATTTGAATTTCACCAAAAAAAAAAAAAAAAAAAAAAATGGGCCATAAAAAGATAAGGCTGTTTTGTCTTTTACCCTCGACACCACGACCCGATAAGTCTCCATATAATATCAGGTAGGGACAGACCAGTTTTACCTGCCAAACTAAGCTGAACGTTATATTTCCCAGGAATTTGAACCAGTCTAGCAAGTCAATGAGGCGTTCAAATAAGAGAAGAAGTTTGAAAACTGAAGTCATATCTATCTTTACCACCTCGCCAGGTTTCTAAGAATTGGACTTAGACGTCTATACTTATATGGGCATATTATTATTTTGTATTGGCTTTGCAGTTAGCCTCTATCTCTCCCCTCCCCCCCTCTCTCTCTCTCTCTCTCTCTCTCTCTCTCTCTCTCTCTCTCTCTCTCTTTCCCTCTCTCTCTTTCTCTCTCTCTCTTTCTCCCCCTCTCTCTCTTCTCTCTCTCTCTCTCTCTCTCTCTCTCTCTCTCTCTCTCTCTCTCTCTCTCTTTTTTTTTTTTTTTTTTTTTCTCTCTCTCTGGTGAATTCTGTCATTATTTTTCACAACATCAACAACTTTTACTTTCAAGCATATCTGAAAATTATCAAGATATCGCATATTTGACCACAAAAATAGACTTAGATTTATTTTTTAATGTACAGGAAAGCCAAGTTTCGTCGATTTATCTTGGTTGATGCTAAAGTTATGGCGCAATTTCATTAAAATTCAACCAAGATCAGGTACAATTTTTTAGAAAGAAATCCCTATATAAGGGTTATACAAAATATTGTGACCGGAAAAAAAAAATCCATAATTTCTGAAATTATTGATGGATTTTCAAAATTTAAAAACCTCTTTTTTTCTGTTCAAATGGAGCTTTGATTCAATATCAGTTTTAAGTCGATATGTCGAAAAATAATGCAAAAAAAAAAAGATTATTGCTAACTTTTATTTTTTGTCCACTATGCTATACTATAACAGTATTCCACGTCGATACTTTGAAGCCTTACAGTATGAGTCACACATTCGTGCAATTTTTCAGGCTTTTTTTTTTTTAATTTGCCTGCCTGGGTAGGGAGCCTGACCTCCCATAGTGGGCAGGGAGGTACATACTGTGCCTTCTATCCCCTTATATCTATTTTCCAACATGCTTTCTGTCTTTGTCTTGGAATGAGATTACTTAGTTTTGTCCTGGCCCTGTTCGGAGTCCTGGCTGGGAGGGAAACAGTCGAATGCATAGTTATTGTTTTGGGAGATGATATTTTTTCCTTGTAAATCATCTCTCTGTTATGTATCATTATATTTATTTTTAATGTGTAATGTAAGCATTTGAGTGTTTTCCTCTTTGTTGGATGTTGTGCTTGTGTCCGGATGAGACTTATAGGTGATCTCAAACTAAGTACATTGGTGGTATGCTCTTGGATTCTACATCTGATCCCTATTTGTTCCTAGTTCCCCCTTTTGTCTTACTTTTTCTTGGGTGCTTTAATTGTAATTCCAGAACTTTTTACTATCCCATTTTCTTCCTTTTTACTGGCGCTGATATAACCTAAATGTGTTGCAAGCGCCGTAAAACCCTTAAAAACAAACAATACAAAACAAATTTGCCTGGTGGCCTCTAGTTAATTTTCTTTTTTTTTTATATATTATGCAGACTGTTGAATTTTGTACCCGTTGTAATTTATCAGTTAAATTCAGTAGGAGACCTGAAAAAAGGGAATTGCAATCAATAAGTTTTGATAATACCAAAGAAACCATTAATTTTTTGGTGACATTTTCAGTTAAAAACTTTCTGACAAGGAATATTTTTTTGATTTCAAAACTCAAAGATTTTCAGAGATTATTTACATGGGATGACATGGATAGATTTTCATAGAAAATGACCCCCAGATTCCTAACTTGATTAGGCAAATGCACTTCACTGTTATTTATAGTAATACTTCTAATTTCTAATTGCTCTAAAACGCCAAAATAGAATGTGCCGTGCCATTAATCATTATGATCAGAGCTTTCTCCTTTCTGGCAAAGTAACATTATTTGATATTCTTACAGGTAAAGACGTTCACTATGGCTCTCCATTCTGACAATGTAACTGATGTAGCAACCTGCTCAAATTTCAAGGAAGTGAAAACCAAGCACATTCATCTGGATTTTGTAGTCAACTTTGATGAAGAGCGAATTTATTCAACTGCTGAAATCACCTTTGTAAGCTTAAAAGATGGTTTAAAAACCGGTAGGTTAATTTGATTAACATCTGGTATTTAGTATCTCATTTTATGAGTATTTCAAAAAAAAACATGAGTATTTATATACAAGGGGTCCCTAGTCAACAGCATCACTTAACATAAAGGATGCGTCAGAGATATATCAGCCTTTAGGTGATGTTACAATTTTTTATTCAGACAGAAACAGTCATGTACTCAATTTACACCTTAGTATAGTGAGAGAATGTGAGTAAAAAGTATTTCTCAAGGACTAAAACGGACTGGAAAACAGGACCTTTCAGTCCGAAGGCTAATGTCCCACAAGACCATTTAGCAGCACATATTTTTAAAAGTTTTCTTGATATTGCAGCTTTGTGATCTTTACCTGTATACACCCGGCTTAAGATATGTAAGTCCCTGGTGTGAGTCCTGCTGTAGGCGACACTACGTTGAGTCCTTGGAAAAGGCTCTCTACTCAAGTTCTCTTCCCATACTCAGGTGTAAAGTGATAAGTGGCCGGTAACAGTGTTGCCTCAATTGAAAATAGAAGTGTAATAGTAATAGCTCCTCATAGGAATCATAGTTAGTGTTATGATTGCCCTTCCCTACCTTTCGGAACTAATTGAAAGATACAAAACCCTGTCTCCTACATTTGGCCAGTGAGTTCACATAGTTGTCCCCAGCACATGTACAAAAGCTGGAATGAGATCCTTTTCTCATTTTGGGCAGTCTGTGTGGAATGCCTTCCCACAGAGTATTCGTGAAAAATGGTCTCTTTGTCTTTTCTTAAGTGTTTGCTTAAAACCTACCTAATTAGTACTTTAGTGGATGGTATGAGAACTAAGACAGGTTTTGTGTGTGTGTGTGTGCATGTGTTTTTTATACCATAACCAAATAATTTAAGCTTATGAATCTTATATTAATGGAATTACAGAACAACTCAGGATTTCATCGTTATTAATGTTATTAGCTTGGGATCCCTTGTAAAGCACTTTAAGCATGTTTAGTAGGTATTGCACTATGTGGAAGCTCTTGTATTATATCTTTATTAGTTTAATCTAACTTTATTGGATTATTTATTGACCGAGTGGCTAGAGGAAATTTATATGTATTTTTTTTTTTTGAAACTATACAGATTTTGAATAGCAATAGTAAATTGATATAAAATACAAGATGCACATTGAGCTTTATTTTTTCTATTGAACACTGTCTTTTGGCATAATGCATTGCAACCCTTGGATAACGTCATTGCCTGGGATTGGAAAATTATGTCGTTATCCAGGGGTGTCGTTATTCTGGGATTTTCAAGATGGCGGAAAAAGGGGGTGTGAAGGGACCCATGAGTACATAAAAGTGCAATACATGGACCAGTGCCTGAGAGAAGACATGTCCTGTATTATCATTGTTTTGATCTTAAAGAATACTTGAATGCCGTTTAACAAAACTAAGAATAAATCAAGAAAATCAAGTGCCAATATGATAATACCGCACGAAAACACAGATGCACATTATCAAGATTTCTACATTGTTCTTTGTTTATAATTTTGTAAACAATCCTATCAAGGATTTTTAAAATTTGTTTTACACTTCATGGACAATGAATCACTAACTCAGTTCTATTTATTTGTATGTTTCGTCTTTTGAAAAAATATCACCAGTTAATCTTGATGTTCATGAGTGTATGTTCTTTAAAGAAGCAAGAGACAAGTCTTCTGGAAAACTCATTCCTTTTGCAGTTCGTGCATTTGCTGCCTATGGAAGCCATATGGTGATGGAGGTATGTAGAAGAGGTCTCAATTTTAGCCAGATTCATTGAAATTCCGAGATTATCACCAAAAAAATGTTTTACTTGTATTATTATTATTATTATTATTATTATTATTATTATTATTATTATTATTATTATTATTATATATATTATTATTATTATTATTTATATCTATCATCATCATCATCATCATCATCATTATTATTATTATTATTATTATTATTATCGTAGTGTTTTTATGCACCTTCGTTGACGGTGTATTTTAAGGGATCGTTTTTATACACCTCCGTCATTCATGTGCATCCCACCTAATTTCATCAGTGATATTGTGTTTCTGTATTTAGACATGGCGAAAGTTATATTGTTTTTGTTAATAGATTTATATAAAAATAATAATAATCTAAATAATCGAAATATAAAACCAGAAAATAGAAGTTGCAGTGAAGGTAAAATATTGTTTTAGAAAGACCTTATTAAATGTGATGAACAGTCAGGTGGCGGGTGGTTGGATGGGAGCATCACGTTTGAATCATATACCTATGATGTTCGCATGGGTGTACGATCCGATAGTGATGTCGTTTCTTCTTCTCTTTACTAGCCTATCCTGCTTCTTTGGTTTGTGATTGTATTTTTGACAGGGGATATTTTTTTTCCTGTAAATCCTCTGCCTGTTTGTTCTTGGTTATTTATAATTTAGCTTATGATATCTTTAGGTTATGCTTTTGATTGACATTTGTACTATTTTTGTTAGATTGCTTGTTTTTTTGTTTCAGCGGTCTCTCATATAACCTCAATTGTGTTGGAAGAGACCTAAAGCAACAAACAAAAAAAACAGTCAGGTGGCTCTGTAGCGCAGTGGACAAGCTACAGACTTTAACCTTGAAAGTACTGGGTTCGATTCCCATTGTAGACATTTTTTTTGTTTACTTTATTGAGAAAGACATCATTTTTGTTTGTTTGTCTTTTTCGTCTTTTTTTTTTTGTTGTTGTTGTTTTTCAAAAACTTTTTATCATGTTTAAAAAAAAACTTCGATTTTAATTTTCTAAAATTATTTATTTATTTGAGATCAGTATTTGTGTGCCATGTTTCTCTTTACCTTTGATTTTTAAAATTATTGTTATTATTCTTTAATATATTACCATTGTATAAGCGTACATCGGTAATCACTAAGCAGAGTGCTAAACTAGTCTATATGCAGCAATATTTTCATTAATTAACCATCACCACCAACGGAGGTGCATAAAATCGGTGCGTTTTTTGTACACCTCCAGTGGAGGTGCATCATCATCATCATCATCACCATCATCATCATCATTATCACCATCATTATCATCATCATCATCATCATCATCATCATCATCATCATCATCATCATCATCATCATCATTATCATCATCATCATCATCATCATCATTATTATTATTATTATTATTATTATTATTATTATTATTATTATTATTATTATGATTATTACTATTATTATTATTATTATTGTTATTATTATTATTATTATTATTATTATTATTATTATTATTATTATTATTATTATTGTTATTATTATTATTATTATTATCACCATCATCATTATTACTAAACTATTGCTTGCTTGTGTTTAATCGTTTCAAAACAGTATTATGAAAGGGTGTTTAAAATTCAATTTTGAGCTTGACATAAAATTTGAATGAAAATAAATGCATGTTTTGAGGAGAGGGAATTTTCTCATTTAACCTTCAAAAGAATTGAATCTCCTTATTCAGTTAATTGGAATTTTCTTTGTCTAGTTCACGCTGACATAAAATCCGATAAACACAGTGGGAGGCATTTTATAATTTCAAAGTATTGCTGTTTAGATTTTTGGCAAGGCTTCCTATTGATTTAAGGATATTTTGTAACTATATATTTGCTTATAAATATTTTAAACTTCTTTAATACTACCATGACTGGAACTTGAATAGCACCAGACGAATTCAAATCAATAATTTTAGAAATGTTTATTGTTGTGGGGGGAAACGTGTATAATGTGTCGTAAACAGGAAATTCATTTTTGCTCATGGGTAATTAAATTTTCAATAGCAAATTTTTCAAAAGAATTGTGCAATCAATAGCTGTTTATTCTGTTGTGAATCAATATCAAGCAAAGATTGCAAACATTCATTGTGCATTTACCTTTTTAGGTCATGGTTTTTCTCCTACTTAATTTTTGTTAAAATTTTTTTAGAAAATTCTAAAAAATAATTTGGGTGATTTTTATTTTGTGGTTAACCCTTCATATGGGGGTCCCGATAGCTCAGTTGGTAGAACACTCACTTCACACGCAATGGGACCATAATCGATCCTGGATACAGTCGAGATTTTCTCTGCCCCCTTGTCCACTCAGCAGTGATTGGATAGCTGGGTCTGTTAGAGATGGTGGGAAGTAGTGTCCTGGCACTTAAAAAATTATAAATATTAACACATTGGTAAGATATAAAGGCAATTGTCATCAATTGAACTCATCTCATCAATCATAAATACCCATAAAGGTCATGCCTAATATTTTTCTGCCGTCGATCTGTTTTTTTTAGTAATGTATTTATGTTTTCATTATTTTTTGTTGTTGGCTGAAGAAGGGTTTTGAGCCCGAAATGTTCCATGTTATTTTGCCCTTTTTTTTTTTGAAGTTGTGTTCATTTTTTAAATTGCTTTTTTACTCCATCCCTTGCTGTATTAATCAGATATATCTTTTGTGTTACAGCAACATATTTGTCAGCCCCGGCTAGAATCTCCTCCTTTTTACAAAATTACATTCCCCCCAATGAATGTATTGCAGTGAGAGAGTTCATGTGTGATGGAACATACAGGTGCAGAAGTTATCTGGAGTATCAATAACGATTCATCACCTCAATTGCTATAAGGGTGGGGATTAATGCAGTAAAACTGGGACTTATAGCAATCGTTCGAAATACCTCCTTTTTAAAACTTTTGGTCACCATCAGCTCTGCATTATGGAAACAGGATCTTATTTTCTGAAATATTTATCAGCTTTGTTTGGTTTTTCTTTATTAATTTAATTTGTTTTATCAGCTTCCAAGTTCAAAGAGCTGCAATGAAGAGTTTGTGGTATCCATCACTTACATTTCCACACCAAGCCCTGGCGTGTGCTGGCTCAATCCTTCGCAGACTTTAGGTATGGATGGCATTTAATTCCAACAATATACAGTTATGGTAATAAATCATGTTTATGGTACTGATTGAAGTAACAAACTTGATGTGATTTAATCAAGTGTGGTTTTGTGATCAGGTGAATTGATACTCGCCTTCAAACATTTAGGTCCCTGATTTAATCCCATAGTAAGCTGTACAAAGTAAAAGTTCTTTACTCATATTAATTCACCATAAATGGTAAAGTGAGTATCTGACCAGTTACAGCATGTCTGTCGAAACAAAACAAAAATTGCATTATCGTGCTAGAGGTGTCATGTCTCATCCTACATGTTAAGTGTTGTTGTTGGCTTAGGACCCCTTGTAAAAATGTTTGAGTACATTTAGTTAGTTGATCTTGAGCTACTTAACAGCTCAAGTAATTTTTTTTTTTTTGGGTTTTAAACAAAAAAGAAAATTTTCTTTCTTTTTTTTTTTTTCTTTTAAGTTCAGAGAAAATAAATATTTCTTGTATTAATTGGGTTTGACACCTTTAACTTGACAAAGATAGTGGGCACAATGATCCATCAATATAAGACAACAATCCCAATGTTTTGATTGGGGTTTTTATTTTGTCTTTGTATTTTTGGTGGGTTGGCGGAGGGGTTGGTTTTGGGGTTTTTTAAGTGTACAATACGAGGTGTGCAGGGAAATGAACTCTTTTTATCTCTTCTAACATACTATGAAAATCTAATAAGGCATGAAGCAGTGCCAGACAAATGAGAAAGGAAAATAAAAGAAGAAAAAATCAGATCAGCTTGCTTTGACTGGGGATTGATTGTCAGACCTCCTGATTACCTGATGTATATTTTTATCCATCATTCATGAGTTTTTATTTTCTTGTCCTCTATTGAGATGACTTGATTTTACTTTTACATGTTCCATGTTGTGTTCTTTGCATCGCGAAAGACAGTCATACGAAGGATGGTGTGTGGATTGTTTTTGCTTTATTTTTGTTTTGTTTTTTTTTTGTTTGTTTTGTTTTTTTGTTTTGTTTTGTTTTGTTTTTTTGTTTGTTGTTTTTTTTTTTTTTTGGGGGGGGGGATGAGGGGGGGTTGTTTCGTGTGTGTGTATATATATATATATATATATATATATATATATATATATATATATATATATTATATATATATATATATTGAATCGTGTTTGATACAAATATGGTACGAAAAGTGCTCGACATGCAGTAATGGAGCGAATTATTATTGTTATTTAAAATATTTACCACAATGTTTGAGGCAGTCTACATTAATGTTTCAGGCTTAATTTGCCATCGTCAGGACTGAGTTGTTTTGTTGACTGTTGTTGTTTCTTGAAGTGGTTCCGGTTTAAAGTTGCTTAACAAGAATTTACGCCGATGGGGACACTTTCCGTACATCTCACTTTTCATGTTGAGTGTGGCTTCATGAGGGTGTTTGATTATAGTATATTTCTCTTCCAGGCATAAGCTACATTGTTTTGATGTTGGTGTGTATCCTGTTGCTTTAGATAAAATTTTCCATGAAATGTTGTGGTCTAGTTTGTTGTCTTTTAATTTCCAAATATGTTCGCTGAGTTTTGTGGATGTTTTTTTGTTAGTGTTTCTAAATGTTGAGGTGTGGAGGTTGTATCTTGTTTTATATATATATATATATATATATATATATATATATATATATATATATATATATATATATATATATATATATTGTAACAGTTTAAGTAATCACTCTTGAAGTGGATCCTGTGTAAAAATATGATACGTTTATTTTGCCGTCCACAGACAAAACCCATCCATTCCTTTACACACAAGGTCAAGCTGTTATGAACAGATGTTTGTTCCCCTGTCAGGACACACCTGCTGTCAAGGCTACCTATACAGCCACAGTCAAGGTCCCTAAAGGGTTCAAGGCCATTATGAGTGCCAACCACAGCTCATTTGGAGAAGTGGAGAATATTTCTGGTGACAAGGATTGCTTTCATTTCAAGGTTGTAGACCATTTTAGAAACCTTGTTTCATATTGACATTTACTCATCATCTCCTTTTATTTCTCATAATGTCCTGGCTTGCTGTCCACTTTTGTTTGTTTTTTTTTTTTTTTGCACGTTTTAGATTTTGTTTATATTTTCCATGAGTCACTTTATTTTGGATGATGTAAAAACATATCGTTTGGAGAGGAAAAAAATCTTATTTCTCTCGGAACCTAGTCATAGGGGTATTTAGAAGAACATGGCAACGGGTTAACTCGCAAAAGAAGCATTTAGTCAATAAATGCCCTAGAGGCATAAAAATTCCTCATCTTAACTTGAAATAGAGTGGTCTCTGTTTATAAGCACAGCCCTCTGTAAATCAAGCAGAGAGTGCTTAAAGCCGGATCTTGCTTTTAAAAAGAAGATTCAGATTATTTTTTTTTAGCTAAACCTCTGTTCAATGCTCATATTACAGTAAAAATAACGTTTTCCTCTGGGTTTCTCTAGGCATACAGGCCTGCCTACTATAACGAAAAAATGTAACATTTAACCATTGTAGGGTAAATTGTTTATTTAAGTTAACTATAGCGACTACAAATTTTCATCACCAAAAAATGCTACAGTGAATGACATAATCAGTCGGATGGTGAAAAGGTTTGAACTGAGATATTGCCAAGTTTAGTTAGAAGGTCATTTTTTACATCATCGGGAAATATCAAAGCTTAATTTCACTTTTAAATATTTTTTACAGCTAGTCAAGTTGAAAAAGTATGAAATTTGAGAAAATTTGCTGGATACCTTTCCCATACATCTGACCATAACTTCTTGATAAACCACCCGATTTACCTCAAATAAAGATTAAAATGCTCTGGGGAGCATATCTTTCAGAAAAAAAATAAATTTTTTAATGCAAATCCAAAATTTTCACCTTCCAACTGATTATGTCATTGACACAAATTACGAATTTTGATATTTTCAAATAGGCAGGTCTGTATATAATGGTAATCACTCGGTCGCAGGCCTGAAATTGTCATAGATCCATTAAAAAGTAACTGTTAGCTTTTATTATAGTTGAAATCAAGAGTCAAGTGAAGACCGAAGTGATTGGAGGCAGTTGGCTCTCAATATGTACAATAATGTTTCAATGGCTAACCAGACTGTGGGATTGGTAACAGGAAACATAGTCAATGTCCAATTGCTGGGTGAGGTTCCTGACCTCCCATAGTGGGCAGGTAGGCACTTACTGTGCTTTCTATCCCCCTGTATCTGTTTTCCAAAATGCTTTCTGTCTTTATCTTGGAATGAGATTTCTTGGTTTTGTCCTGGTCCTGGCCTGATACTCTGGATGAGAGGGAAACAGTCAAATCTATAGTTAGTTTTGGGAGATGATATTTTACCTTGTAAACCATCTCTCTGTTATGCACTGTATTATGTTTTGTTTACATATTATATATGATTTGTAAACATTTGAGTGTATTCCTCTTAGTGGGGACCTGTGCTTGTGTCTGAATGAATTTTTAGGTGATCTCAAACTAAGTACTTTGATAGTGTGCTCTTGGAATGTACATCTGTTTCCTATTTTAACCAATTCCCCTTTGTCTTATCTTTTCTTGGGTGCTTTAATTGTAATTCTAGAACTTTTTACTATCTCATTTTCTTCCTTTTGCTGGCGCTGATATGACCTTAATGTGTTGCAAGTGCCCTAAAACCCTTAAAAACAAAGTCAATGTCCAATTGAATTCTCAAAATTAAACCCTTCATCCACCTACAAATAAAAAGGGGAATCAACAGCTTCTATCATTTATCTGTCTGGCTAGATGACTGTTCCCATTCCAGCCTACCTAATCGCACTGGCTGTTGGAAACCTTGAGTGTGCCAATATTGGTCCACGCAGTGCTGTCTATGCAGAACCCACCATGTTGGTGAGTAGATGGATTTAAGGAATAACTATTATGTAGCAATGTTAAATTTTTATATTTAATGATTTTTCAGACATTGTTTATTGTGTTACCATTTAATATTGTTTTTGTCTGTTGAAGAAGGGTCCCGATAGCTCAGTAGGTAGAGCACTCACTATCCAAGCAAAATAACCAAGATCGATCCCGGGTGCAGTCGAGATTTTTTTCTGACACCCCCCACCCCCCCTGTCCATCCAGTAGTGAATTGGTAGCTAAGTCTGTTAGATTTGGTGGAAAGTACTTTGCGATAGACTAGTGTCCTGTCCTAAGGATTACAAGCAAATATTATAGTCCATTTCATGCTATAGGAACTGGGATAAACTCCAGCTCCATGGGCCCAATGGCTTTGAAGGACTACTTACTTTGTCTGTTGAAAAAGGGGTTTAGCTTCAAGCATCCCTCACTACATATTTTGTCCTTGTTTGAAGCAGCTTATTTTCTATCCATGTTTTTATGATCCACAACTTCTGGAATTGTTATATTCCTTTCCCGTGCAGACAGTCTTAAAACAGATAAAAGTGCCTAAAATAACATTATTTTCATGGTTTGGGATTTTCAGTTGTATTTATAGTCTTACCGCTAGGAGACTCCACAAAGTTTTACGTTTCGTTGTTTTCATGTGATTAAGATTGTCAGGAGTCCATCAAAGCCATTCATATCCATGAAGGTGGGATCAGCCCTGGTTTCTGTGGTGTTTTGACAATTTTCCGTATAATTATGGAATTCAGTATGTTATATTATAAACCCTCAGTATATTTTCCAGTCACCTGTTAAACGAGTAAAAAATATAAAGAAAGTAAGTACATAATGTCTTTTTACTGGAGTTCAGCTCTCCGAAAGAAAATGTGTTTGCGTAAAATTTCAGTAAATTTTTACTTCCTGAATTGGCAACCCTGTAATATACTGTTTGTTACACAATGAATAAGATGCGTCTATCTCAAAATTTAACACCCAGCCAATTAGTCACTGCTGGGTGGTCAGAGAATGTTGCATGTGAAATGCCTTTTCTCAGGTCATACTAAGATTAAAATGTCTAAACACAGGTTGGAGCCCTCAGCCCTAATTTAGGCAGTGTTGTGAGTACCTTTACACTACAGTGACATACCAATCAATTTTGTATTTTGTGTGAGCCTTTTTATCATGCAGTATCCAATTAATGTGCTCAAACTGTTATACAAGGGACCCCAACAAGTCAACAGCCACAAGACGCCTGTTGGGTGCTGTTACAATGTTGAGATATTTTTTTTTGACTGAGACAGTGCTGTTACCATTGTTCGTACTCATTTTACACCCGAATATTGTGAGAGAATGTGAGTATAGAGGCTTTGCAGTGGATTTATCTTTCCCCCGCTACCTTTCCACCACCACAATGGGACTCAAACCAGGGACCTATCGATTAGAAGACGAGTGTCACACTAGAAGACAAAGCCACTGAATTATGGGGTTGTAGAGAGGGTGGTTACAGTATACCTACCCATAATGCTTTATTTTGCATCACATTTATTAGAAGAAGAATATCCCAAGTTTTGCCCTTGGGTGCTATTTATTTCATCTTATCCTGCCTTTTATGATGAAACTATGAATTTGGTATTCCCCCTTGTTTCGGAATGCTTTATGAAACATAAACTAATAATGATAAATAATGATCATAATAATAAATGTAATGATAATAATGGTAATAATAATGATGATAAAAGTAAAAATTATTATTATTATTATTATTATTATTATTATTATTATTATTATTATTATTATTATTATTATTATTATTATTATATTATTATTATTATTATTATTTTTATTATTTATAATTTTATTATTATTATTATTATTATTATTATTATTATTATTATTATTATTATTATTATTATTATTATTATTATTATTATTATTATTATTATTATATTATTTTAATAATGATGAGGATGGTGATGATGATGATGATGATGATGATATTGATAATAATAATAATAATAATAATAATAATAATAATAATAATGATAATAATAGTAGTAGTATTATTATAATAATAATAATAAGAATAATAATAATAAGAATAATAATAATAACAATGATGATAAACTTTATGCATTCGAAAAATGGAAATTTGCGTAAAAATTCAGTTTATTGATATATATATTGTGTTTCCTCTCAGTCGAGAGCCCAGGCAGAGTTTGATGGAGTCGTGGAAGACTACCTGAAGGCCGGAGAGCAGCTGTTCGGAGATTATGTGTGGGGTCGTTATGACATTCTCATCATGCCACCATCATTCCCATTTGGGGGCATGGAGAACCCATGTCTGACTTTTGTAACCCCTTGCATTGTGGTGGGGGATAAGTCATTGACAGATGTGGTCATTCATGAGATTGTAAGTATAGGGGCTTACCCAGAGATATTAAAAAATTTAGTAGGATAAAATAGATATCTTGATATGTGACCCCCTACTCATTCTAGTCAGAGTCCAAGTAATAGGCACTGGACTACAGGCGTGGTTGTTGTCTCCGAACTTATTTATCAAATTATCAAATTGATAGAGTTATATTTGATTTTTATCATCTTGTGCTCTGTAGGAACTTATTATATAATTCTCTTGTTGTCTTTTGGACTAATTCTTATCCTTGTGAGTACTTCTCGACAAAATATGTCAGACAATTGAAAATACGTATTTGCCAATATCATCATTCACTTGCCACACTCTGTGCCCTTCGACCACCCTTGCCCCACCCTCCACCATCATGTGATCTGTCTTTCATTAAACCCAGGAAGCGAGGTCAGAAAGGTGGAACAAAGGCAAAATCAAACAGACATTCTTTTTTACCATCAGTAATCAGTGGAATTGTGAGATCAATATATAACAAAATAGATGAACTCAGTGCTTTAGCCAAATATTCTAATGACTATTACACTGCTTCAATAGTAACCTTAACTGAGACATGGCTAAATAGTAACACACCAAGTGAATGTTTCGAATTAGACAACTATACATTGTTTCGTGGTGACAGGACTGGAGCAAGGAAAACAACCGGGGGAGGAGTGATTATATATGTCAATAAACTGTGGTGTCCCCCAAACATCACATCTGTGAAGATTAATCACTGTGACAACAACGTCGAACTTTTATCATTAAACAAATATGACCTAAACCAATCAAGCGCCACACCAGACACACCATAAGTAATTTCAAGACATTTGAGAAGAAGATTGTGATTGATTGTGTCAAAAGCAGAAGATGGGTCAAGCAATTTCTGCAAAGAGCATGAACCACTTTCTGTAACAGAGATAAGATTTGCGGGTGGTTGGATGGGAGCATCACCCTTGAATCGTATACCTATGATGTTCGCATGGGTGTACGATCCGATAGTGATGTCGTTTCTTCTTCTCTTTACTAGCCTATCCTGCTTCTTTGGTTTGTGATTGTATTTTTGACAGGGGATATTTTTTTTCCTGTAAATCCTCTGCCTGTTTGTTCTTGGTTATTTATAATTTAGCTTATGATATCTTTAGGTTATGATTTTGATTGACATTTGTACTATTTTTGTTAGATTGCTTGTTTTTTTGTTTCAGCGGTCTCTCATATAACCTCAATTGTGTTGGAAGAGACCTAAAGCAACAAACAAACAAAAAAAAAAGAGATAAGATTTTAGAGAGAAATGGAAGATTAGAGAGAAGGCAATAGATATAATGATATCGGTGCAAGATTACAGATTTACCCTGATTTCCGGCTTTGTGTAAATTGATTTTAATTTCTTTCCGGCATTTAGACGATCCCCGCACAATACTGACATGAAGCAGGAGGTCACTTTTAAGAATAAGTTTCAGGCTTTATGAATTTGTTGAAATTGGATTTCAAGCTTTTTTGGCCTACCCTACTTGTACCCTTGTTAGCGATAATTTTTGCTTTCAACGACAGAACACCTTTTTATTTATCTCATTTTGGCTATAATTTTTTTTTCTTATAGTATTTTGTCATAAAATTTTTTATTTGAGACAATATTAAGAATTGTTGACATGTTGGTGGTCATCTTAATCAATTGATTTTTGAAGTAAAAGATTTCTGACCAAAAGGGAGAAAAACAGGTGTTGTGTCAGTATAACTTATCATTGTAGACGTATCTGCTGATGTCCATGTGTAACACATAAACATTAAAATCTTTTTCAATGATTTAATTCAACAGAGTCACAGCTGGTTTGGTAATCTTGTAACTAATGCAAACTGGAGTGAGTTCTGGCTTAATGAGGTATTTTAGTATTATTTTATTCTTCATGGGTTTATTTTTATCTGCGAAACTGATAAAGAAATCTGGTTTAACGTCCTGATAATTACTACTACTAAAAAAAAAAATATATATATATATATAAAATTATAGCAAGTGCTTGAAAAAAAAGGATGATCAATTACATAGACACTATTAGATAATAGCTAAAACAGTCAGAATTATGCGCTTGGTAACATAGTGATGGAAAGTGTAAGAAAAACAAGGGATGTTACTATTTTACTCAAGTGTCATGCATAAGCACTACAACTATTTATTATAAGTGAGTTTTCTCTTTTCTTCATGAAATGACACCTTGTGATGGAATATTACCATTCAATATTAATATCCGGCCATGAATATTGCATCTGCTATTAGTGAGTGAAGCGCAAACTTCATTACCATAAAGTGTATTTATTTTCTAAAAAATTTAGCCATTTTAAAATTTAAAAGGGATTATATTTATTTTGTTAACTGTAGTGTGAAAGATTAGTTAGTGCCATGGAGACTCTTTTGACAGTAAATAAAGAGTAAAAATCGAGATTAATTCTAGTTTTTTTTTAATACTTGAATATTTTGGCCTAGCCATTTTCTTTTTACCAGCTTAATTTACAAACCATTTATTTATTGTCGAAGGGACGATTTAGATTGATATGTCTTTGAGATTTGTCAAGCCCTATTTTAATCAGCCTTTAAGTGAACCTGAAGAAAACAGTCTAAATCTAACTTCCAATTACATAATCCAAACATGTCAGTTATTCCAATTATTTCTAAACTTACTTTAGTTTTCAGGTTAAATTTTTTTTAATGTTAGAGGAAAATTCTTATTGAATTGAAAATGAGAATAAAAAATGTATTGATTTCTGTTTTGAAAAAATAATAAAAAGGAAGAGCAGCTGAAAAAAAAGATTTATGAATTATGAAGAAGCAATTTGTAGGAACTGAAATGCAAGGGGAAAATAATCAAAACTATTACCTGAAAGCATAATCTCACACATTCCTTTTTGTTCCTCGAGGAGCAAATGGAGCAAAGAATCTCTGCAAGTCAAGTGTCCGCCATACTGAACTGTCTTTTGCCTTCTTCTCTGCTGCCACCTTAGTGAGTTTTAGTATGGAACACCTCTTTGTCTGTTTTGGACTCCCAATCTTTGTGATCCTTGGGGGTTCTAGTTTAGAGATTGATGGGTGATGATGCTGCTCATCCGAATCATCTCAATTAAATTATAAGCAACTAAAGCCTGTTTATTTAGTTTAGGATTTTCTAGTAATTAATTTATCGTTTTTTATTTTTTTTAAAGGGTTTCACCATGTTTGCCCAGCGTCGTATTCAAGATGTGGTGATGGGAGAGGCTTTCAAATGTCTTGAGGCACAGACTGGACTGGCTTTGCTCAGAAGGCATGTGGATCAAGAGGGCAGTGTAAGTTAAATAATCATTGTCATTGTCTTCATCATTATTATCATCAACATTATCAACCGGTTTGAAGGTCATGAAAATTGGTTACTTATTTCCTCTAAACAGTGTCATATCAGGCTGATTAAAACTGTTCAAAATTTATTTTATGCACCAAAATCTATCAACCTTGTGTTGAGTTTTTGTGTTTTATTAAAGACAACGATTAAAATTTGTTAAACTGACAAAACTATAGGACATGTTGAGTTTTTTGTGTGTTTATTTTATTAAAGAGAACGATCAAAATTTGTTAAACTGACAAAACTATAGGACATGTTGAATTTTTTGTGTGTTTATTTTATTAAAGAGAACGATTAAAATTTGTTAAACTGACAAAACTATAGGACATGTTGAGTTTTTTGTGTGTTTATTTTATTAAAGAGAATGATTAAAATCTGTTTAACTGACAAAATCTTTAATTTCACATGTAATGACCAATCGTTTTACTGTTAAATCCATTTTGCTATTTGGTTAATTCAGATATAATACCGTTTGGAAGTTATGGGTGACATATGTTGTGAAAAGAGTTCCCAGAATATGGATGGTTGCGGTTTGGATACGATTATATCTCGTATAGGTTGGCAGGCAGAATGACTTGAGATACAAAATCATTTAGAAATGTTATGAATTGAGTTCCACGAAAATCCATGGTTGTGGTTTGGAGACGATATAATAATAACGATGATAATGTCACACACAGTTTGAAGGTCATGGCGACTTACACATCACTCAAAGTTCCTGGTTTATACACGTCTTCATTTATCATTGACCATGACCACATAGTATCGACACATGTAAGCAACAGACAGGCTTTTAGTTTACTATGTTTTGGGGAAATTGAAGTTAGGATCTTCTGGTTTCAGATTGATGGCATATTCTTTTCTAGTCTAAATATATGCTGACTGTCAATCAAAGATCCTCTTTCCTCGCTCTTTTACGTCCCATAATCTTAAGAATCTGCCAACTGTATACATCCTGCTACTAACTGAAACTAATAAAGTTATGCACCTTATGATTCAATATGTAAGCTTTTCATTATAAGTCCTCCAAAGGACTGGTCAAATCCCAGGAGTTTGGAACCGGAAAAGTAGAAGATGTGACGTCACCATTTCTCTACCCTATTCAGATCGTAAGTGTATTGCAACCACATGTTATCATCATATGATAGGTGGATATTCATTTAGCTCAGGGACCAACTCCCCCTCAATCTTGACAGAAAGTGTTCTCATAGGCCAGTTTTAAATTTTTCGCACCAGAAAAACAATTTACAAAAGATGATAGATGTCAAGTGGATTTTAACCTGAGAACACATTGAGAGCAGACCTTAAAAAGGACAACAAAGGGTATAGAATAAACAAGATTGACCCCCCACCCTATAATATGAATGACTACCATTAATAAACCTCAAGTCCCAAACCCAAGACTCCGAGGAATCGCGGGTCAAATGTGCATTGGTGTCATACTCGTCCCTGGCATGGGAAAGCCAATGGTTCTTAGAGGCTACTTTTTTAAAAAGATGATGACAAGATGAATTAACTAATATTTTATTTTTGTATGATTTATTTTCTTCTCAGGACCACCCTTTAACCAAATTGCGAGTGGAAATTGCCCCAGGAGTGGACCCTGATGATACTTATAATGAGACGCCGTATGAGAAAGGATACAGTTTTGTCTGCTACCTGCAGAGTCTGGTGGGAGATGTCAACACATTTGACAATTTCCTCAAAGCTTATGTCAAAAAATTTCAGTACAAGGTAAAAGAGTTGGAAGTATTACCCAGGATTGTTGTTTGTTTTGTTTTTAGGGTTTTACGGCGCTTGCAACACATTTAGGTCATATCAGCGCCAGTTGATAGGAAAACAATGGGATAGTAAAAAGTTCTAGAATTACAATTAAAGCACACAAGAAAAAGTAAGACAAAGGGAAATTGATTCAAATAGGTAACAGATGTAGATTCCAAGAGCACACTATCAGTGTACTTAGTTTGAGATCACTAAAAGTCTCATCCAGACACAAGCACAGGTCCCCACTAAGAGGAATACACTCAAATGTTTTACGAATCAATATAATACAGTGCATAATAGAGAGATGAATAACAAGGAGAAAAAATATCATCTCCCAACACTAACTATACATTTGACTGTTTCCCTCCCAGCCAGGGTATGCGGCCAGAGCCAGGGCAAAACCAAGTAATCTCATTCCAAGACAAAGACAGAAAGCAAGTTGGAAACAGATATTGGGGGATAGAACACACAGTATGTACCTCCCTGTCCACTATGGGAGGTCAGGGAACCCCAACCAGACCCAGGATTGTTGGTGTCAGTGTTTGGGATTGACCTCTGAAATCCATTATTGACTTAAGATGATTTTATTGTCAGCAATTGGAAAGAATTCTGTATTTGTAAGGTCTTCTATTATAAGGATGCCTTTGTCACTGATTTTGTCCCTTATTAATTTTTGTTCTCCCCAACAAAACAAACTCTATATCGACAACTCTCAAGATGAGAGGTAGAGCAAGGAGCGAGAGAAGTATATTATATTGGATTAACCGGAATGTATTTAGTTTATGTATCTATATCACAAGACATGACTATTTGTAAAAATGTTGAGATGAGAGAAAAAGTAGAGTAGAGAGATAGAGAGAGAGAGGGGCTGAGGGGAAGACGTATATTTTGAAATTATACTGAAATATATTTAGTTTGTGTGTAGTAAGACATGACTATATGTGACACAATGTCATTACAGTACAATAAAGATTTATTATTATTATTATTATTAATAATATTATTATAAAAATAGCTTATGAAAAGGCATGATAAATTTTATAAATGAACTAAGTTCACATATAAGCCACAACACTAAGATCCCATGGGTTCTTGTAATTATATAATTTCTGTCATTTGTCATGGGTTTTTGTGATTACTCCGGTCATTTATCATGAGTTTGTGTGATTACTCCTGTCATTTATCATGGGTTCTTGTGATTCCTCCTGGTATTGATCATGGGTTCTTGTCCTCTCTTTCATTAGTCCTCTCATCCATCGTGATGTAATCTTGTGATTACTTCTGTCCTTTATCATGGGTTTTTGTGATTACTCCTGTCATTTATCATGGGTTTTTGTGATTACTCCTGTCATTTATCATGGGTTTTTGTGATTATTCCTGTCATTTATCGTGGGTTTTTGTGATTACTCCTGTCATTTGTCATGGGTTTTTGTGATTACTCCGGTCATTTATCATGAGTTTGTGTGATTTACTGCCCGTCATTATCATGGGGTCTGGATTCCTCCTGGTATTGATCATGGGTTCTTGTCCTCTCTTTCATTAGTCCTCTCATCCATCGTGATGGAATCTTGTGATTACTCCTGTCATTTATCATGGGTTTTTGTGATTACTCCTGTCATTTGTCATGAGTTCTTATGATTACTCCTGTCATTTATTATGGGTCTTTCTCTAAGTTAGATAAAATATCATCCAAGTCTATTTTATGATGCTATAAGATGATTATTTACACTTAATATAGGATAGACATATGACATGGTTGATCGATGATGATATATTATAGTGTTTCTTTCTTGCAAGTCAAATATCAAGTAGAGGGAGAACATACAGATTTGTCATCGTTGCTTGTTTTGATTCCCATTAAATATTTCTATTTATATTGCTGTTATTTTTTTAATCGATTTATTTACATCAGAGTATTGTGGCTGAGGACTTGTTTGACTTTTTCCTTGACTACTTTCCAAAGCTGAAGGAGGAGAAAGTGGATGAGAAGTATGTATGTGGATTGGGTGATAGTACCTGATCTATTATTTGTTTTTAAAAGAGAATATTAGATACATAGGATTCAGTACAACTTGCCTGTTGGTATCAAGTTTATAAGCAATATTGAGACCTTTAAAGATACACTACAGACTATCGGGGAAAAGAGTGATTTTTTTTTTTTTTCATTTTTTCTTGTATAAATGCACTTTGACAGCACTGCTCAATCTGATTAAGTCAGTTGGTTTATATAAGAAGAAAGAGGTTGGTTCAAGGTTCTCTTAATTCAATTGCGATTGTCAAGGGCTGTAAAATATGGAAGGTAAATGGTAAGATATATAACGTGCTCTACAAACTATTCATAGCTTATTTTTTACGGTCTATTACTCCCCTCTAATAAGATAATCTTACTCTTCCCTACTCTAAAGGTCAGGACAAATCAAATTTCTATAGATAGTTCGAAGATGACGTCACTCAGGTCTTTGTTATTGTATTTTGCCATCTGAGTTTATGAGTAATGCTCACTGAACTGTATTAACCCAACTATAAACGTTCATGGATACTCACAGTTTTGTGTGTTGGTCCGTTATACTTCCGGATGGCAATGTTATGAGCTTCTTAGCCAAGCGCATACTATCTATATGGTCTTTTCTATTCAACCAACTTTTGATATTCATTTAAAAATTGAGCGCTTGTTCACCTTTGCAGCTATTGCTTTCCTCAACCACGAAATAATTGTAATTTTTGTAATGAGGCATTATTTGTCCTAACATCGCCTCTCATTGTATTTTGCCTTTTTTTTTTTTACTTGTTTTATCTACATTTACAAATATTAATATACATTAATTTCCCCTCCCCCCACCACCCACCAATCAATTATTTGACCTAAGACCAGGACTGGAATTTTCCATGTGGCTTAACTCTCCAGGATATCCTGTTTACACCCCTGACCTTTCCAAGGGCCTAGAGCTCACGGAACCAGCAGAGAGGGTGTCGGCCATTTTAGCAGATAGACATGGAGAGGTGAAATTATTGATTTTGATAAAAAGTTAGATGTATGCGCTTCATACTTTTTAAAACCGATTTATTTAAATGATGAAAGTAAGAGAGAGAAAAAAAGCGATATGCTTTATAATAGGTCATCCAGAAAGTAATTGATATTATAAATTGCATGTGGTGAGTGCTCATTTTCAGATTTTCCTAATTATGAGCCTTGGTGTGTTTTTGTCTTATTCATTTCTGAATCCAGAAGTCTCAAACAAAATCATAACAGTTAACATAAACTAATAATTAAAGCATTTTTTTAACTTTATTAAATATCCATATTTGTTATTGTTTTTAGTGTTTTATAAAAAAAAATTTTTGAAGTTCAAAATGATCAATTACCCATCTGATTGTGAAAAAGGTCTGTTAGTCGATTCCTTTATACAAGGTATCGTAAAGTATATGAAATCCATCGCCAGCTCTGTAAAGTTTATGGAGAGAATGCAATGTTCTACAATTGCACAACTTTAAAGATTGACATGACAATGTCCACAATGAAAGAAAAAGCGGACAACCATTGCTTGTACCAGATAAGTTCTCTCTTGCCATTGGCAGAAAAAATTTGTCAAACTGGAATTTCAGTTTATTGTCTTCAATGAAAATTTTCCACAAAGTTCAACAACTGTCTTTTATGAATTTGTAACCAAAAGATTGAACTATATCAATGGCGTCTGCTGTTGTTTTCCAAGTTGCTGACAGATGACAACAAATCCAAACATCACGAAAGTGCTACATTGTTCCTTTTGATACTACAAAATTGAAGAGGCTAAACTTCTCGATCTTATAGTGTCACTGGAGATAAGATATGGATAGCACGAGCTATCACAGCAGACAATGGCATGGAAGTGTACATGCTAGTCACCGCCAAAGTTTACATCTGCATTATCAACTAAAATTGTGAGATTGTAAGAGGATCCTGTTTGTAAACTTTATGCCTCAAAGCATGACAGTATACTGAATTTTATTGTGAAACTCTAATAAAAGATTGAATCAAGCAATTCAAAACAGAAATGTGGAATCTCAGTTCTGGCATTCTTTTGCTTCACGACATTACTAGACTGCAACAACTACTTTAACAAACAAACAAAAAACCAAACCGGATTTTTAACTGGAAACAATTTGATCCTCTCAATATGATCCTGATTTAGCTCCAAGTGATTTTCATATTTCAATGCACCTCAAACAATTTTTTGCAGGCCAAATTTTCAATTCCAATGAACGAGCTACAAGAAACAATGCATAATTGCTGTAAATCATTGGCAGGTAAACTTCGAGGAGGGTATACAAAAACGGGTGTTACGCTATGAGAAATTCATCAAATCTTTGATGTATTACATACAGGAATAACCAAAGATTAGTGAAAATATTAAGAATACATTTATTATTGCTCCAAAATATCAATTATTTTCTGGATGGCCTGAAACAGTTATTTAACTAGTTAACTGCTATACTCTGGAGAGACAGGTATTTTTTTTTTTAATTGGCCAGAAAACTGGTAGCGATCAATTTAAATGACCTTAATATTTTTTAAAACAGAAAATTCAAATATTTTTCAAACCAAATTTACTTTTTGATTTTTATTTAATTCATGTATTTATTCCCCAATCAATGAACCATCATCTCCATAGATGAACCAGATCCCTGACATTAGTAAGTGGGGCACATATCAAATACTCCACATGCTTGACAAGCTAGCAGAGTGTTCTCCCTTGTCATCAACCACCAGAGTGGAAGAGATCGGGAGAGCCATTCCATTCCTGCCAGCATCACAAAATGCAGAGGTGCGTTGTGTCGTCATCTATGTTTTCATCATTATCATTTTAGTCTTCACTTCAATTTCTTTTTTTTCTTTTTTTAAATTCCACCCTTCCATGTGGCATAGTTAGGTGTCATCGAATGGATATAGATAATTCATCAAACAAACGTCTATTTGGTGTCCAAAGTGAGCAAATTGGGGGTTAATAAAAAACCAAAGAAATAAATGAGAGTTCATGAATTAGTGCTAGAAATTGGGACCTTCTGGGTCACAATGCAATGCCTTAACCTGTGGGCCACTTCTTCTTATTTAATTTATACAATAAAGTGTATATTTATAAATACATTTTCACATTTGTATAACTCTTTACCACGGTTTCCAAATGCTTAATGTTATTTATAATGCTTCATTGATTTCCCCACCATAGTAGATGGAGACAAATTTCCAATTTATACTCTACATGTCAACTATAAAATGGCCTTTTTGTACTTGCTTCTTACAAACTTCAAGATCTCACACTTCAGATTAGTGTAATCACTACCATAATCAATCTTACCATTTTCCTTTAACCAAAAAAATCCCAAAAATTATCTATTTCAGATTCGCCTTCGATGGTGTGAAATAGTGATCAAGAATGATGCCAGGGCACACTTTGACAACATTCGACAATTCCTTCACAGTCAAGGTATCAATTTTTCCCTTAGTGTTCCATGCATAGTTTCCAAGAAATCCTTGCTTTCTGTTGTCCAATGACAAAACTGCACACATAATTTATTTATTTATTTATTTATTTTTAATGGTGCTTGTAACAGGACAAATAGATCTATAGGTAATTTCAGCACCAGTAAAAAGGAAGACAATGGGGTAGTAAAAAATTCTATGATTTACAATTAAAAGCTCGGGAGAAAAGGTGAGACTAAAGGGAATGGTTCAAATCGGGAACAGGTGTAGATTCCAGTGTACTTTGTTTGAGATCACCTAAAAGTCACATCCATCATCCAGAGACCAGCACAAGATCCCACTAAGAGAAATACACTCAAATGCTTACAGATCATTACAACTTGAAAACAAAAAATATAACAGTACATAACTGAGATGATTTACATGGAAAAAATATCATCTCCTAAAACTATAATTACATTTGACAGTTTCCCTCCCAACCAAGTAACTCTGGCCAGGGCAAAACTAATTTATCTCATTCCAAGACAAAGACCGAAATCAAGTTGGAAAACAGATATAGGGGGATCGAAGACACAGCAAGTGATCTCCCAGCCCATTATGGGAGATCAGAAATTGGTAAACGAATTTGAGTGAAATTGAGAGAATGTTATCCTCGATTTGTCCAAAGTCTTATCAAGCAGTTTTTGCTATTAAGAAATATACAGAAGACTAACCAAAAAAACTAAATGTATATATTTAGGTTTAGTGACGCTGAATACTTTTTGACCATCCTCTAAAATTAGGTGTGACCATTAACACGATTTGGTCATTTATGGCAGCATTATCAATGTTTGTTATTGCAATAGTCTTGAGTAATGGAAGTAACGACTATCATTTTGTATTCCTGACAAAGTGTTGCTTGTAAGGTACTTTCCTGTTGAATGAAATATATCTGAGAACTAGGTCAAGCTCGGATCAGACCACCTATAAAACATATTTGATGACCAAATTAATGTTCAGTGCTTCTTATCATGATTTATGTGGTGATTGTATCAGCTTTAGGTAAACTGAACATTGTGTCAGTTAATTTGTAAACTTGTCATTTTGTTTCTTTAATATTTTTGCAAATTTATTATATTTATATTTTTGTAATTTGCATATAATAGAATATGGAACCATTTAAAACTATGATCGATAGTAGAGTAGAACGAAAGAGTGAAAATGGAGAGGCTTCGTATGGGAACGAAACAGTTTTGTTTTGTTCCCATACGAAGCCTCTCCATTTTCACTCTTTCGTTATATAGTAGACTATTTTAGCATTTCTCTGGCATACACCAAAAATTAAGATTTCTCCTTGGGATGAATAAAATTGTTTATTTCATTAATTGTATTTTTCATTCATTCTTTCAGGCAAACAGAAGTACACCCTTCCATTGTACCAAGCTATGGCTAAAGGTTCTAAAGAAGTAAAAGCTTTGGCCCTATCCATACTTGCTGAGACCAAGGATAACCTTCACTCAAATGTCAAGGCCAAAGTCGATAATGAAATTAAAAAATTTTAGATATTTAACTCAGAATGGATCCATATTTTTATATCAGTAAAATCAAAATATCAAATGAATTATGGCCAAATTGAAAATTTTTCAAAAAAAAAACAAAACTAAAATTGGACTTACCCCGGCTTTTCTCTCAAATTAGAACAAGAAAGCCTGATTTTTTTTTTTCTTTCATTTTCTTGAATGCTGTTTTGAAATATTGAGCAAGAGTATTCGATTCATTTTATTATATCCCTCAGAATTATCTCCTACTGTAGGTAGTGCTTTTTACACGGATTATGCAGAACACACTATTTAATGTGTTATTGTTTTGTAGATGTGCTCTACAAAATTCTTACCGAATTCATTCATGATTTTAATATTTGCTTCTTTACTGACGTACAGTCATGGTTGACAGGTATGTTGTAATATGACACAATGTTAATGATCCGCAGATCCATGACTTGAGTCTTGTTGTGGGTGGTGCAGAGTAGAGTCCTTGGAGAAGGCTCTTTCCTCATATTCTCTCACTGTACTCGGGTGTAAAACAAGTAACCTGGCCATTAACTACATTGTCTCAACCTGCATGTAAAGTATTGCTGTTGGATTGTTTAAACCTCTTGTAAAGCGCTTTGAACACATTCAGTGGATGTTACACTACACAAAGCTCAGGGGTTTGTATTTTTTTATTGTTTGTTCTTTTGCTTTGTTTTGTTGTTTTTTTAACAAAGCTAGATACTATAATTTTTAGTCGGACCAGTTATGGAAAAGAGTTTGAAGACTCCAAAGATATATAGGTATTGACAGACATGATAAAGGGAAATTGCTTCAATTTAAAAAAATATGGTTTTTTATTTATATTTTTATATGCTTGAGCAGCTATTTTATTGCCTTTGCCATAAGTATGAGAGCGCTATAGATAAACATATTGACAATGTCATTCTCTAATTGTGTTACTGGTTTTGACAACATTTTGCAAGAGGGGCAAAAATCATTATTGCTTCCATTCGTAATGCAAAGCATTATCTGTCATAAATTGTTACTCTTGTCCTTTCCACCTGTGTGCATGCGTGAACATGTATAACTTCACAAACTTCTGATGGATTTTAATGATAATTGGCTCAAATATTAATATTAGAATTCAGTGATTTTAAACAAAACAGCATTTCACTTCCTGTCTCTCCATGGTTTTGTTTTATGTCCAAGAAACAATAATTTCTATTATATCACACTTTTAGTTGAATTTCATAGTGTGTCCACATATTGACAAAATATCCACATTATTTTTGTTTCATTATTTTATATTTTGACTTCAATTTTTAACACACACTGGTTAATACTCTTCGAGTTCTTCAAATCGAATTTTTATGTAAATCTTCCCACCTTTTGAAACTTGGTGGGGAAGAGGGAAGGGGGAGTGGGAGGTGAATACGGAGGGTGCTTTAATGGGATAATGCTACAATCCCTTTTAATTTTTGTTTCATTTTAGTATATTATTTATATATATATCCCTAATGATTGAAATAAAATATATGCCATATTTTTTAATACGATATTCAGAATTTAATTTTATACTTCCGGTCAATGTACTGTCCCCGTCGTTTTTCGCGGCCGCAATTTTAGCTGTTACCCGCAACTTTCTGCGATTTTTGCGATTTTCCTGAATATTTTTTTTTTTGGTGGACTTTTCCCTTAACTAACTGGATACTGAGCTTTTTTTGACCGCACAACTCTTAGAGACTGGGCTTCGAGTTCGATAACTCAAGGATGTAACTCTCCTATCTTCGATAATTGTTTTTGAAGATCAAAATCAAAACAAGGCATTCTACTTTCGTTAACGTTTCGTTTTCGGTGGTAGCTGTGACTGTGACAGCACGGGAAACACCTTTGCAGTAGCCTACATTTATAATTTATATTGATCTATTTGTTTATACACGACCACACCACTTGAGAAATGGAGCGTTTTCTTATTGGAAAAAATAAGACTGCCCACAACGTTACTGCCCAGCAACTTTTGCCCTTTTTTACGGCAACTTTTGGAGTTTTAAATGGCAACTTTCCGCAGGGACAGAATGTATGAGATGATTTTGATATTTGCTCAATAATAATCGAGGTATATATAATCATACCTATATCTGATGTTTTTACTCACCTTACCGTTTTTTTCTCTTTTAAACATTTTTTTTTGTTAAACAATACTTGAGTAATCTGTAACTCTCCAGACGTTATGGGAGTGACAAATTCCAGTTGGTCATTCCTACATTCCAAGCTAGCTGTGTTTACTGATTTTCAAATCATATGGATGTCAAAGTGTGATGATGTTAACTTGTTAGCTGTTTTTGTTGTTTTGTTGGACATGTCAGTGTTATTCTTTATGTTTTTAAAGATCTTAACAAGTGTGTAGGAAAGGTGCCAGACAAAGCAAGAAAGAGAAATACAAGAGAAAAAAAATCAGTCTACCTTGACTGGGGATCGAACCTCAGACCTGATTACTGGTAAGACATGCTACCATTACACCACAGAGGCTCCCGATAGTTGGGACAATTTTAATACTTATACTCTTCATAAGGGTACGCGTTTTACGCTCCTTAATTTCTTAATTTGATATTTATGTTGTTTAGGGTTTTACAGAGCTTGCAACTCGTCATATCAGCGACAGTGTAAAGGAAGAAAATGATAGTCAAAAAATTTTTGAATTACAATTAAAGGACCCAAGGAAAAGTAAGACAAAGGGGAATTGATTCAAACATAGGGAACAGATGTAGATTCCAAGAGCATACCATCAATGTACTTAGTTTGAGATCATCTCAAAGTCTCATCCAGACACCAGCCCAGGATCCCACTAAAATGAATACACCCAAATATTTACAAGGTATGTTGTTCAAAAGAAGAAAAAATTATAAATACATAACTCTGATTTACAAGGAAAAAATATCACCTCCCAAAACTAACATATACATTTTACTGTTTCCCTCCCAGTCAAGGACTCCGGCAATGGCCTGGACAAAACCAAAGTAATCCCAGACAGACAGCTACTCAGATACTAGACATAGGGCGATAGAAGACACGGCAAATGGGAGACAATAAATGTGACCTCTCCGCCCACCAATTCAGAAAATCTCAACAAAGAGATGAATTATTAGTAGGATTAATAACAAACAAAAGCATAGACATAGAATTCAAAACGTTTATTTAGTATGTGGACGTCAAAGAAACTCAATCTAATTATTTTACAGTAGCATTACAGTACAAAAAGGAACTCAAAAATTAGACTGTTAAAAAAATTTGGATTTCAAACAAAATTTGTTTTGGAAATAAAATGAAAAACATTACATAAACATAACTAGCAAAATACATTGCTTATTTAATCTTATTTTTCAGGCATGTATCATGACAGATACGGTGTTTTTATATAATTTATCTTTTTAGGCTTAATTTGTTTGTTTTTTACCAGACTGTTACTCAAGAAAACATAATTAACCTCTTAATTCATCCTTTTCAATTTCATGAAATAAAATTATGAAGAAAAAGTAGTTTATGCAGAAAATGTATTTTTAAGAACATATAAACATTTGTGTTTGAAAATGAATTTTTTAAAACACTGCAATTTTTACACAAAAAAAAGATTATTCAAGTTTTTACAAGTTTTACGCTTGATAATTTTTGTGGTAGGAAAGATAATAAAATACAAACTAATTAAAATAAACAAAACAAAGAAAGTCTTTTCAAAATGTCCAGACTTAAATAGTATTAGTATTCGACATAGATAAATAATGTAGATCACTTTAAGAAAAAGGATATTGTGGTATATTGATAATAATATTGTCAGTCTTGACTTGAAAATAAGCGCAGTATATTTTTTCAAAATATCAAAAGGGATCAAAAATAATTTCTTGTAATAAAAACAAAACGTAATTATTAGTTATTAGTGAATTGAGTTAATAAAATATGTATAACAATCATCTAAAGGGGGGAAAAAGATAAAATAAAACAATTTTGGCAATTAGTCATCAAGAATTGTATCAGTAACACATAACGTGCGGTATCTAAAAAATGATCCAATCTCTCAATTCTTGTCCAATCTAATATTATGTGGCAGTTTTGAGCTCTTCAGAGAAAATTGAAAACGTTTATCACACACGCACACACATACATACACACACACACTCTCTCTTCTGTTCTATCTCTCTCAACACTTCACCCCCCCCCCCCCCCCCCCCAACTCTACAATATTTTTAGGAGGGCTACAGCTTAATGTTTTTTCTGTCTTCCCAACTATGTCAATAATATTTTACAGCAACCCAGCAATTCATATTTTCCTTTCCTTACAATACTATTGTTGTCTGTCTTATGTTTCATATAAGCAATGCCCTTCTTTCTTTGGTATGGCTATGGCAGAACTCAAATCCTTTTTTTTTTTCTTTTTTTTTCATATGCATCATTTATCATCATTAACCGACTAAAAATATCATCAAATACTAATACAGGTTTTCTTTAAATAAAGTATCTATTGTTTCCGCCTTCTAATAATTTTTTAACCTCTCCCTTACCCTTCAAAACATTCCCTTCCATCTTTTCACATTAAATGTTCTTATACGGAGGAGCTAGGACAATTGAACTAATCTTTCACCAGGTGCTAGGACAAGGGTACATCCATTGGCCTACAATCGTGCTCCATAACTGTCTGAGCTCTTTTTCTACTCAGTGCTGGTTTGCTGAGTGAGACAAAATATGTGTTTCATATTTTTTTTCTTGCGACATTAAAGAATGAAATTAGCATTATAGAAAAGAAAGCGAAACAAACATTAGACAATGACCAACAAGTTTGATATTTCTCATTTTACCCATACTATATTGTTGCAAAAAATGTAAAGATATCATGAACTTGTATTGAAAAAAATTTTAAATAAAGATTAGTTTAAAAAGGCAATGTTATTTAAATCAATTACAAATCATGAACAATTAAAATACCAGTAAGGATTAAAAGTAAAAGACTCATTATTTTACATTTCTTTGTCTTTAGCTTCAATTCTCTAAAATCTACTCCAAACCATGAGGACATAATTGAATAAATATTTTGGGTTATGGAACAAATTAATTTTAAAATTAATCAAATTGGTTGCGGGGAATGAGTTTTGATTCCAAACTTTTTTAACAAATGAAGATTAAAGACTAGACAAAGAATTCATCTAGGTGAAAATGTTGCATTTCCAAATTAAATACTGTGGAATGGGGTGACGAAGACCAACCCCCCAAATGTGCCCCCCCCCCCCCCCCCCCCCCCTTTCCCAGACTGAAAATTATTGAACAAATATGGCAAACTGTACATCACCTGATAGATTTCGCCCTTTCCACCACTTTAGAAAAAGTACATCGGACAGGTTATTTCAATGTCACGAAATATCACATAAAGATGTTAAAAATGTAATCTAAAGACCGTCATCTTTACATGACATATCTTGACATTGAAATAACCTGTCCAATATTCTATTTCTAAAATGTGGGAAAGGGTGAAATCTCAAATGATGTACATTTAAAAATAATTTTCAATCTGGGGGCCACGTTTGGAGGCCGGTCATAATCGGCCCATCTGGCCTAAGTCAACCCATTCCACGGTACATGAAATCTTCTAAAGTTCTTCATAAACTTAGTGATATGACACGTGAAATTCAATCTATCATATATATAAATATATGTAGGTAAATCTAATCTATATTTTGTCTGATGGCTTTGATAAACATTGAAATCTGTTAAATACATTTTAACTACAACAAAAGCTGTATTGTATAATGAGACAGGATGCCGATAATTTCCATTATTACGACAATCTATCATAAAATCTACTCCAAACCATGAGAACAGGTAATTGTTGTTTTAGAAATGCAACCAATCAACATGATAATAATAATAATAATACTTTTCTCTCTTTGCAATGCTATCTCAACACAAACAGCAAAATAATTTTAAAATCATTGATTTTGCAAGGTCTTTGTGGTCAGTGGCTACGTGGTTTTCAGACTTTATGGGTTACAGTGACCATAGATGACTTCTTCGTCATTCAGAACTTCGGGAATTTGACAATGAAATCCATTAGCACATTTACAGTTGTAAGTAGTGCTCGTGCTGACCCCTTGAATAGTCATACAGGGGCTAGTGCGTTCGCATTCATTCTTGAGAAGACAGGGAGAAAAATATTTGATTAGTTGTCAAAAGTTTTACAATGTTTACAACTTTCATGTCATGTCATAATATTGTGATCCACTGTAACAAGGAAGTATTATCTCAGTGTGATGGAAATGCTCAAAATTGAAGTTATGGATAAAAATATGATACTAGTTGAATTAAGTTTATTTTAAATTATCGAGAACAATTGACATAGTTTCTTGAAATGACAAACACTAAAATGTTACATTAATTCAATGGCTTTTAAACTTTGAAATTACTTTTTACTGATGGTCCCAAGCTAATAATATCACCACTTAACATGTAGAACTAAACTTGACGTCTGTAAGGCGCTACTTTTGTTATTTTTTTTTTCATTCTGGCACAGAACATTCCAAGCGGTAAGAACAATTGAATTATGACAACACTGAAGAATCTTTTTTTTTGCAAACCACATAACGGCAGCAGACCACCAATCATTATTATATTATGATCGATATACAGACCACCTGATTGTACCATTGATGACAGAAGATATATTTGCAACACACTGCGCATGGCCATATCAAAACATAAAAAATCTTTTCTCACTGGCAGGGACTTTAGCCTACCTGACATCATTTGGAATGAAGAACATCACAAAAACTTCCAAACAACATAGAAACAAATGGACTTTGTTGGAACCGCCAGAGACTTGAACCTGCATCAGGATAGTTCCATTCTCGACCTGTTATTTTACATTTCACTAAACATGGTGCAGAGCGCAGTAGTCACACCAGGCATAAGTGACCATGTTTCTATCCCAATAGTAGAATTCCAAACCAGTCTGTCTCGACACAAGAGACCAAAACGAGAGGTATTTCTATGAAAAAATGCTGAATCCCAAGCTAAAACTCAGAAATTTGAAGACCTCTGTCCCATTCATACATCAATATCATGTAAACTACTAGAAATTATAGTTCACAGCAAAATCATGAAGCACTTGGAACAAAACAAGATTATAACTGACTTGCAACATGGCTTTTGGCGATATCGGTCATGCGAATCACAATTAATTACAACCTGTACTGACTTCGTAAACACCATAAATTCAGAGGGCCAAACCTATGCAATCCTGCTCGATTTTAGCAAAGCTGAAGACATTGTTCAAGGGCCGACAGGGAACCACTATCATCCCTATTAACACAATGAAAACCCACAGAAGAAAAGAAAATACATGTGCAATGCCACTGCCATATTCCAGAATCAGTTCGCACAGCCATTTCTCTCCAGTACTATTCGTGCATGAAACATCATCTCTGAACATGTCTGAGCAACCACATGAAGCAGCAACTTCGGATTGGATACTCAGTTCACACATGAGTTCAGTGAGAGAATGTGAGTGAAGAGCCTTTTCAAAGGACTTAACTTGCACTGCCCTTAATGGGACTCGAACGAGGGACCTAAAATTTAGACCTTAAGAACACAAATGCAGACTTTACCACTATGGCTTCAGGTACTTTCTTTCTCATTCCTTCATAGTAAAGTCATACTTACAACATGTTCTGCGCATACGTAATGGTGGTGAATCTGGTTGTCAATTCCAAAGCTCCTCTCCTTCAGCACCAGGGGGGATGTACCACAGCGACAATTATAGGCGGCAATGTCAGTAGGCAAGGCCAAGGAACCCACTGCTTCAAGAGACTAGAGACGATAAATAAATTATTAGAAAGACAAGTTAATCCAGTTTGCATTTAGCTTGAGGCGCTTCAAAATAATAACTGAACATGTGATCAACCGTCTCAAACCTCTATTGTATGGATGTGGACCCGTTGATGCCCGATATTGAAATTAAAGCCAAGAATATATGACCCACCACCTCAAAATGGTATTATGTCGGGGTGGTTTAGATGCAAAGCAAACGATTGAATTTATATCCTTTTTTGTGTTTGTCTTTAGGGGTTTAACGACACTTAGGCCTACACTTGTGGCTTGCGACACAATTAAATAAAGTGGTGAGTTAAAACCTCTTGCAATGTGTAGATGAAAAGGATGGGTAAAAATTAGGTTTGACAACAAAATCCATCGTGAAAAAAAAAAGATATCACTGAAATAGTTTGAGATTAAAATTGGTTTCAGATATCTAAACACAACGCCGCCAAAAGATTAACCATATAAAAATCCACATTACGGCATAAGCATTTAAAGCAAAAATCATATAGAAAAACACAAGCAAAGAAAACATGGTCCTGCCGTTAGTTACATTGCATCTACATGGATAAACACTCCACGGGGCTTGTTGCTATGAAAGGCTTTTTTCCCCTTTTTATTTTCTTTAAAAAATATTAATGTGTGATTGACAACTCAGATAAAGTTGAGAGAATTTTTTTTTTCAATTTAGAAAAATGAAGATCTTTGCACAAAGGACGTAAATATGTCTCATTTCACATTACGGTAATTTATAGAAATTACAAGGTTTTCTATCTCAAAAAAAAGTAAAAGAGAAAAACTCTCGGCATCTACTTACGATTTCACCCGGTTGACAGAAACTTTTTGGCTCAATTGGTTTGCAGAACATCATCTGTAGGGTCATGTTGTGAGCTGGGGTTGAGAGAAATACATATTTTCAATTAATGATGATGGTGAGTGATGAAGACAGTAACAACACCAACCACGACGACAACGCACGACACCTATGACGATGACAATGGTGGTGGTGGTGGTGGTGATATGATGACAACAATGATGAATATGATAATTGATGACGATTATTATTATTATTATTATTATTATTATTATTATTATTATTATTATTATTATTATTATTGTCTACTCCGGATAATCGCAACATTTCCCAGGAAACGGAATTAATTCTAAATAAAAGTCACTGGTTAATTGCAACAAACTTCGGTTAATTGCAACACATTTTCAACATCAAAAAGTGGCAAATTTCAGAAATCAATCAAACAAAATCTCATCAAGTTTTATCATTGATATAATGACAGGTTGAAGAATCGAGAGTGGGTGGGGTTTAATGTTACAGTAGTGTGTCACGACCCTATTAGAGGGCGGGGCTTTACAGTATGGGTTTGTGAGGTCATTTGTGACCATTAGATAAGGAGACAAAGGGGCAGGTAGGGTCTAGACATCAGTAGGCAATAACAATAACAGTTGTAAGAAGAGACAGCGATATCCTTCATTGTGGGGTTGACAACTGTGCATTGTGATCAATGGGTTTGGTTAGAGCTCATTGTCTCTCATCACAGCTACTCTTCGACTCGTTGAGAACAAAAGAATGAAAGTTAATCCAATCTGAGTAAGATGTCGGCTTGCGTCAAAGCTACTTTTGATTGTCAAAATCTATACAGGGCATGTGGTTTTTGATTCAATCAAATTGCTCAGCTGTGGTGGACTAAGAACACTGTTTACAATAACTGGTTTCAGTTTACCATACATGTGTAAAATGTTGCAACATTGGACAGGAAACTAAACTGCGGTTAATCGCAACATTTTCACTGATCCCAAGGTGTTGCGATTATCCGGATTATCCGGAGTGGACTGTATTACTATTATTATTATTGTTATCAGTATCATTGTTGTTATTATTGTTATTATTATTATTATTATTATTATTATTATTATTATTATTATTATTATTATTATTATTATTATTATTATTATTATTAATATAATATTTTGTATTATTATTATTATTATCATCAACATCAACATCATCATCATCATCACCATTTTTATTAATCAATATATTATTATTATTATTATTATTATTATTATTATTATTTATTATTTATTATTATTATTATTATTATTATTATTATTATTATTATTAATATGTTATATATTATTTTATTATTATTATCATTATGTTATTATTATTATTATTATTATTATTATATTATATTAATTATTATATATATTATTTGTATTATTATTATTATTATCATCAACATAATATTATATCCCATTTTATTATCAATATATTATTATTATTATTATTATTATTATTATTATTATTATTATTATTATTATTATTATTATTATTATTATTATTATTTATTATTATTATTATTATTATTATTATCAATATTATTATTATTTTTATTATATATTATTCATTATGTATTATTATTATTATTATTATTATTATTATTATTATTATTATTATTATTATTATTATTATTATTATTATTATTATTATTATTATTATTATTATTATTATTATTATTATTATTTTTTTTTATCGTCGTCGTCGTCGTATCATCATCATCATCATCATCATTCATACATCATTACATTATTCATTATATTATTATTATTATTATTATTATTATTATTATTATTCATTATTATTATTATTATTATTATATTATTATTATTATTATTATTACATTATTATTATTATCATTATTATTATTATTATTATTACTATTATTATTATCTTATTATTACTATTTATTTATTATTATATTATATTATTATTATATATTATATTTATAATTTTTTATTATTATTATTATTTTAATTATTATTATTATTATATTATTATTATTATTATTATTATTATTATTATTATTATTATTATTATATTATTATTATTATTATTATTATCATTATTATTAATATCATTATTATTATTATTATTATTATTATTATTATTATTATTATTATTATTATTATATTCTGTCCTTGTATAGCAGTAAGACCTATTACACACATTACCCCAACCGACTCTGGGTTGAATGTATACCCGCCTATACAGGGAGTGTCATATTCTAAAAGTCAGCAGTACAAAAAGTTATGCCTAACAGGCGACTTGTACAGAATCCAATGGAAAATTGGTTCCATAATATAGTCTACCGGGATTGTTTTTTTTTTTCTCTGCATTGTTTTTTAAAATTTTTTTTATCATTAGACGTCAATTTTTTTTTATTTTTTTTTTGCTTCGTTTTGTTTTTGTTTTGTTTGTTTTTTGGTCTGTTTTTAAGAGTTTTACGGAGCTTGCAACCCACTTCGGTTATTTTCGCGCTATTACAAAGGAACGAAATGTGATACCCAAAAAATTCTAGATTTACAATTAAAAGCACAAGCTAAAAGGTAAGATAAGGGGAAAGGTGCAAATAGGAAACGATGAAAATTTCGTTCGACTTAGTTTGAGATCACCGAAGTCTTATCCAGACACAAGCACCGGATCCCAGAAAGAAAGATACACTCAAGTGTTTACAAATCATTATACAACATTCAAAACAAAAATATGTAAAAGTACATAACAGAGATGTGCTTTATAAGGAAAAATAATATCATCTCCCAAAACTGTACATTTGACTGATTCCCTCCCTGACTGTCATGGACTCCGGCCATGGTCAGGACGAAACTAAGTAATCGTATTCCAAGAATCTATACAGGGCATGTGGTTTTTGATTCAATCAAATTGCTCAGCTGTGGTGGACTAAGAACAGTGTTTACAATAACTGGTTTGAGTTTACTATACATGTGTAAAATGTTGCAACATTGGACAGGAAACTAAACTGCGATTAATCGCAACATTTTGGACAGAAAGCAAACTCGGAAAACACATAAATGGGGATAGAAGATACAGCAAGTGATCTCCTGCACACTATGAATGGGAGGTAAATAAAAATTTAAAAAAACACCCAGTACTGGGGCAATGAATGAGGCATCGTGGAAAGACGCTACGATATACATACTGACATACTTATCTGAACCAGTTCAGTTCTAGCCCTTTGGTCATAAAGATACCGTGCGCTTGGCTAAGAAACTCACAACATTGCCATCAGAAAGCATAACGGACCAACACACAAAACTATGTGTAACCATGAAATTTTATGGTCTGGTTGATACAGTTCAGTGAGAATTACTCATAAACATGGATGGCAAAAAACAGTAACAAAGACCTGAATGACGTCAACTTCATTCTACCTATACAGATATAAATAATGTATGTGTATGAGTGTGTTTGAGAGATAGAGAGAGAGTGTGTGTGTGTGTGTCTGTTTGTGTTAACGTATATTTAATCCATGTACTCACTGTCAGAGATAAGTCTTCGCGAGACCACGTGACGAGGTTTACTCCAATCATCAGAACAATTGAACGGACGGTTGCAGGTGCACGTTCCAGTCTCAATGGTTTGGAGATCATTGCCGGAACTGTCCCTCATGACCACTTGAAGCCGGCACGGTTTGTTGAAATTAGGACACCTTGGTTGCTAGGGAAGACGAAAATCCAAATTAAGTTGTTTTGTTTAGTTTGTGATTGGTTTGTGTTAACTTGAGGGAAGACGAAAATCCAAATTAAGTTGTTTTGTTTAGTTTGTGATTGGTTTGTTTTAACTTGAGGGAAGACGAAAATCCAAATTAAGTTGTTTTGTTTAGTTTGTGATTGGTTTGTTTTAACTTGAGGGAAGACGAAAATCAAAATTTAATCAAATATATAGCGCAATATTCACCAAACGCCTTACAAGAGGTCCCCAGTCAACAGCAACATTTAACATTTGGGAAGAGACATGATATCTGTTAGGCGATATTAATATTTCATTTTATTTTTCGACAGAGACAACGCTGTTAACGGTCAGGGAGAATGTGAATAAAGAGCCTTTTTCAAGGACTCAACAATGAGCCGCTTTGAGCGGAACTCGAACCCTGTATCTTCCGTTTCAAGCTACTATTTAGATAAAACGCTGGTCTATCGCAATGAATGCACCTTCTAACAGTTTATTCAAACCCAACTTCCCAATCACTGCTGGGTGGAAAGAGGGGGCAGAGGGAAAAATCACCCGACTCAAAATCGATCCGGGCCCAGTCCATTTGAAAAACAGTAAAACTTGCATTTAAAAATTTGGCCAGAAAACTCGTCCTTTGCTAAGTCCCAGGTTTGAGAATATTTGCCAAGATGAGGGTCATTTAAATCGATGGATATTTGAAGGACGAGTTTTCTGGCCTAATTTGTAAATATTTACGGCAGTTAACTGTGGTTAAGTAGATCAGCAAAAGGCTTTTGAGCGAAAACGTGAATGTGACACATTTTAGCTGATAATGTCAATAGTGACTTAAATAAAAGTGTAAAATCATAATTAACCCATAAAGTGATATTCAAATTAGAAGAAAAATGTCAAAACCAAACAATCATTGTATTTAAATAAGTGTAATGTATTCATAAATTATTGTGGTTATAGTTACACTATTATTATTACTATTATTATTATTATTATTATTATTATTATTATTATTATTATTATTATTATTATTATTATTATTATTATTATTATTATTATTATTATTATTATTATTATTATCATATGACGAACCACAGCTGTAACTTCTGTGACTGATTCCACTTTGTTCAAAAACAATTGCTTATAAAATCAGCATTCACCAAAAATATTATACGGCTATGGAGTAAACTTGAGCTTTTATATACCGCAATATCCAATAAGCGTGCTCAAATCGCTTTACAAGGGGTCCCCAGCTTACAGCAACACTTAACATGTAGGACAAGACATTATCCTGTAGGCGATATTGCAATTTTTCGGAGAGAGAGAGAGAGAGAGAGAGAGAGAGAGAGAGAGAGAGAGAGAGAGAGAGAGAACGGTGAGTAAAGGCCCTTTTCCAGGGATTCAACTATGCGCCGTCCAAAGCGGGACTCACACCCTGGACACTCCGATCAGAAGGCGAGTGTCATACCACAAGACCGCATATCCGCAAGAGAGAGAGAGAGAGAGAGAGAGAGAGAGAGAGAGAGAGAGAGAGAGAGAGAGAGAGAGAGAGAGAGAAAGGAATACAGGAAGAGGTGTGTGTGTGTGTGTGTGTGTGTGTATGTGTGTGTGTGTGTGTGTATGTGAGAGAGAGAGAGAGAGAGAGAAGGGGGGGGGGGATAACAGGAATGTTTTGTGAAAAGAATAGGTCCGTATAAAATGTATTGAAGGAGGAGTGAGTGGTTGGAGTGAGGAACTTTGTAAAGTTCTTGGATGTGGGTACCTTTGCAATCAGTCTTAATTCCAATGCATTAAAACATTATGTTCCCTGTTGTATTGATTTATAAAAAAATGTCTGTGTGAATCGTGAAGTAAATTTATTATGAGGATTATATTATTACTATTACTACTATTTCTATTACTATTTCGTCCAATATTATCTATAACCCCAATGGATTCTATCTAAATAAACTAACTATTGTTAAAATTAGCACCCATAATAATCATAAATCTATGAATCTATCATGACCTTGCATGACGTGCACATATGTGCAGGTCTGATAGCCCAACGCACTTTTGGGTTTGCTTTAACATTATTGTAATGGACAATATTTTGCATTGATTTTGAGAGTGTTTCCATGACAACAATGAGCCCATAACCATTTGGGTTATCAGACCTGCACATAAGTGCACATTGCCCTGCACATAATACTTATTAGAGAACTGAAGAAAAAGGAAATGACGAAAAATACAACAACATTGTTTTGTCATTAGAGAACAAAAACAGCATTCATAAAATAAAATAAATCATGATTACAAATAATTTGATGATTTAATTGATTGATTGATTAAATAAATAAATAAATAAATAAATAAATAAATAAATAAATAAATAAATAAATAAATAAATAAATAAAATCTACTCTGAAAAATTAGGAAATGCATTTGCAAGAGGTCACAAAGACAGAGGAGGCCTTTTTTACATCAGTGAATTGTGTAATAAAAATTTAAAAATAAATAAATAAATAAGAGCTATTACAGGACAGTGAATAATTCATTCTAGTCAGTTATGATAAAAGCAGCAAAATTGTAAGTTCTTAGTTACAGCTGTACTGAGAGACATCATCCGGAATCAACATATTACGAACAGGAACACACCCAAATGCTTATGTCAATATTATACAATAACAAATAAATATAGCAATAGATAACAGAGAGATGTTTTACAATGGAAAAAAATAAAATCTCCCAAAACTTTTAGCTATCCATTTGAATATTTCCCTCTCAGCCAAGGACCCCGACAAAGGAACGGACAAACAAAACCAAGTAATCTCATTCCAAGACGATGACAAAAAGCAAGTTTGAAAACGGATATAGGGGTATAGAAGACACTGTAAGTGACCTTCCTGCCCACTATGGGATATAGGGGTATAGGGGACACAGTAAATAAAACATTTTTTTTTAAAATAATAAAATTCCATTTATTCATCCCAAAGGGGAAATTTGTCTCTAGGGTCTATTCCAAGGGAAGACTGGAATAACCCAGGCGTCAGCCGCAGTGCAGCGCCGCAAATTGAGCTAGGGCGAGATGACTTGCCAAAGGCCACACAGCGCAGTGGCGGGTGATCGAACTCGGTACCTTTCGGTACGAAGCAAAGACCGGACCGCTGAGCCATGCTGCCCCTAATTAACCAGTAAGTGACCTCCATGCCCACTATGGGAGGTCAGGAACCCCACCCAAGATGTCATTCAACGTTTATTTTCAGGTATTTTAGTTTTGTTCTTGTTCTTGTTTTGTTTTTTTTTCCAGCAAGGTCATTAACCAATTTGCTCATCTTGGACAACATGGGTGATTCCTGTTGACATCATACGTTTGTTTGATGGACTATCTATATTCCTTCATGAAATGTCTAAGCGACGGCATCCCGAGTTCCTTATGATGTCGCGCGGAAGGGCGTTATTGAAAAAAAAAATATTTAAGAGCTTTTCAGTGCATTTGACGGCAAATGTTTAGTTAAACAATAGCGGTTTATCATTAGTGACTTTCTTTTTACCCATTGAAAACTGTGAAGTATTTTTTTTTTAATCGCAAGTAAGCAATTCTGCAAAGAGATAAAAATCCTAAACCTGATATTACACTACACAAGCATAGCGTCCCTTCAATGAACGGTGTCCGCACAATGAACGTGATGGTAAGTCGACCAAATCAAAGTGTATGATTCAAGTGTTGAATAATTTGGACTCAAATTCAATACATTTTCGACTTCGTAAGAAAACTTCATGGAGCTTTTTATTTGGGTGGGCACCGAGAGGTATTTTCTGCATTTAATATCTTATACCAGGTGTCTCAAACTTAATGTTCTTGTGGAATATCGAATATCACAAAGTTCGTTGAGCATACAATATATTTATTAAGCAATAACATTTTGGAATCATTCGGAAAAAGTTATGTGATTTAACAGAAAAAGCACATCCACTTGTATATCGCGAATTTATTAAAGGAGATGCTTGCAATGACCTCTTTTGCGTCCCATACATTTGCGTGCTCTCGTGATGAAATGATGTGTGGCTCTCTCACAAAGCTGCGGATCGATAACCTTTACTAGTGACTGTTCCACTCGATGTCTCGGTTCATTAAAGACTCTGGAATCTTGCACCTGACATTTGGTCTTTCAAATGTTCCCAAAGAAAAAAATCCAGAGGATTCTAATCGGAACTGTAAGAGGCCCAGGGATGCTTCTACAACGGCTAATAACACGATCACTAAAATGAGCTCAGTTCCAGGTCAAGGAATGTTTTACCGTGTCCCCACAGCTGCACCATGCAACATAAATCATTGCTGTTGTCGCTCTTCTTTGTCACACAATCGTCCCAAAGATCGCCAAAAATTGCCCCATTACTTTGACATACCGATCTGCAGTAACAGTTTGTATCTCTACATTTTCATCACAAAACCAAAATGGCCCAATGATGTCCTGAGCGTTTAAAGCCGCCCACACTGTTGCTTTTTGCACATGTCGATAGGGCTTTATTTTTAGATCGTTTTTGATATAGGATTTGTTGAGCTGTTTGACAAGCCCATTCATGAGACCGTCTACGTACAGACTTTTTCAGATGTCTCCGCACAGTTTTGAACTCTTGCCACATTTTCGTCACATGCTCTTTTAAGATGCGAACCCCCTTCTTCGAATGGCTTCCCGAAAGACAACCACTTTGCCTAAAACTTTCAAACCATCTTCTGATTGTCTTGACAGACGTTACATGCCATTTCAACCTGGAATCAATTCAACACTCCATGCGAATTTCAAGTTGAACTTTACTTGGTGACTTCAGATGCAGATATATCTTTGAACACAGAATGCTTTTTTTTCTGTTCATGTCAAAGAAATAGCTATTGTGTCTGTAGTTTCGACAATAACAAAAGAATTGGGATGCAGTAGCTATATTGCTTCCGAATGTTCGTTTTTATTTTCTTTTAAATTTGGTGCAAATTGGTTCATAAATAATAAAGTTATATAAAATTCAGTGAGGGGCATTACGTTTGAAACAGTAGGTATACTTCACACACTAATTGTAGATTACTAACACAATGATACGATGTGGTCCATTACACGTAGAGTTTAACAAGCACCACAAACAAGTATCTAGGTCAAACACTAGACTTATACTTTGAGTTAACTCATCGTTTTAAATAAACTTTTTAAATATCATTGTGGAACAAAAGTTTGTCGCGAAAAAGAAATTGAAGATTTGTAACTGATTTGGATCAAAGGTTTTATACTTGTTGAAAAGGGAGAAACGCCGATAGTAATGGTAATTATGAGTCGCCTTGAAGTTCGTGTTTAATAATAATAATAATAATAATAATAATAATAATAATAATAATAATAATAATAATAATAATAATAATAATAATAATAATAATAATAATAATAATAATATTGTAATAATAACAATAATAATGATAGAAATAATAATGATGATATAACAATTATGATAATAATAATAATAATACCTAAAATAATAATAATAATAATAATAATAATAATAATAATAATAATAATAATAATAATAATAATAATAATAATAATAATAATAATAATAATAATAACAATAACAATAACAATAATAATAATTCATGTTAATGCATACAGAAATATATTTTATTATAATATAGGTGACGACTCACCCTTGTCCAGTGTCCATTGGTGTAATATCCGTGTGAACACTCCAGTGACAGGAACAATACCAAGACAGAAACAGAAGTCACAAGCATTGTGAATGTGAAATTATCTTACACAGGCAGTAGGCAGATTGTGTCAACGTCAATAGTGTAGGCTTATAACTTCTGTTCTTTGAAACGAATACCGTTTCAGATATGAGCAATATAATATAAAAACCCGACAAATAATTGACAAATAACTAGAAAAACGTCCCAATAATATTTCACATTAAACAAAGGAGTTTATTTGTGTTTATTATATTATAAATTGCCTGTTTAGAACGGAATCTGAGAACAAAAATAAACAATGCACATAAATGTTGAGCTGTCCAGAATCAGCGCTGAGTCCTATGAGTGTGGTTGTTCCTCGTCTTCCAGTATCCAAATAATACGGTGACAACCTGTGATAGTAAATAAAATATTAAAAAGTGAAAATAAAACTGCTCAATTTTCAAGTTTTTTAGAGATATGCGTGACCTGTGCACAAATATTATAAGCATAGCTGTCAGTTCAACGATAAGTCGATCAACTCATAATTTATTATTCCAGCTTTTAATAAGATTTGAACTCAGTTGAGAGGTGATCTGGCAAAATCCGTCGGGTGTCGGAAAAATTAAAATCCCATATTTGAATAGAGGCACCATGTCTGAACAAAGTGCAATTTGAATTTTGTAATTGTCTTAATTTAGGTCCACTTTAATCACATTTGAAGTGAGTGGGTGAAAAATGGTTTAAATGGAGAAAATCGCTTTTTAAGAAAAGACAGATATATTTTTTACACCGATGGAGCTCGGGAAAAAAATTAATTAAAATCTTTATAAATTTTAAATTGTAAAATCATTTCGTGAAAATGTAGTTGGATGGATACTATATACGCTGGGGTGAAAAAAAGAAAATCATGCAGATTACGATTTTTCACTTTTATTCGCTAGTATCTCAAAACTAGCTCCCACGACATCCGACGGGTTTTGCCAAATCACCTCACAATTTCTATTGACAATACACTTTTCGACTTCGTAAGAGAACTCAACGGAGCTTTTTGTTTGGGCACAGAGAGATATGTTCTGCATTTAATATCTTTTATATTCCCCTCACTTAACGTAGAATTCTTTCCCAATGTTAAGAGCGAAAAATGGTATGTATAAATTTTAAAAAATTGATTGTATTCAAAATAATGAGAGGAACCACTAACTGGTATTCAATGCAAGTACTCCCACTTCATTGTCATACTCTTTTCCTTTTAAAAGGAAATGTATAGAGCAGTAAAGTTAGGTGCCCCAAACGTAAACAAAGGTCGAGAAGCACGTGGCAAACCACATGTTCCTGTCTTGACAGCTCACGTTCCAATGTAAATAATAGAAAAAAATAACCTTTAAAATTTGGCTGTTAGGTGGCAAAAGAAACACATATTCATAAATACTCGATCATGCATCAAATAATGTCTAGATATGGATATTTTATGGAACAAAAGGTACAATTTTCTAAAATTTATCAAAAGTTACAGTCTATCTATTTTTAGACCAAAGCAAATTATTGCGCTGGTGTGAACAAAACGAGAATTATTCGGAGCCTGATTTTCATAATAATTTAGCCTTATATTATTATTTCTGCAACTGTTAGATTTTATGTAAACATATTTTCAATACTGAAAGTGTATTGCCTACAACTCAAACTACAAAATTGGGAGACCTATATTGTGCGTAAATTGTTCCGGTCCCTAACGGAAATCACTAGCAACTTGTTATTGTTTACGTTAGGAGCACCTAACTTTACTGCTCTATTAATATGAACAATTCTTTACGAAATATTTGATTAAAAATATCGATTTATTTTGAATCGAAACGAGGGAAACAGAGCCTCAATTGATTGTTCTTCAGACAAAAAAAAAAAAAAACAAACAAGAGATTTACTTCCGGCGACACAATGGAATCGGCTGATCCGTCAATGAAAACTTGGGTTTTGTTGACGATCTAGTAAAATTGGATTGTGTTGACGATCTAACAATATCTATGAGCAGTCTATATTGCCTCACATCCACAAAATTCTACCAAAATCAACATATGGCATTAGTTAAAGTTTCCATCTGACTCGGGTCCTGGATGGAGAATGAATATCTAAAGTATTTCGCACTCCCTCCACACTCAAATACACTTGGAATTGTGAAAAGGTCAACAACGCAAAGCACGGCAACACTTGACTAGGAATGCTAAGAATCTACGGAAACAAGCGCGCCAAATTTCGCTCTGAGTACCGCGGTATATATTTTTTTTGGTTGTTTGTATTGTTTGTTTTCTTGTTTTTAGTTTGCTTTTTATTTGTTTATTGAGTGGGGGTTATTATTTTTTATTATTATTATTATCAAACATGTTCTATCATATATTTATTAATCTATTTATTTATTTATTTATTTATTTATTTATTTATTTATTTATTTATTTATTTATTTATTTATTTATTTATTTATTTTTGAAAGGGAAGAGTTCTGAATTTTTTTGTTTCATATTCATGAAATGTTAATTATGCATTTCTTTTCGTTATTCATAATCCTGATTAAGCATCCTATTTATTCGAATTCCGATATATTTTTGTTCGGTGTTTCAGTGATGTGGGTGGGTTTTTTTTTTCTCTTTTGTTGGCTTGTTTGGGTTTTTTTTTTTTTTTTTTGTCTATTGTTATTTTGTTGTTGTTTTTTAATTGTTTTTTTTGTTTTTTGTTGTTTTTTTTTTGTTTTTTTTTTTTTGGGGGGGTCTTTTTCTTTTCTTTTTTTTTCATGTTGTTGTTGTTGTTGACGTTGTTATTGTTGTTGTTGTTGTTGTAGTCGTTGTTGTTGTTGTTGTTGTTGTTGTTGTTGTTGTTGTTGATGATGATGATAATGATGATATGATGATGATGATGATGATGATGATGATGATGATGATGATGATGATGATGATGATGATGATGATGATGATGATGATGATGATGTTGCTATTTGTTTTTATTTTGTTTGCTTTGTTTCTTTCATCATTTTTTACAATCTCTTTTTTTTTTCATATTTCCATCGCCGCCTGCCATGAGCTGACAGAAACATCGCTACGAATGGGAATTCGTTCAATGATTCCAAAAAACAAGAGTAGTGGAAGAGAGTAGGGGTAGCCTACAGACATGATAGTTGAGAATCTTGTCTAAGTGCCGTCATACGAAAAGCGCGCATTGGCGGAAATGTGAAATGTCGGTTCTTCGTTTTGAATGAGCATACAGCCCATTCAGAATTCAAGTTATCTAGCAGATGGAACCGGTAAACAGGAAATAAGATAAAATACGTGGGATGGTATTGATATAAATTTAATAGGAACCATCCATGATATATCATTAGGAATTATTTATCCGCTGAGTACAGTGCAACACCTTTATAACGATACACGTGACGAGCCCAAAGTTGTTTTTTTTTTTTCAAATAGCTGGATCAAGAACGTAATGGTAAAAAGATAAGTTTATGGTGACGATGATGATGATGATGATGATGATGATGATGATGATGATGATGATGATGATGATGATGATTATTATGATGAAGAAGAAGAAGGAGAAGGAGAAGGAGAAGAAGAAGAAGAAGAAGAAGAAGAAGAAGAAGAAGAAGAAGAAGAAGAAGAAGAAGAAGAAGAAGAAGAAGAAGAAGAAGAAGAAGAAGAAGAAGAAGAAGAAGAAGAAGAAGAAGAAGAAGAAGAAGAAGAAGAGAGGGAAGTGGAATAGGAGGGGGAAAAGACACGGAGAGATGGAGAAAGGGGTGAATAAGGGGAAGGGGGGGGGGGAGGAAAGTTGATTGCTACAAGGAGCTAAGCCATTGAGTGGTTCAACTTTCCGACAGAGATAGGATCTCATTCAAACGATTGTCCTGGGGTTATAATTTAACCGTGTTCTACTGTAACTTGGTCTTCATCAAAGAATTAGCAGGTGGATACCTTAAAAAACACAATTCAAACATTTCAAAAACTAAATTCTTCTTTGCAATCATCGCTTTTAAATAGATTTATATAAATAGACAGGGATAGTTCTATGGTGGGAAATGTTTGGCAATGATTAAAAACAAATTAAAGTGGAAGAATAACACGTTGCAGCACTTGAGATCACAGGAAGTGGTGAATTAATAAACCATTTCCTATCGAGATAGAATACAACAAAATATAATCTGTCGACCTTTTTATCTATATTTTTCTAGATGGATTCCATACATGGCCCCGGATGGTACACTGATGTACTCTGGAAAAACCCATATTCTAAAATTTGGCCAGAAAAGTCGTCCTTCAAATATCGATCGAATTAAATGACCCTCATCTTGGAAAAAAAAGTTCTCAAACCTGGGACTTCGCGAAGTCCCGTGTTTGAGAGGTTGTTTTTTTTTTTTCAAAGATGAGGGTCATTTAAATCGATCGATATTTGAAGGACGAGTTTTCTGGCCAAATTTTAAAATGAGTTTTTCCAGATTACAGCAGTACAGGTGTGAGAGTGAACCTGGAAACGGCGTAGGTCTACTCAATTTTTAAATTGTGACCAGTCGTCTCAAAAAGGTATTGTATTGGGCAATATTTTGCGTCATTTGTTTTATAGATTTCCATTACAACCATAGTGAATTGGGTTATCTGACCTACAAAAAAGTGCACTCTCAAATATTTTCCGTTACAACAATGTTATATCAAGCCCACAATTGCGTTCGGTTCTCAGACCCGCAAGTACGGTAATTATACTTTGAGCTGAACCCAATGAACTCATCAAAATTAGTTAAAAGAATTGCTTTCATTGAAGTGAGTAATTTTTGTTTTTTTGTTTGGTTGGTTTTGTTTTGTTGTTTTGTTGTTTATTTTGTTTCTTTTGGGAGGGGGTGGTTTGTTTGTTGTTGTTTTTTGTATTGTTGTTTTTTAAGGGGGGGGGGGGGGGGGGTTTTGTTATTTTTGCTTATTTTATAATTAAAGATTAAAAAAATTTCTTAATCTAGTTCATTTAGAGAAAAACAAAATGCCAGATATTGACATTGTGAGTCACATTTGAGATGTTTGTTTTTAAGGGTTTTACGGCGCTTGCAACACATTAAGGTCATATCAGCGCCAGTAAAAAGAAAGAAAATGGGATAGTAAAAAAGTTCTAGAATTACAATTAAAGCACCCAAGAAAAGGTAAGACAAAGGGGAATTTGTTCAAATAGAAAACAGATGTAGATTCCAAGAGCACACCATCCTAAAGGTCCCATCCAGACACAAGCACAGGTCCCTCTAACAGGGATACACTCAAATGTTTACAAATCATAAGTGTAAACAAAACAATACAGTGCATAACAGAGAGACGATTTACAAGACAACAAGACAAAAAATATCATTTCCCAAAACTCTAACTATACATTTGACTGTTTCCCTCCCAGCTAGGGTATCCGACCAGGGCCTGGACAAAACCAAGTAATCTAATTCCAAGAAAAAGACAGAAAGCGTGTTGGAAAACAGATAATTCCGGGGGATAGAATACGCTGTAAGTGCCTTCCTACCCTCTATGGGAGGTAAAGAACCCCACCCAGACATTTGAGATGATGACCGAGAGAATGAGGCATTCGCATTGTGATCTGGGCGGCTGGGGATATGAGTTGACATTTTTCAGCCGCTTCTTTAGTTTGTTATCTATTTACTATTGTTACTTTTATAAAATCTATACTGAGAGCAGAATCTTATCGGGGAGGGGGGGGGGGATGCCAGGAAAAAATCTGTATTTTTAAACCATTACCCATTTTTTAAAGTAATTTTATGTCAATCGTAATCTGAAACCCTTTCATGTCACTTTCTCACGCGAGGGCGTTGTCTTTTTGGTTCTCATCAATGATCTTTGCTATTCATGTCAAAATGGAGTTAATTGACAAAGAGTTTTTATGTTGCTGACAAGTGTAAGTCTCGCCGGAAAATAACTCTTTAGCCACCCATTAAGTGAACAGCTCCATTGGTGTTTCGTCAACAATCGTTGAGTAAAGTCAACAATCTTGTATGAATGAGTAGGTACACAATTTCATTCATCGGGGCGTTACGTCTTTTGTTTAAAAGCAACTTATCTCACAAAATGATATTATAGCTGGGAGATGTCAATATAATACATACAACCAACCACAGCTATCACAATGTTAATTTATCAGTGAATTCACATACTAACTGGTTTAATATTAATCAGCTCAACACAAAAGCAGCAATGTTCAATGCTGACTTTTCCGTGGTTTTAACTTTAAAATGCCTTTGTTAATTAAGAGTCGATGGTCTAAGTCATCAATATTCATTTCCAAACTACAAAGGCTAATCATTTTACAACGAACAATGATGCACTAAAGAGGGATGATTTATTTTTTAAAAATTATCTTTAACAACAACAACAATAACAAAAACAACACTTTTTTAGAACTCTTCTATTTATATAAATATATTGTTATCCTGTTGCCATAGGCATTTGTCTTGATTTAATAGAAACTTCCCCTTGTATTGCCAGTATATGGGCAAAGACTAGAATATTTCGTGTCTGTCGTATAACCAAAATTATCTACTTGTTTAATTATTTTTTTTTTAAAACTAAAGCATGCTTCATCCAATTATACCATATATAGTCCAGTAACAAAGCCAAGCCATGCTTGGTGTGGCGATTGATAGAATGGGTGAGCTTTGGGTAATGGTGGATATTGTAGGAGTGATAGTATAAAAGAAGAGAGCCAAACAGGTGGATTGCATGTTGTATAATTACAATTCGGCCTCATGTTTTCTGCAGGAGGACTGAATGAAGAATTGTAATGCGCATTTACTGAGCATAGTCAATCTATGGAAACACGCATATACAAATGTTCATGCATATTTATTTTTACTATGTAGTCTAATAATATTAGTCCATTCTGGCTTGTAAAACAATAAAAGATAGTTGAAGCTATACACCACAAATAAATGTGTAAAGTTGACTGCTTAAAAAACCTATACTTAGTTCATTGCTAATAGATAGCTGTCAGACGAAAACTCTATGACAGTAAAAAAAAATAATTTTTAAAAAATAGAAAGAAAAAGATAAAAAAAAGAAAAAGAAAGAAAGAAAAACACAGTAAAAAAAAGTGTGTGCCGGCAACCACATTCTGGCAACATTTTAGTGCTCTCTCTCTCTCTCTCTCTCTCTCTCTCTCTCTCTCTCTCTCTCTCTCTCTCTCTCTCTCTCTCTCTCTCTCTCTCTCTCTCTCTCCTCTCTCTCTCTCTTTTCTCTCATCTCTCTCTCTTCTTCCCTCTCTCTCTCTCTCTCTCTCTCTCTCTCTCTCTCTCTCTCCTCTCTCTCTCTTCTCTCTCTCTCTCTCTCTCTCTCTCTCTCTCTCTCTCTCTCTCTCTCTCTCTCTCTCTCTCTCTCTCTCTCTCTCTCTCTCTCTCTCGAGGATGACCCATAACTTTAACCACCTGTATCACTCGGGAAAGACGCGCATTTAAAATTTGCCAGAAAACTCGTTCTTCTAATATCGATCGGTTTAAATGACCCTCGTCTTGGAAAAAAACTCTCAATCCTGGGACCTCTGTTTAAAAACGAAGATTCCTTGTCGTTTATCTTTTCTAAAGTATTATTTGAAAATAACACCATATTCCATCCAGTTTTATTTTACCTAAATGTTATTAACACATTTCATGTTTTATCGTGACTATGGGTCAAATTTATCCGGATATAGATAGTATGCGCTTGGCTGGGAAGCTCATAACATTGCCATCCGGAAGTATAACGGACCAACACACAAAACTGTGTGTATCCATGAACGTTTATAGTCAGGTTAATACAGTTCAGTGAGCATTACTCATAAACGCGGATGGCAAAAAACAATAACAAAGACCTGAGTGACGTCATCTTCGAACTATCTATAAAACAGCTAGCTGTCCACTACATGAAACTGGCTTACCATTGAGTAGACTCGAATGGTCCATCTCCGGCTTTTACTCAGTTATTTGTTACTATTACTCACAATTCACAACATTGTGTGACTATACGGATGGGATGGGATGGGTGGGTTTGTTTATAGTAAACACAAACACAAAATAGGGAAGTCGACAAGGAAGAAATCTACTGTACGCAACGTTTACTTATTTGCAGGTCTGATCGTCTCAAATTGTTATGATCTCATTGTTGTAATGGAAATACTCTCGCACATCCCAAATTGTTATGATCTCATTGTTGTAATGGAAATACTCTCATACATCCCAAATTGTTATGATCTCATTGTTGTAATGGAAATACTCTCACACATCCCAAATTGTTATGATCTCATTGTTGTAATGGAAATACTCTCACACATCCCAAATTGTTATGATCTCATTGTTGTATTGGATACACTCTCACACAAACACAAAATATTCTCCATTGCAACAATGTTAAAACAAACCTATTACTGCGTCCAGTTATCAGACCTGCAAATATATGTACATCGACTGCACGGTATTTGAAGCTTTACATAGACATAATGCTTCTGTCAACATGTCATCCACTGGGTCAAAAAGGTTTTATTCGGAGTAAACTAGATGGTATAAATCAAATCCATGGTTCGAAATATAAAAATGTGGATAAATTTAAACTCTAACAAATATGGTCCCTTACAGTGAAAAAAAAACCCCGAAACCTAAAATTTCCAATTGCTTGTTATTAAATATTTTAACTTAAACTATACTTTCTGGCATGTATTTTACTACAATATATGACTAGTTTGAGGAGGTAGGCCACGTGTTTACTCATTGAAAGCCCCACAAAATATTGCCATTATAATGCAATGTTTCTTATGCTGAGAGCAATAAAATCTAAAACTCCACAAAACATCCAAGGAATTTGAGATTCCTTTGATCCATAAATTCTTTAGATAAGATTCTAAGACCGTTTTTAAAGATCCACGAAAATAAGGTACAAAAAGAGTTGGGGAGCGAAAAGTCGAAATGAGTGCGTATGCATTTCTTCAGAACTAACAAGAGGTCAGGTTCGTCTCAATTTCAGCTCAGTGTTTATGAGGAGATCACATCCAAATGAACAACACCAATTTATTCAGATGACAAATGTGTTTGATTGTCCTTTATCTACCAGATGGAATTATAAACTGATAATAAATTCCTCACAAGGCCAATGTCATGACAAACATGATACACTCAATAATATATACAAACATTAAGGCCAATCTTCGAATAGGCAAGCATTGTACAGGATCCCTACACCAAAACTGGTATCAACAGGATTGAAATGATACACAATAGAGCTGTAAGGAGAATGACTAAGAAATTATACTCTCATTACAATAGCGTAACAAAACTCACATTAAGGAGACTGGGTTTGGATACTTACGTTTTGAACAACTTCAAATTATTATTTTTTAAAAATTATTATCATTTTGACATTAAACTCAATGTTCTTCATCTAGTCCGACGTGTACATATTTGTAGGTCTGAAGGGAATGCAATCATGGGCTTGATTGCAATGGACAATATTTTACGTTGATTTGAGAGTACACATTTCCATTACAACAATATAATAAGCCCATAACAATTTGGGATGTCAGACCTGCTAATAAGTACACGTCGATCTAGATCATTCCAACATAATAGCAGATTGATTCAACGAGTCACATTTTTGTATTATAATGTTTTTGTTTTTTTAATTGAATAAGACTCTCGGCACAGTGACACGCAAAATATAAATCTAATTAGGCAGAATGGCAGAGTGTTTCATTAAAGTTTTTACTCACAATTTTATTGGGGTTTTTTTTACAGATGCTCTTTAAATCTTAAACTCCACAATACCCGAGTGTGTCCTGTCTGTCTTACACCACAATGAAAAAATCTTGTGCCACCCCTCTATTCATCGAAACGTACTTTATATAAAGACAACTGGCCTAAAAAGGTCGACGTCATAATAATAAAATAATGATCAAATTTAATTTGCATAACTTTCGCAAGAGCACGAAGAAGAAGACATTCTTGACATATGTTTCATGAAACCACGCATTGTAAATATTTATTTACCTTTCTTCAAACTAGTAAAATGAATTTAAAAGCGCGTCCGGTTACGTAATCCAGAGGCCTACCTTTGTTAGAATAAATTATGCTCAAACATGGATTCCAAGAACGGAGTGGTTGTATGTTATTGTGGTAATGAATGAAGAAATTATTTGACGAACCCGCCTACACCAACCTACCTACTTAGATACGGACACAAATCCACCACAGAGTTAAAGAGCTCAGTGAGAGGAATACCAAGCTACTAAAAACTTGTGGACTGTAAAAATTAATGTTAAAAAAATGGTTAGACGCAATAGCTTAAATAACAAAAAATCCGAATCATTTCGAACTCAAACCCCATCGTAAACCAAATAGAAAGAGTTTAAAAACGTGTTTTTTAATTATTGGTTGAAGAAGGGGTTTGAGCCCGATACTTTACACGTGTTTGGTATTTTGTTCTTTTCTTCCTTTTTTTTTTACGCTGTTATGTTTTGGTGCATGAGTAAAAGGATCGGACTCTGATAAAGCGGAGCGGGGGCTTACAAGTACACAAAAGAAGTGTTGTGTAAGAAGGAATAAGTAAAAAATATTTATTCATATTGGGAACAGTTAGCTAGCCTCTTTTCGAAGCAAATGGATTTTTTTTTTAACATTGCCATTTTAACACCCTTTTTTTTTTTAAAGTGGGGCATATCGACGAGTTTTTGGAAAGAAGAGGGTCAATATTTGAAGGACAAGTTTTCTGCCCAAGATTTTAAATACCACCGTACGTGATTTGTGTGGTTTTGTTTGTTTTTTTGTTTTTTTGGGGGGTTTTTTTTTGTTTTGTTTTGTTTTGTTTTCTTTTTTGTTTGTTTTGTTTAGTTTTGTTTTGTTTTTGTTTTTTGTTTCGCCTTTTTTGGAGGGGGGGGGGTGTTTTGTTTTTGTTCTTGCTTTTTTTTTTTACTATGGCTTTATTAAAATTAAATAGGAACGATTTAAATGCTGAAAATGAAATTTTAAGTTTAAAAATATCAGAGTTAAGTTTTGTTATTTTAGAGAGGAGAATGGTTGCTATTTATTAACCAGTTAACTGCCGTACCCCTGGAGAGACAAATATTTAAACATTTTGGCCAGAAATATCGTCTTTCAAACATTGATATTAGATGACCTGTGACCTCACGAGGTTTTCAGGGAACTCCAAGGTTTGAGAGGAAATGTTTTATATAATATAATCGATTAATTTTAATCGAAATGGGAGGAGGGAAATGAATGGAATGTGGAGGGCACGAATGACACATGCAACAAATACAAGTTCGTATTCCCTCAAGTATAGAAGGGAGAAAAGAAGGGGGTGGGGGAGTGGGATATAATACATTCTACAAACACACACACACTCGCACGCGCACACACACACACACACACACACACACACACACACACAAACGCACACAACGCATCTATCAATCACATGAAACTACAAAACCATACCTGAGAAAAAGTAGTAAGCCATATCAACTGAGCATGACAAAACAAGAGAAAAAATATCAATTTTTTTGCTTCTTCTTTCTTTTGTTTTTATGCGTTTTTATTTTATTTTTTAGTTTATTTTTTTTATTTTGGTTTGTTTTTGTTTTTTATTTGGTTTCTTTCTTTCTTATTTTATTGTTTGTTTAATGTACTGGTGGAGACACTCGTATACTTTAATTATTATACTACTGTATTGAGGAAATTAAAATAGATCGCAACGAACCTTTTTAGCCATCACCAATCTAAATCGGTCAGGTGATAAATTCTGTAGTCTGTAGATGCACGCAAATGAATCTGGCAACAGCGGCTAGATCGCGATCCCCAACGTCAAATGACCTATCGAGATGGGTACCATATTGTGCCCTAGCAGATTTTATAAATAATCTTTCGAGTCAACGGGCGATAAAATTACCCTTAATCAGGACTTTGCCCTTAATCCAAAAAGGAAAAAAGAAAAAGTTTGCAAGTTACTCGTATATCAATCTATAAAAAATAAGTATATAATTTTTAGATTTGCCATGTTTCTGTGCTCGTTGGGACAAAAATAACATGGGAGTACGGAAGAATTTTGACCCCCAAAATATATTTTTCATGATCACAAGACTTCTGACACCGCCCTTATTTTTTACATAATCAACCCTCTCAATTTTTTAACATCTCTTCGGATATTACGGACGGCAGAACGAACAAGGCGCAATATGTCAACCATACATCAAGATGATGAACATATGGGATGTTATGAATGAACCATGGAAGAATTTCACGTTTTCTTTTCCGCCAACGATGTTTATTTCTGTGTCATCAAGGTTCTCAGAGACAAGCACGTGCTACATCTGTAGCAAAACTGCGTCGTATGCGGGATTACAAGCTCCAGATTTTTAGCATTTCAGACATTCTGAAAATGAAGTGAAATAAGTTCGCATTCTTGTTATCGTACACTCCTCTTGTTAGAGAAAAACATATTATTCAATCATCTTCTTGATCGCCTAAAATGTTGTAAATTACGATAACAACTAGTTATCTGCCTCGTACTCTTTAACAAACATAAAGTTTAATTGAAAGACTTTTTTTTTTTCTTTTTGGTCATTTATTATTATAGTTTTATATTACATATATTATATAGTTTTATTTTGATGAGGGGGAAATCTCAAAAATTCATGCTTTGTCAAGTTTAACTTAGTAACGTATTTGTGCGGCTGTGTGAACTAGTGTTGTTTGACAGTCTTGTGGTGAATCATGTGTGCCTTGTATTCGAGTCCCGCTAGATGTCTTTCTTGGAGTTCCAGATTTGAGATTCTTAAAAATAAGATGAGGGTCATTTTAATCGATCGATACCAGAAGGACGATTTTCTGGTCTTCGTCGTCGTCGTCGTCGTTGTCATCGTTATCATCATAATCATCATCATCATCGTCATTATTATTATGATCGTCATTATTATTATTATCATCATCATCATCATCATCGTCATTATTATTATTATTATTATTATTATTATTATTATTATTATTATTATTATTATTATTATTATTATTATTATTATTATCAATAGTATTATTATTATTATTATTATTATTATTATTATTATTATTATTATTATTATTATTATTATTATTATTATTATTATTATTATTATTATTATTACATCTGGCGTAGTGCCAAGTACGATACTTTGATTGGAGTACATGCCAAATATTAGTGCTTGATTCTCCCTCTTTATCTTATTCCCGTTTGAATTATGTTTGTTTGGGGGCCGGGGGTTCACTCAGTGCCAAACAACACCTACAATCAGCGCTGTTTCAGCATCATCAAACATAAGTGGTAACACCTTTTGTGCACGTTTGTACTGAGGCTTTTTGTGGTTTCTGTTGTAAATGTTTATTGTTTGTTCGTTTGGGTTTGTTTTTTTTGTTTTTTTTAAAGAGGGAATAACTTAAAGTTTTCCTCCCTTTTATCCTTTTCATTATTGTAGTGCCGACTTGTGAACTGTTCTTTGACAATGTCCTAATACAAAAATAGAGAGAGAAAAAGAGCGCGGCCCCCGTGTGAAAAGGCGGGGGGAGGGGGGCGGGGGGGCGGGCGGGCGGGGTCAAGAAGGTAGAAGAGAAAGAGAGAGAGAGAGAGAGAGAGAGAGAGAGAGAGAGAGAGAGAGAGAGAGAGGGGGGGGGGGACGTTTATCCATTTGGTACAGCTGAAGAGAAACAAATCGAATATGGTATTATAAAACAGCTCACTTATTCACCTTGATATTGCTTTGTCTTTGATATACATTAAAACCAAAAGGATGACGAGGAGGAAATGAACGGATTTTGGTGGCATTTTATAAAGAAAAAAATATTGAGTAAATGAAGAGGAAATCAATCATTCTCATGACGTCACAAAAATTTTAAACTTTAGTGAATTGGTGAAAGAAGAAAACTGCCAATTGATGAGTAGCACGCACCGAACGGTGTCTGATGTTTTAAATAACGATGAGATCGTGAAATGTACAGGTCAAATCAGTTTTACAGTGCAACCTGGATACAACAAAACTGTAACGTTCGACGGTCGGATTTCGTTTTATCCGAGTTCTCGTGGACTATGGGAATTTCATTGGTAACGAGTAATAGTTCTAAATTGGAATCTTTAGTGCCTCAGTTAGATCCCAGTTTTTGTTAGATCCGAGTTTAATACACTCAGGTTGCGTTGTATTTAATAACAAAATCTTGGTTCTTTTAAAATTCAAAAGTGACCAAGTTTGTTGTTTTTATAAAGATGAACTGCACTATTTCTAATATACGAAATGACTTTAGGTCATTATAATCCATCAAATATAAAGATCAAAATCATATTATATTATTACACTTTTATTTTTCACGTGATAAAATGAGAGGAAATACTTTGAGAGAACGTAGACTTTCATTATTCAACTCGTTGGTCTACTTTCCTGTTAACTCACCCAACCCTAAGACTGACTAAATCGGTAGTTTACCGGGGATACTTTTACTCCATGCCTAATTATTACAATTTTCTGAGACACATTATAGACGTAGTATCAAAGCTAATATTTTTAGTTTTTCATGCTAATGGTAATTGAATAAAATATCTATAACATGCTCATTTTAATACATGTTTTTCCTTTTTTGAAAAGTAACAAAAATTTCTAGGATTGAGTGAGTTAACGTGCTTTTCGGAGTTTTAAGGCGCTTGGTTTCACTATAGGTCATCTCAGCGCAAGACTAAATGAAGAGGAAGAAGAACGAAGTTCAAAAGTACTGGCATCCTAGAGAAAAGAAGACGATAGCACAAACAGAAAATAGAAGTGGATCCAGGAGCAATCACTTCCATCCGTGTGTGTAGTTTGCGACCAGCTGAACGTCCCACCGAGACAATAACCCCGTCAAGAGGGTTACTTTGACATGGTTATAAAATGCATACAAATAGGTGGATACAAACTTAATATACCAGAGAGATATGCTTTACAGCGAAAAAAACATCATTGTTCACAACAAGAAAAAACAGTCTATTATTACCCTCTCACACTACACAATTCCCGACAAAACCCAGACGAAACTAATAAATGTCACCCCTCGCTTCTTACGATATTAAGTCGGATTTTTCAATTTTACTGTTCCCAATTCAAAGCTTATTCCATGCCTTCTAGAAGAAGGTATGTAAAAAGCCAAATGGAAAGGACAAATTACACAATATGTGATCTATCGCCACCATCTTGTGTTATGTCGGAATGAGCGAGATGTAGAAAATTGGGTTTAACCAGTTAACTGCCGTACGATGGGAAAACTCGTATTTAAAAATGTGACCAGAAAACACGTCCTTCAATAAATTCATTAACATTAGTCCCAGGTTTGAGAGTTTTTGCCAAGATGAGGGTCAAACAAATCGATAGATATTTGAAGGAAGATTTTTGGGGCAAATTATAAATACGTGTTCTTCTAGTAAGAGAGTAAACTGGTTAAAATTAGAATGATCAGAATTTGAATTTTTATTTTTAAATCTTTATTTCTTATTTTAATTTCTATATTTTTATTGTGTGAGTGTGCTTAATTTGTTTTGTTATGATTTGCTTTGTTGTTTTGTTTTGTTTTTGTTTGGTTTTCTTGGGTTTTTGTTTTTGGTTGTTTTTTGTTTGTTTTTTTTTTTTGTTTTTTTTTTTTTTGTTTTTTGTTTTTTTTTTTTTTTTTTTTTTTTTTGGGGGGGGGGGTTGTTTGTTTGTTTTTGTTTTTGTTTTTTATTTGAAATAACGAATTCAGTATTAAAGCATCAAAATCCCCCACCCCCTCTCGCACCCCTAAACCCTACCTACCCCCCGACATAATACTGTTTTGGTATGATTTGTCAGATATAAGGATTAAAGAGAAAAATTCCATCGGCTACGGAAATTCAATGTTTCACTACCTGTATTTACTTCAAGTCAAGGAACATAATAATATACCTATCTAACATCCAAAGAACAATATGACGAGTGTGATGCGTCCTTTAACTTTACCAAACTAGTATAATGAAACACACACACACATACACACACACACACACACACACACACGCACACACATAAACACAAATCTTTTCTCGAAACACAACTACAACACCCAGCGGAACAAGATGAATGTGACTCATCACATCAATCCGGGATTATGTCGGGACGAACTAGACGAAAACAATATTATTATGAGAAATGAGAAATTAATCTTTATCTTTTACTCTGCGCAACGTGCACCTATTTGCAAGTTTGATAACCCAATCTATTATGGGCCCATTGTTGCAATGGAAATTTCAATGATGGAAATTAACCTTCTCCTTGCCAACTATAGGAAAATCGTCACATTCGTTGCGATACAACCAACATTTTTCTTATTCATATTTCTCTTGTACATCATAAAATTTAAAGAAAATGAAAAGTGTGTTGTAAAGCATGTTTTGCTAAAGAAATTATTTATTGCAAGAACTTGCTGCTATTGTGTTTGAGTGATAAAAAACTATATTTGTGTTAGTTGTGTGTGGAGTTTTCGGGAAAATCCTGAAAATGGCTGGTAAGGAGACAGTTAAATTACTTCGAACTCAAATTTTATAAACCAATGTTAAAATTTTAATATTAGTACCATATTTACCCCGAAACAATGCCGTTTTGAGGCGATTTGTCACAAATTAAAGCTTGGCTAAAGTAGAATTACCAATCTTCTGCTATATAATATTACAGGCAAAGTTTTTCCCTTGGGGGTGAGCTGTTTAAAAGTGGTGAAATGTGTTTCTACTTAGCGAAATATTCCGTTTGCATTCCAGGCAATTATCAGTCAACTTATTATGAAAGTCAGTAAGTGGCGAGACTGTAATCTATTGCGCCTTTAATAGCGAGGCTGAATTTTGTTGGAGCCATTATTTCCCTCTTTATTATAATAATATAATATACACATAATATAATGTTATACATATAACTTACTGTGAGCGATATATTACATTAAATCAAATTAACTTGAACTTTTCTTAGCGCCTTTCCTGGGATTCACATTTCTCAATTTGCTCCAAAAGGCTTTATATCGTTTTCTCAACAAATAAACAAAACAAAACAAAAATTAAATAAAAATTCTCACAGTGATGAGACCGGGGCTTCGATAAAGATGAAAATGTAAATTTCGAGTTAGATTAAAACCTAACACCACCTATAATGGTTATATTACATAACTGATTTGCGGACAGTCGGGATATTTCATTATAAATAACTGCTTCAAGTTACTCTGCTTGATATCCAGTACTAAGCAATATTACGACAAGGTGATCGTGAGCTAGTTTGAGGGTGATTTGAAGATCTGCATAGGCGAGTTGGAAATGGGGGGGGGGGGGGGGGGGGGTGAACAGGCTTGACATAATGGGTCACAGGAAAAAGGAATGAAAGAGAATAAGATAAGTGATCCCAAATTGAAGGAATGGAAAAGAAAATAGGAGGATAGAAAAGAGAGAGAGAGGGAGAGAGAGTGAGTGAGTGAGAGAGAGAGAGAGAGAGAGAGAGAGAGAGAGAGAGAGAGAGAACGACTGAGAGCGAGGAAGAGATAGATAGATAGATAGATAGATAGATAGGTAGATAGATAGATAGATAGATAGATAGATAGATAGATAGATAGATAGATAGATAGATAGATAGATAGATAGATAGATAGATGTACTTAGTTTGAGATCACCTAAAAGTCTCATCCAGGCACAATACGGGCCCCTACTAAGAGAAATACACTCAAATGTTTACAAATTATATATAATACATAAACAAAACATAATACATTGCATAACAGAGAAATTGTTTACAAGGAAAAAAATATCATCTCCCAAAACTCACTATACATTTGACTGCTTCCCTCCCAGCCAGGGTATCCGGCCATGGCCTGGACAAAACCAAGTAATCTCAATCCAATACAAAGCCAGAAAGCAAGTTGGAAAACAGACATAGGAGGATAGAAGACAATTACGTACCTCCCTGCCCACTATGGGAGGTCAGGAACCCCACCCAGAGAAAGCAAGTTGGAAACAGATATATAGGGTGATAAAAGACATAGTAAGTACCTCCCTGCCCACTATGGGAGGTCAGGAACCCCACCCAGAGAAAGCAAGTTGGAAACAGATATATAGGGTGATAAAAGACATAGTAAGTACCTCCCTGCCCACTATGAGAGGTCAGGAACCCCACCCAGAGAAAGCAAGTTGGAAACAGATATATAGGGTGATAAAAGACATAGTAAGTACCTCCCTGCCCACTATGAGAGGTCAGGAACCCCACCCAGAGAAAGCAAGTTGGAAACAGATATATAGGGTGATAAAAGACATAGTAAGTACCTCCCTGCCCACTATGAGAAGACAAAAGACCCCACGCAGGACTACATCACTCTATTCAGTGTGATTGAGGAGGGCCGCAATGATGTTATCACTGAGATAGAATCGAATACTGGAAGCATGAGAAAAGTTAACCGTTGTTTTTATTCGTAATTAAATTTCACGTTGACAGGCGGTGGGGTGGGGGATAACAATGCACAATGATTCAAATATATTCTGAAATATGTAGGTTATATAAAAATCAAAGAAATCATTATGTCAGTGTCAGTTTAAAATACACATCTTCATGTTAAGATCCATTACCAGCTGCTACGAGGTGCATTAACTTCAAGGAAATGTTTCCCCATTTACGGAAATAAAGCATCTGGTCCTTTAATAAATAACAATTGAATTTGTATGCAAACAATGCATTGTATTATTTGCGATGCCCAAGAAAGGAGGTTAAACAATGTCAATAAGGGCCATATTTATTGCTTCAATTGTAATTCGTTCTCCTCATTCGATCCGCAGAAAATATATTCAAAATGGAGAAAAAAAGAAAAGAAAGAAAGGTTGTCGAGCCAAAAAAAAAAAAACAAAAAAAAAAAAAACGAAAAGAAAATATAAATAAATAAAATACTAAAACTTAAGTAAGGGAGCGTTCACATATTATGTCAACAAAAAATTGGCATTTTTAGAACCCCCCCCCCCCCCCCCCCCCTTCCATGTTATCAATTGTCATCATTGACTTGACCCCCCCCCCCCCCCCCCCCCCCCAATATGATGGCATCATCAAAATGGACTATTTTTCGTGAAAGTCATGTGATGGTGGCTATTGAACAGAGGAAAAGAGGTAAAAACAACTGAGTGCCAAAAGGTGTGAAATTTGATATATACCTCTTTGTCTCTGTTCAATACTGGTAGCCAGCATTACACGATGTAAACAAAAAAAAAGTCCATTTTGAAGATGTAGACATGTTTAGGGTTGTTCAGTTGTTAGAGCGTGGATGAAGACCTGACAACTCAAGTTGATTCCCATCGCAGCCACATTTTTTTTTCGGGGGCCCCCTGTCCACCCAGCAGTGAATAGGTGTAGGTGGATCACCTGATCTGGTAAAAAGTAATTTGTGAAGACTGATGTCCTATCCGAATAATAACATATATGTTACTAATCCGCTTCAACGTTTACAGTGTTTTTCTTGGGTGTGTTTTTATTCTATTTGCATAACCAAATTTTTGATGACATAATCTTGGGTATGAACCCCCCCCCCCCCTCCCCCATGTCAACACTTGTCAACATTTGGCAGACCCCCCCTCCCCCCCAAAGTGTTGACATAATATGTGAAAGCTCCCTAACTCATATCATTATATTCAATAGAGAAATGTCTTAGAAATAGTTCTCTATCAAAACAATCATAAAGGAGCTTGTAAACTCTAGACATTCTCTTGCCAAAAATTGTAACGTACGATTATAATAGACGAATTATGACTTCATATTTACATACAACTTTCTCTTTGACCTACCAAAAAGTTTGAATACGCTCACCACTGCATATGAAGGAAGTAGTATTGTTCACAATTGGACATCGTTTTTGTAAAAAACAATCGTATCTTGAACGTTTATGTAATTATTGACATCGTACATCGTTGGGTATTGTTGTCGTAGAAGTAAATACAAGCAATCCAATTGTTCAATAAAGAATGTAAATATAAAAAGGTTCATGGAAGAAATCTGTGTTGATACAGATATTATTTTATGAATTCTGTCAAGTTTGTATAAGTTGAAAGGTACGATGTAATTGAGGTTGCTGTGTATTTGTAGTCTGTAGATTGTGTTGATTCTGGACGTATCAATGGCGTAATCGAGATTGTTACTCCATTTTAATGTATTCGTGGATAGACCAAAGGGATTAGGACATTTTCCGACCTATGTTGTGGTTGTGTTTGAGTTGCCTCTGTCGTTGTCATCAACGTTCCCGTTATGACTGATGGTTGCAAGTGTCCTCTTTCGTGATGACTGTATCATGTTTTAGTGCAAACACTACTTCTGCCTTTGATTAACTCGAATTATTCCCCTTAGAAAATCCCTAATTTAATGAAATATGATTTTGTTTATTTTATCATTATTATTAGTGTTATCGTAGCACTTCCTACCATTTCAATTTATTGCTGAATGATTACACACTTAAGATTTGACAATTGAACATAACTTCTTCTTCAACTCAGTTACAAATTTTATGATATAAATGTTAAATTCAAACCACGCAGTACATATTGATTACAATTACAACAGCAAATTGATAGGAGAAAAATATGATAATCAAAATATTCGCAGAAACGATACGATATTCAGTCTGGTCAATAAAAATTTCAATGTCTCGCGCCTTTGCCCTCGGCTTATAATAATATTCATATAACTCATTGCGATGTAATCTCGCGCCTCTTAATATAGCATTGATAAATGTGTGCGCTTTAACCAAGCGCCTCGTATTTATAAAAATTATCCGCCTTCTGTGTTATTCCATAATGTTAAACCATGCGCTTTAATCACACGCAAAATAAAATATTCCCGAACGCCTCATTCCTGCGTCTCGTAATTTAAATCGTGTGCACTTTAATTACCGCGTCTTACATCACTGCGCTTATTTACCCAATATGCATTTACAGCATTTTACCATATGGGTTACTTATAATTCGCTGATTCTTAACAAGTTAACCACTTGTGTCACAAATGTTATCAGCTCACTTGACATGATAATGCATTTTCAATATTTTGTTATTCTTCCGTAATAACATTTTAACTCCAATTAAAAGACATCAGTCTTTCATAATAATTAATACTCCGTCATTTTATTTGTTCTCCGACTTTAAACCAAAAGTCCGTTATTCCGTTATTATGAGAATATGTCTCCTTTTAAAAATCACGATGAAACGCGTTTCAAAACAAAACTAAACAAAACAACGATTGACTCATATTCCGCATAAATCATTTCAACTTAATTTCCAGTGATAAAATCCAAATGTCTTATGTAATCTATTATAACGCCATGTCTCATTACAAATATAAAATAAGCTCTGTTGTCGATTACTTGGCTGCGTTAACCACACATTTATTACCAAGAATACAAACAGATATAAAACTTTGCTCTTTGTCATGAACCCATGAATCTCAAAGAGTCAATATCAACCTACCAATTCATCCCTATTGACGGGAGAAAAATATAATCAATGATGTTGTAATATAACAATAAATACCATAAGACATTTTTCAATTATCAAAACTTATAATTTACGTGTTTTTATTGCCATCGTCTTCTTGAGTCATTTTGACAGAAAATAAAACGCAACAACATTAAATAATGGACCAACTGTCATGTAATTCCAACAGTAACATACAAAAATTGAAATAAAAATCGACACATCTTTGTTACTGATATTAACAAAACATTGCCATTAACGGTACAAATTAATATTCGAAGATTTGTTCCGAAACGCCCGATTATAAGTAAACGCATTTTCATTTATTTTGAAAAATAAAACGCACTAAAATATTCATTTAAATTCTGCAATTTTTCTTCATCTCTCCCTCTCCTCTTTTTAAATATTTAAAATACATATAGCATCAATATGATATTATTATTATTATTATTATTATTATTATTATTATTATTATTATTATTATTATTATTATTATTATTATTATTATTATTATTATTATTATTTTGCCGTTCTATAATATATTGCTTTTAGTTTTTAATATATTTTCTTGTTCCATCTATGGTTCTTAATTTCAATATTATTTCGTTTAATTTTTTTTTAAAATACCGTCTTTTATCGGAATTTTAGGAATCATCTATAATTTCAATAATTTTTTTCAACATTTCATTACAAAAAATTATACTACTTCACCTTCAATATTGATATTCATTTTCTTTTCCAAATAAAAATATTTTCCTATCTGTTCACAATTTTCACTTCAAAATTCGAGTCTCACAAAAACTTCAATAGATATTAACACCGCAACAATACACATTTCTTGTGTATCCATGGTTCGGAATAATAACATCTTTACATCCTAGTACCATGGCTCCAAAAAAAGATATATAAGAATCCTGAGTCACGACACCAAATAAGATACATAATGTGGGGTAGTTGCACACATATGTAATGGCTTGTGATCGCATAGTGGTGTTTTTGATAGATGGTAGTATTATCCTTTGCGTCGTGTTGTAGATGTTAATAATGACGAAAGAGTTCAGGGGTCGGTGATGATAATTGAATGCACAACATCAAGACATTCAAATAAAAGTCCAGATTCCAAGTTTCATTTCTTACAGTTTTATTTGTTTGTGATAAATTCAAAATCCAAATCATGATAAATTCCAAATCCAAATCAAATAGCATGGTCATAATTCAATCAGTTTTATAAATTCCAAATCCGTAAAATCAGTCCACATGTAAAGTCAATTTTGCCTAAGTAACCATTTTCAATGTTCGTGGAATATTTCTAAGTCCGTAAAAGCAAATAAATGATGGTGAGCACAAAAGGTTTAAAGTGTGCAGCTCATGGTCAAGTTGAATCCTACCGTTTTCCTCGAAACATCCTCTTTTATCCCTATCAAAATTTTACCCATAGTTCCATTGTTTCCACGCCCCCTAGCAGTTTTGACAGTTCCCTGTCAGTCTATAATCCAACCCCTAAGAGTAAGACCAAATCATAATCAAACCTGAAACGTCAATTCCTACATATTGGTGTTAAACCCCGCTTTTTATGATATAATATTACTTTTGGTAAACGTTAGTTCAGTACGCCCAAATAATCTGTACGCCCAAATAATAAATTCCAACTATAATTTGATGCTATTTTCCCCAATAACCAAGTAACACCGATCAAAGAAAGTAATTTTCTAGTACTCAATATAATGACCAATCCTTTAACTTTGGAACGTAAAACTGTCCTAGACTACTCAATATAATGACCAAGTTTAACTGATATACAAGCACTGTGAACTCATTAAACCCACTTGCTATAAGCTAACTCTCTTACATACGCCCCTTTCTTAGAATTTAAATTGACTTTAAAACAATTTCAATTCAAAAAAATTACATTGAGAGATTAAATATATATATGTAATGTCCAACTAAAATGTAATAAATAAATGTTAAAATGATAATACTTATACCAGTTAAATATTTAAAAACTTTAAACTTTAAATTCAAAAACACCAAAGTTGATTACAACATTCATATATATCAATTATAGGTTTTATAGTATTACAACATTGATAAATTCACAAACATCAAATTTGATTACAACATCTAAATAGATATATATATCGATTATAGATTTTTTTTTCTTTCAAATTACAACATCAACAGTAAGGTATCTATCATTTAAAAGTGATTAAAATTTAAATTTACCAACACGAAAGTTGATTAAACATTTATATATTTATCGATTATACTTTTTAAGGCATTACAACATTGACAGTAAGATATCAAGTAATTAAAAGTTCAAAGAAAAAAAAATCTTTTCACTTAAATTCCATCTTCATAGCAATAAAAGTGTTTAATTCTCGTCATATCCCATCACACATAAATATTATTGCGTGAAAAAGGATGGTTCAAATTCCATTTGTGATATACTCACGTTGTCTTATTCAATCTCAAATTCAACTCTTTACGACATGGGTGATAATCTCAGCTTCCATGTATGTCTACTCATTTACTGACATATCAAAACCAGTACCTTGTATATTCCCTTATATTGTATGATTCCATTTAAACAACATTATTACATTAATTCCTACTTATAATATGTGGTACAAATAATGTATTATAGACATCTAGATCCATATACGAAGGATTACATTTCAATTAGTAATAAAAAAATATTTAAAAATAAATCATAATAATAGCATTATCATCATTTTAAAATTCAAGTTGAAGTTATTATCATTCATTGTTCATTGTTGATGTTTCAATTTTTTAAGCTTTTTAAGTCATCAGGGTGTAGTTTACAACTTCATTGATATCAAATTGTTCTTTGTGGTCATCCATCAGAGGTCACATTTCTCAGTAATCCGTTCGTTTTGAGAATGGTCATCCTGTAAAAATTGTCAGTAATTGTTAATTAAGTCATTGTCTCCATTTAGAATGAGTTTTCATGTAATGAAAAAAATATATCAACTATAAGAGTTGAGGTGATTGTATCTAGTCTACGTGTTGCATTGTTGTGTGTGTTGTGGTCACTGAATAGCCCAAGTGTCATAAATTCAATTTAATTATTGTTAATTAATTAAAAACTTTTTCCTCTGTAAATGTCTTCGAATTATCACCATAATGTCTTCACATTCAAATATTTAGTGTTTAATAAATAATCAGACATTAGTCTGTCCGACTTATTCATATTTAGTACAGTGTAAATAACTAAATAAGTAAAATCTAACACAGTATGTGATTGTGGGCTGTTACTAAAGTGACCAAATTTTGTAATTAGTGTGTTGTATTTGTTCGAGTCTTTTGAATTTGGGACGAAAAAAGACTCTACAGGTAGCAAACGTATGCTTAACCTGTTGGGTTGTTTCTTGGTCTTGTGACGTCGCTGTAATCCATTCATCTCCGGCATCTGGGTCGATTCTCCTCGTTGATATTTGTGGTTGTCTTGTGTATACGTTGAGTCTCATTGTAGATGAAATTGTAAAAATTCAAGATTAACTGTGTGCGAGATCTTGAATTTAAATGAAGTTTGACTTATCCAGCAAGTCAAAAGAAAGTTGTGAACTCAGCCATGTGTTGACAAAGAGTTCGTGTGTAGTAGTCGACAGAGGTCGTGTGTTGTAATTGTCTGTGTTTGTTGATCGAGTTTTTATGAGGTGGCATGTGAGTACACACCAGGCAGATGATGTAATCTGTAGAGTACCGGTGGGTGATGTGAGTCCACACACCAGGTAGATGATGTAATCTTGCAGAGTTCCGGTGGGTGATGTGAGTCCACACACCAGGTAGAGGATATAACAATAACGTAGTCTAGTAGTGTATGTAGTAGGGTCGAATAAGGTCAACAATATTTTCGTTATTTGAACGCAGGTTGTTGAATATCATACGATAATGAATCCAAGGAAATCGCTCATGTGGCGTTTTGCGATACTTTTTCCTGCATTGTCTTATATACATATATAGCCTTTATCTTTTACAATGATACTAAGACAGGCGTTATTATAATATTCAATGTTTATAAATTGTAGATATGGGTGCTGCACACTTGTATATTGACATAAGTTTAAATTTGAATACGCTCACCACTGCATATGAAGGAAGTAGTATTGTTCACAATTGGACATCGTTTTTGTAAAAACAATCGTATCTTGAACGTTTATGTAATTATTAACATCGTACATCGTTGGGTATTGTTGTCGTAGAAGTAAATACAAGCAATCCAATTGTTCAATAAAGAATGTAAATATAAAAAGGTTCATGGAAGAAATCTGTGTTGATACAGATATTATTTTATGAATTCTGTCAAGTTTGTATAAGTTGAAAGGTACGATGTAATTGAGGTTGCTGTGTATTTGTAGTCTGTAGATTGTGTTGATTCTGGACGTATCAATGGCGTAATCGAGATTGTTACTCCATTTTAATGTATTCGTGGATAGACCAAAGGGATTAGGACATTTTCCGACCTATGTTGTGGTTGTGTTTGAGTTGCCTCTGTCGTTGTCATCAGCGTTCCCGTTATGACTGATGGTTGCAAGTGTCCTCTTTCGTGATGACTGTATCATGTTTTAGTGCAAACACTACTTCTGCCTTTGAATTATTCCCCTTAGAAAATCCCTAATTTAATGAAATATGATTTTGTTTATTTTATCATTATTATTAGTGTTATCGTAGCACTTCCTACCATTTCAATTTATTGCTGAATGATTACACACTTAAGATTTGACAATTGAACATAACTTCTTCTTCAACTCAGTTACAAATTTTATGATATAAATGTTAAATTCAAACCACGCAGTACATATTGATTACAATTACAACAGCAAATTGATAGGAGAAAAATATGATAATCAAAATATTCGCAGAAACGATACGATATTCACTCTGGTCAATAAAAATTTCAATGTCTCGCGCCTTTGCCCTCGGCTTATAATAATATTCATATAACTCATTGCGATGTAATCTCGCGCCTCTTAATATAGCATTGATAAATGTGTGCGCTTTAACCAAGCGCCTCGTATTTATAAAAATTATCCGCCTTCTGTGTTATTCCATAATGTTAAACCATGCGCTTTAATCACACGCAAAATAAAATATTCCCGAACGCCTCATTCCTGCGTCTCGTAATTTAAATCGTGTGCACTTTAATTACCGCGTCTTACATCACTGCGCTTATTTACCCAATATGCATTTACAGCATTTTACCATATGGGTTACTTATAATTCGCTGATTCTTAACAAGTTAACCACTTGTGTCACAAATGTTATCAGCTCACTTGACATGATAATGCATTTTCAATATTTTGTTATTCTTCCGTAATAACATTTTAACTCCAATTAAAAGACATCAGTCTTTCATAATAATTAATACTCCGTCATTTTATTTGTTCTCCGACTTTAAACCAAAAGTCCGTTATTCCGTTACTATGAGAATATGTCTCCTTTTAAAAATCACGATGAAACGCGTTTCAAAACAAAACTAAACAAAACAACGATTGACTCATATTCCGCATAAATCATTTCAACTTAATTTCCAGTGATAAAATCCAAATGTCTTATGTAATCTATTATAACGCCATGTCTCATTACAAATATAAAATAAGCTCTGTTGTCGATTACTTGGCTGCGTTAACCACACATTTATTACCAAGAATACAAACAGATATAAAACTTTGCTCTTTGTCATGAACCCATGAATCTCAAAGAGTCAATATCAACCTACCAATTCATCCCTATTGACGGGAGAAAAATATAATCAATGATGTTGTAATATAACAATAAATACCATAAGACATTTTTCAATTATCAAAACTTATAATTTACGTGTTTTTATTGCCATCGTCTTCTTGAGTCATTTTGACAGAAAATAAAACGTAACAACATTAAATAATGGACCAACTGTCATGTAATTCCAACAGTAACATACAAAAATTGAAATAAAAATCGACACATCTTTGTTACTGATATTAACAAAACATTGCCATTAACGGTACAAATTAATATTCGAAGATTTGTTCCGAAACGCCCGATTATAAGTAAACGCATTTTCATTTATTTTGAAAAATAAAACGCACTAAAATATTCATTTAAATTCTGCAATTTTTCTTCATCTCTCCCTCTCCTCTTTTTAAATATTTAAAATACATATAGCATCAATATGATATTATTATTATTATTATTATTATTATTATTATTATTATTATTATTATTATTATTATTATTATTATTATTATTATTATTTATTATTATTATTTTGCTGTTCTATAATATATTGCTTTTAGTTTTTAATATATTTTCTTGTTCCATCTATGGTTCTTAATTTCAATATTATTTCGTTTAATTTTTTTTTTAAAATACCGTCTTTTATCGGAATTTTAGGAATCATCTATAATTTCAATAATTTTTTTCAACATTTCATTACAAAAAATTATACTACTTCACCTTCAATATTGATATTCATTTTCTTTTCCAAATAAAAATATTTTCCTATCTGTTCACAATTTTCACTTCAAAATTCGAGTCTCACAAAAACTTCAATAGATATTAACACCGCAACAATACACATTTCTTGTGTATCCATGGTTCGGAATAATAACATCTTTACATCCTGGTACCATGGCTCCAAAAAAAGATATATAAGAATCCTGAGTCACGACACCAAATAAGATACATAATGTGGGGTAGTTGCACACATATGTAATGGCTTGTGATCGCATAGTGGTGTTTTTGATAGATGGTAGTATTATCCTTTGCGTCGTGTTGTAGATGTTAATAATGACGAAAGAGTTCAGGGGTCGGTGATGATAATTGAATGCACAACATCAAGACATTCAAATAAAAGTCCAGATTCCAAGTTTCATTTCTTACAGTTTTATTGTTTTGTGATAAATTCAAAATCCAAATCATGATAAATTCCAAATCCAAATCAAATAGCATGGTCATAATTCAATCAGTTTTATAAATTCCAAATCCGTAAAATCAGTCCACATGTAAAGTCAATTTTGCCTAAGTAACCATTTTCAATGTTCGTGGAATATTTCTAAGTCCGTAAAAGCAAATAAATGATGGTGAGCACAAAAGGTTTAAAGTGTGCAGCTCATGGTCAAGTTGAATCCTACCGTTTTCCTCGAAACATCCTCTTTTATCCCTATCAAAATTTTACCCATAGTTCCATTGTTTCCACGCCCCCTAGCAGTTTTGACAGTTCCCTGTCAGTCTATAATCCAACCCCTAAGAGTAAGACCAAATCATAATCAAACCTGAAACGTCAATTCCTACATATTGGTGTTAAACCCCGCCTTTTATGATATAATATTACTTTTGGTAAACGTTAGTTCAGTACGCCCAAATAATCTGTACGCCCAAATAATAAATTCCAACTATAATTTGATGCTATTATCCCCAATAACCAAGTAACACCGATCAAAGAAAGTAATTTTCTAGTACTCAATATAATGACCAATCCTTTAACTTTGGAACGTAAAACTGTCCTAGACTACTCAATATAATGACCAAGTTTAACTGATATACAAGCACTGTGAACTCATTAAACCCACTTGCTATAAGCTAACTCTCTTACAATAAGAATAAGGAAGCTAACTGGAGTGTGACAAACGAATTTCCGCAAAGCTTAAGGGGAAAATAATATATGGATAGAATGGAGTTGACGTCACTCAAGATAAAAAAAAGTTGCGGTGGCGGAAATGAGGATGTTGAGATGGTCACTTGGCTGGACAAGAAAAGATAAAGTGAGAAATGAACGAATTCGAAGGTTGACTGAAGTGAAGAATATATCAATGAAGATGAGAGAAGATAGATTGAAATGGCTCGGACATGTAAAGAGACGAGAGAGAGAGAGAGAGAGACAGAGAGAGAGAGAGAGAGAGAGAGAGGGAGAGAGAGAGAGAGAGAGAGAGAGAGCGAGAGAGAGTGAGTACGTGGGAAGAAAAGTATTGTACTTACAATTGGCGGGAAAGAGGGAAAAAGGACGCCCAAAAACTAGATGGTTTGATGAGGTAAAGGACGATATGAACTGGGCCTGGAGGAATTTGATGCTCTGAACCGAGATGCATGGAGATGTGGCGTTTATTATGGCAACCCTGCAAAATGCGGGATAAGCTAAAAGAAGAAGAATCATAAGAATAAGCCTATACAAACTGCTACTAAAATAGTTATGATTCACTATGTAATATATTCATTGTCCGGAGGTTTGGTGTGAAAAGATTTTGAACCGGAAGAAAGGAATGTATCACGTCACGACGTATACTTCCCAGTCTAGGAGAACAGCAAACCGCAAAGTCTCTGGTTGGTCAAACCTTACGTGCCTCCTGGCACTGAGAGGTAACGTTACCCACTTTTAGTTTTATGCAAAACCTGTCAAATGCGAAAGATCAAATAGACTTTGCGATCTAAAATTACTATTTCTGAAACCCGTTGGCCCAAAATTCGACATAGCCGATAATGTTCTCGCAGTTTGTTCTTCGTCAGAGAAACGATCCTCAAATGTTACATCAAATATACAAAGAACATCTGCAGTCTATACCAGTTATAACAGGTGGTCCACTGGATCATTGGTTGTACCCTGTACATTCCAGAGGATTAAATAAGAATTTAGTCTTATTAAGCTGTTTCTGTGTTACGAACATTAAAACGGCATTTAACATCACTTAACTATTGTTTGATACCTTTTAATAGGACACAGTTTGTTGCAAAGTATTTTGCCATACTCCGACAAAAGTTATTTTTCTCATTTTTGTCAGAAACTTTAAATTAAATCCATATCAATTATACACTAAGATGACCCCAACTTGTCAAAAAGTCTTAACCCTGAGATTTCTTAAATAAAAATCTAGAATTTGAGAAAGTTTGACAAGATGGAGTCTACTCTAATACGTATCTCTATAGATTGTAAGGTAAAAGTTTTCTAACTAAAATGGAAAGTGTGTTTGATCAGAAGACATCAAGTCATTGAACTTGACCCCTAAGGATAAATAACAAGATATTACAGCCGTTTAGAAGGTGTTATTATTTCTTTGCGGAATTATTGATATAATCGTTGCATTGAATCATGAATACCAATGAAATGCAGACACTATAATAGTTGTTCCCTACAATTATGTGGCCCTGACAGCATTTTGAATATATCATTTTATAAAATGAACGCAATTACCAATAATTATGGTAAAAACCACGGAAACCCCACAATGTTTTATTTCTCGTAAAGCATTTTTCTAGTTCGTGAGGGGGTGGGGGTGGGCGGGGGGACTAGAGAAAGAAACAAAAGAACAAAATACATCATTCTTTTATCATAATTTATGGGGGGAGGGGGAAGGGGATTTTAGTATTGACTTGTAGACGCCATGTTACAAGTTTTGAGTGTTGCTGTTGGCTAGGATCCCATTGTACAGCGTTTTGTACAGCTTTAGTGGATATTGTTCCATATATATATATTGTTGGGTTTTTTTTTAACCCAACAGAAGTAACTGGTAAAATCCATGTCAAAAAAAAAATCAGTTATGTGATTTAACTAAAAAGTATCAATTAATGTTTTTTTTTTTATTGGGTGCTTCCGGCTGGCTTCTTCTGTATGTGTTATGTTTACCCATACTGTAAATAGTTTGAATAACGTCTGAACGGTCAGAAATAAATAAAATGAAAAAAAACCCTTTTCAAATAATAGAATGAAATCTTATACGCAATGTTTGTTTGATTAAATTAACACTTAATGATTTCTTGTTAGCCAAAAATGTCTCTAAAACGCAAATGTTTTATTTGTCTTAAAATTTTCCCTGGTTTTATCGTATGCTAATGTTAAGAAGTGGTCCCTTAACTCGAGTCTCGGCACACACATAATGACTATGAGTGCATTGATGTACCCACCCTACTCTAGGTGCACATTCGTATATGTATCGGTCCTGAGTGTCAATGTCTTATACCAGAACAAGGGCATAACGTCACTTTGACAAAGGAATACAGGTCTGAGACGATATAATAATATAATAAAGACACCTTACCCAAGAGCTTAATAACTGCACGAAAAGCTGTTTTAGTATATCACTTTCTAATAAAGCGTCCAACAACGGCCATAAAAACCTTTAAATAAATCACTCTCCAACAAAGCGTCCAACAACGGCCATAAAAACCTTTAAATAAATCACTCTCCAACAAAGCGTCCAACAACGGCCATAAAAACCTTTAAATAAATCACTCTCCAACAAAGCGTCCAACAACGGCCATAAAAACCTTTAAATAAATCACTCTCCAACAAAGCGTCCAACAACGGCCATAAAAACCTTTAAATAAATCACTCTCCAACAAAGCGTCCAACAACGGCCATAAAAACCTTTAAATAAATCACTCTCCAACAAAGCGTCCAACAACGGCCATAAAAACCTTTAAATAAATCACTCTCCAACAAAGCGCCCAACAACGGCCATAAAAACCTTTAAATAAATCACTCTCCAACAAAGTGCCCACCAACGGCCATAAAAACCTTTAAATAAATCACTCTCCAACAAAGCGTCCAACAACGGCCATAAAAACCTTTAAATAAATCACTCTCCAACAAAGCGCCCACCAACGGCCATAAAAACCTTTAAATAAATCACTCTCCA
>NC_088368.1:8507100-8512100 GCF_034508935.2 Berghia stephanieae | reverse complement strand
GAAGTGACAAGTAGTCTTAGTAAAGACAAATAGAAGTCAAATAGTTTCCCCCAAGAGAGAGAGAGAGAGAGAGATAGGTATTTTGATTGAATCAGTACATGGTCAGTTTAGAGCATTGCGGTGGGGGGAAAAGCATGAGTATTTTAGGAGAAATGTAAAAAGTCGCGTCTATGTAGGAGAAGTGACAAGAAGTCTTAGTAAAGACAAATAGAAGTCAAATAGTTTTCCCCAAAGACCGAAGTCGTCGGGTGCCTCTTTCACCCTGTTAAAGATGGGTTTTAAGTTCCTGGCCACTCGACAGATAGTAATAAAGTTTTAAGTTTAAAGAAATAGATGGTAGTGGTGGTAGATGTGGAACGGTCTATAGGTCAGGTTCATAAGATAAGTATTAATCCCCGTTAAAGCAGAAATGCTTTAATATAAATCAATAGAACAGCCTCACACAATAACACGTTAACACATAATTAAACAAAAGAATAATAGTAGACTTTTAATTAAAGTTAGGCTATGAGTAAGTTAATTTTCACCTTCTCGTTTACACTATGCTACTCAGTTTGTGTATTGTTCTTTGCTTATTTGTTGAAGTCTGGGAGGGAGGGGGGTGTCTTTTGCTTGCTCAATTCGGGTCGAAACCTCCTTTGTTTAGTGAGTACAGATCTTCATTTAGCGGGTAATCAAATCTCATGTGGTAGGTAACCCGAGAGTTAATGGGTAACGGTAACCAGATTTGTGAATATATAGGAGCAACACTTTGACTGGTTGCAAAATCTTGAATTCCTTATGAGCTGATCTCATCTCATCAAATGATAATAATTTAATAATAATAATAATAATAATAATAATAATAATAATAATAATAATAATAATAATAATAATAATAATAATAATAATAATAATAATAGCCCTGGCGGGATACAATTAGGATGGTGGGATGTGGGAAAGATAAGTAAACAATGAGAGCATTAGAATCAATAAATATAAATACATAATAGTACTATAGCGTATAAGCGATAGCACATTTGTAAAATGGAAGTCGTGTATAAATGTAATTCATTCATTTCAAAGGCATACATACATGTACAATTATACATATATAGATATAGAGAGTGAATGAAATATTATTGTTGATAATAACACGAGTAATCAATTCTATTATTTGATGGATTTCGTTTACTCACGGTCCAGTCGAAAACACTATATTAATTATTACGCACTACACAAATAGTTTTATCATAATTTAAGTCCACAGCTATAAGATTAATATAAGTTATCCGTACCCTCTTTCATACAGTATATTCTGCTTAATATGATTTCAAGTATTGATCACAATAGCATGCCGGTTCTTGAGTGATTAACTGAGAGAAAGAGCGAGTTTGGCGTGTGCAGTTTCTTTTATCTCAAGATGATCGGAGTTCAGTCAATCACAGGAACCAATTGTGTTCCCGGATTTGTTGGTACCAGATTTTTACTGGTAATTTAGTCGGATCCAATCACATTTTCCAGTTTTTAGGCACGAGTTCTGGTTGGTCAATAAGAGGAGATATTCACTGCGTCATTATGCGTAATCTTAGAATTGGATACTTTTCTTGCGTTCATAAATGTAATTTAGAGAGGATAGGGGCTTGTCGAGGCCCGACTTTTGATCTAGGTCGCGGCTCATAAATTACGCAGGTATCTGGCATTAATCTCACCTCTCGGCTAGTCGGTAATTACTTCAGCGTTATAAGTCCACTTTCTTGTAATTTCTTACATGGTTGTAAAATTATGTGGACTATGAAGGTTAATATGATTTGGGAAATCACTACAAAAGGCGGAAGAGGGGAGGGGGGAGGTTAGGAATAAAATATTTGAAGTCAGCAGCAACAGCAGTAGTCTATATGTCTAGCATATCTTTTACTTTTATAAACTTGTGAAATTATAAGCATTACGGGCTTCACGTCCATGCACATATGAGCACGCAGATTGGGGGATATTTGTTTGTTTCCAATGCTCTATCCGTCAAAATTATTGTCATATTGTAATAGAGATGCAAAATTTTCAATGAAAATATCGGTTTTACCTATATTAGACATTTTTTCTCGGTGGTGTTGATGTTGTTGTTGACCCTGTTTTATACAAAATAAGATAAAGTTGATATTGTGGTCAAAATATATCATTGAACTTTATCCGCAAAGTTTTTAATATTTTTGAATACGGTACATCACTTAAGTGTGGAAGAACTCGATTGAGAGAAATGAATAACGCGTAAATCCACAAAAGAAAAGATGTGTTTTCCCATGAATAGCAGATTTCATGAAACTCAATTTACAGGACGCATCAACTTATTTAAAGATCTGAAAAAAAATTGTGTAAGAAACAATGCCAAACATAACAGAGATAAAAATACACGGGGGAAAAAAGAATCTTTTTTTGGGAACAATTCCATTCACATTTTTTCATATCTTTATCTTATATCGGTGACTGCTACCTATTTTGTCACAGACTGATTTAAGCCTACATAATCTACTATCTGTGGTTGTACTTTGCCAGAAACAGGATTGTCCTATTCTTATAATAATAATATTATGATAGAGTACAAGCGGTTTACAGGATAAATGAATTTATACCAGTTTCACTGAAACATGCCGGCAAGCAGATATTTGGGGCTCTCCATACTCTGAACATTGTTCACTATTTTTGGCCCTTGGTCTTTGATGGCCTTTGAGCATTTATATAACGAAATATCATGTGTGTTCAAAATACTTTACAAGGGCTCAAAGGCCAACATGACGAGGACTAGATTTAGGTATTTACTAGTCTAGTAAATGTCTAGCTAGTCTTACGTTCAAGCGAAGCAAGTGTCTAAAAAATCGGATTTCATGAACGCCTTCTAGTCTCGGACTAGCTAGTTACTTGCCTAGAAGTGGACGTTGTAAGGACGGTGACTAATTCGGCTATTTTGTGCGGGTAACATCACCTCTCTAGTACCCGAAGGCAGGTAAGATACACCCGCCTTCATACTTACAACAAAAAAGATTTCCAAAAAGAAAATTAGCAATACACGTAATATTGACTGTCGACTGTTATAGACTGCAATGATGTCCATCTTCGACTGTCAATACTATATTTAGGTCAATTGCAGTTTCATTGCGACGACGAACACGGATATTGAAACTCCAAGAAAATTGAACCAAAAAAAAAACACAAAAAAAACAAGCAAATAAATACACAAAAGAGGAAGTGTGTTCTGATTAATCACATCATTTCAGTCGGTTGCAATGTCAACAGAATAACTTTTGTCTCCACTATACTTTCTAATAATTTTTTTTTTTGGTTGTTCTTTGACGCAAACCCTTCGATTCACGAGCCGATAGATTCAGTTTTTTGTTTTTATTCACAAAAATGTGTACTTTTGACGATCTGCACTTATCTTATAGTTTTTTTTAAAGCCAGTGTCAATGGTAACAGGACACATTTTGCCTCTGTCATTCGTAACCGACGTATTTTCTTTCCGAATCGAAGCGCACTCAAATTAAAAATGGCTGCTATCTTGTTGACGCTATGACGTCTCCTAGTAACTAGTCTCAAAAGCATGAAGTCTTGCCTCAGCAAATGACTAAAACTTGGCCAAACATAGTCCGAAGGTGCCGTGTGTTTAGTCCCGGACTTGCTTAGTCAGCACACATGAAATCCGACTTTTTTGTTTCAAGTCATTGACTAAAGTCAAAGATAGTCAGAGACAAGCGCTAGACCGCATTCATGAAAACGGCCCTAGGTGTTTTCATTTTACACCTGAGAATAGTGAACGAATGTGCGTTAAGAGCATTTTCCAAGAAGTGATATTGTCTCCGTGCATTCGTTGGTTAAAACTGTTCTTAATTGAACCTTCGTGTTAAATTGTCACGTGACCTAGTGTTGCTATGCGTGACAAGCTATTGACTTGGCATGGCTACTTTTAAAAATTTTAATTTCATAGCACGAGTCCCGGGTTATTTAATCAAATACAGCGCATATACTTTTGAAATTTACGTCAGTTATCGTAAATTGTGTCGAGACTAGTCTAATAAACATTTCAATCGTTCCAGTTTTTGTTAAGGTTTTGTGTGTGTGTGTGTGTGTGTGTGTGGTTTTTATATGATTTTCCCCTTTCACTGACCAATAACCATGAAACAACGCTCGTCAGATTAATGATTATAAGACGGATGAGAAGTAAAATAATTTTGAATAACAAGAATTTTTTTAATGAAATAAGTCGTTAAATTGATGTGTTATTTATTTCTTGAATTCCTTTTTTTCCCATCAAGTTTTGTACGACATGTCGCGCACAACTCCCTTTTCTTAAATTCCGCTCTTTTTACGTTTATTCACTTTCGAGAGCACGAAAACGTTCGCAATGCACATAGAAATATGAAAATAAATAAGTAAAATTAGTGAAATATCAGAAATATTGTTCTTTAACATTACCCGAACAACAAATCAGTCCGAGGTAAGAGTTGTCGTCACCAGATTGATATAAGATACGAGATCGTTAACTGGTGCCAAGTTTATTACAAATATTATGTTGTAGTACTCTCAAGCTGGTATCCGAACACTTTTGTTTTGGGGTAGCTAGTAGTTTTTGAGATTGACTTACATAAATCAAACGAATAACACGACTCTGGCACCAAATCGAATCCTTTGGAGAGAGAGAGAGAGAGAGAGAGAGAGAGAGAGAGAGAGAGAGAGAGAGAGAGAGAGAGAGAGTATTTTCAATGTTGTCATTTCAGGTGCCTAGCTTAAATCATGAATCATGACGGTGAATACGAACAGTTTTAGCCACATGTGATCTTGATCCACCCCCGCAAATTCCTCTCCACAAAAAAAAAAGTTTAGCCAGTTGAGTTTTAAAATGGAAGGTAAATATGAACTGCGATTGGTGTCCGCTTAAAAGATAATCAATAAATAGGGCAGATTTTTTATTTCTTCACTCTAAACGAATTTTATGAAACCGGCTGGAATTTGTCTTTCTTTAATTTTAAATG